>NW_028270171.1:7976270-8317520 GCF_037043375.1 Chiloscyllium plagiosum
AATCTTGCATTAAATGTCATTGCAGAAGAATATTGTTGAAACAGACAAGATTATAGGAATAAATAAAATAGCAGCAGGAGTAGGCCATTCAGCCCTTCAAGCCTGCTCCATTTTTCATTATGATCATGGCTGATCATCTAACTCAATAACCTGTTCCTGATTTTGCCTACATCCTTTGATCCCTTTCACTCCAAGAGCTATATCCAACTACTTGAAATCATACATGTTTTGGCTTTGACTG
Organism: Chiloscyllium plagiosum; assembly: GCF_037043375.1. NCBI lineage: Eukaryota > Metazoa > Chordata > Chondrichthyes > Orectolobiformes > Hemiscylliidae > Chiloscyllium > Chiloscyllium plagiosum. The sequence continues at coordinate 7,976,512 of NW_028270171.1, forward strand.
TTATCTATGGTCGCAGATTTTATAAGCTCACCACTCTGGGTGAAGAAATTTCTCCTTGTTTCAGTTCTAAATGGTTTAGTTCATATGCTTCCCTATTGAAAGCAGACAAGTGAGGGAGAAGGCAGTTCAAAATTGAGTCACTCATTTTGTAATATGTGTGATTGATCTTGGAAAGAAAGATTGCTTGACAGTCTGCCTGGAAACACATGGTCTTTATAGTTTGTGTAGATGACTACCCCCTGTCTTACCATTGCCAGAGGGCGCCAGACATTTGTTTCTCTCGTACTCCGTTCTATATTTTGTAGAAAATGAATAATAAAAATGACTCCTGTCCTCTTTGGTTTGTTATTGGGATTCTACCTCCAAGCACCTTAACCACAACTCACCTGCCGATAGGAATCTGCAGCTGAGTAGAAAATTCCAGTTGGCTTCCATTAATTGGCTGCAATAGGCTCTTAATGAACTGTGATGACAGGGGGACAGGAAACCGCATGTTAGCCATAGGAGAATGTTTAGTGTCTATCTGGGATTGAAAATCAAGCCCTTCTGTGTGTCTTCATTTAGTGCATTGGATATCATTGGAATTCTCTACTCTAGAAGGTAGTAGAGGCTCCATCACTGAGTACATTTAAGGTTAAGATGAACATATTTTGGGAATGAAGGGATATGAGGAATGAACGGGAATGTGGTATTACAATCCCAGATCAGCCATGATCAAGTGGTGAGCACACTATGCCGATGTCCCTATTTCTTTTGTCTACATACAAATCCAGCATTAGGTGTTGTTACAAACAATCAGAAAAGGGTATTAACTAGGAATTTGAACCTCATTACAGTGCAGTCAATGTTTTGTGATCAGCTTATTTCCTGTGGAACAGTTCAGAATTTCCTAACTCCCAAATTTTAACATGCAGATGTATCTTGCATTGATTGATCTAAAGCAAACTTTTGGTAAGCATGCTGCAAGCACATTTGCTTCTTGTACTTTTTCTTTACTCTTGATAAACAAATGTTGACATTGCAGTCTTTTGATATGAATGATACTTCTTGTGATGTTGGCTGTGTGGAGTTGACCTAAAAATCGTGCAAAACAGAAATGCAGTCATAGTTACTGACTGTTACCAGTGGGACAGCAATTGAAGATTTTGCATCAGAACTCTCCTTTAGTGCAATACAATGTCCCTCGTTTCTCAAGGGAATATCACCATGTTATTTGGAGCTGTTGGCTTAAAGCCAAGGATTCCTTGTCTATAAGGACATTGATGCTGACAGATCAGCTTCATTATTAATTTTAGGCACGATGGCAGAAATAGAAGGGTTTACCACAATTAATGCATCAAGTTTTGTTTGGAACTTGCTGAATGATATTTTTATGAGTATCCATTTGCATGAAGAGGCTACAAGTTTAGATTGCAGAGATTGAATGAGAGAGGAAACAATCGATTTTTGAGGTGAATTGTTTTTTGTCTTACTTATCATGTTTTTTCTTCTCAAAATCAGACCTATGCATACAAGTAGAAGTATTAATTAAATGTGGTGCCAATTCCTCTGTCCCACAAGCATATTTTACCACTACCATAGGAGACATACATGGTCAATATATTAGAGATACACTTATGTGCTTTTAAGAAAATTGTGCAGTCAGCACACTTTGAGAGCACACTATGGTTATCATGCCTTGTCCCTTCTTGTGTTCTATTCCCTCTTGACTCTGTAAGATGTTGGTTGTCTACCCTTGCATTTTTCAGGGCTGCTCTGTTGTAGTGTTCAACTCTCCAGCTTCCCTAGTTTGTCCTTATCCTTGAATAAGGCACTCTCACTCTCTTCAGTACTGGAACGTTTTTCATATACACTGAGATATTGATTAACTGAACACAGCTGTTTATGAATGAATTAATGATTTTATTTTCACATATCTAGGAAGATACAATGAAAAGTGTCTTGTCACCATAATCTGGTGCCATTTTGAGTTACAAAAAGAATAAAAAGAAATTACTTAAAATCACGTTCACCTTCTGTTCCAGTTGAGTCTGAAGCAGGGCTCCAGGGCTTTGCAAGGTGTTCATGGCCTCATGGAGTCCCCTTTCTGGGTACAGCAACGATGACAGCTGGGTACAGCTCAGCTCCACTGTTGCTACTGCTGCCTCGTTGACACTGCCAAGAGTGCCCACACTGGACCTGTTGCAGCCAGGGGTTGCTACACTGGGCACCACCACCAGTGGAGCTGACGCCCTGCCACCACAAAGAGTCCAGGTCCTGTGCTTATCATAACCAGGAGTCCCCCTTTCGGGCACTGAAGTTGCTATCAGGAGTCTTGTTCCACACTTCTGCCCTGCTGACAATGCTCCAGCCTCAAAGATGAAGAAAGAAAAGGAGAGAGAAAAAAGGATGCCATCAGCCTGGGGCGGATGGTCTCAGGAGCCAGATCTTGAAACGGTGTTAGTACATCCTTTCATTCCTTTTCCATTACATGCGTTTCTTTAGACTGTGCTCACGTGCTTTTCTGATGTCAAGTGGCATCATCATGTACACATCAACATTTGTATATGTGCAACCCATTATACTAAAACATAATATCTCAATGAAGAATTGGACTTGAAGTGAAGAATTAACTTATAGGCCTCTCGAGGGAATTTGGGTCATAACACCATAAAGAACATTTTCTTAACTGGATTGGCCATTTTTCATCACCATAAACTAATCTCTCCAGCTTTTTTGTATATTCTGTCTCCCCCGTTACTCATCTAATTCCCCCTGCAATCCTTCCTCAAGAACAAATGTTATACCTGATTCCTGTTCTTGGTCTTTACTATTTTCAATTTGTCTCCTTTAACATTAAACTTCCATGCCACAATTGAACATTTCCAAGATATTGCCCTAGTTAATTAGTACATTTTCATCACGTAATGAGGTCTGGTTTAGCAACTTTGGGTGCGGTGGCGAGAATAGTGGCAAGCATGATAGTTTATCATGCCAAAAATCTGATTCTCATCATCATGATAAACTTCAGCAATAAGTCTTCCTGACTCAGGTGAGATGACCTGCTGACAATCATGTGCAATTCAATTGCACATCCCGCTGGAATTAATTTTGCCTTCCCAATTAAATTTTGTGTCAATTGAGATGCTCTGCTGGATTCTCTAAAACATGTATAGATTGTGTAATAAAAATAGAAACTCAACAAGCGTGGCAGCATCTGTGCAGTGAAAAAAAAGTTAACATTTCAAGTTTGATATGACTTCAGAAATGGTCAGCTGAGTTTTTCCAGCACCTTCTGTTTTTATTCAAGTCTCCAACATCTGCAGTATTCTACCTTTATTCTAACAAGTGCGTACATGTCAACTTAGTCCTTGGTCTGTTGTCTTCACTTTATTGGCGAGCTCTACCCCTGGAGGAGGCATATTCAAGAGAACCAAGGACACATGTGTCCCTGGGTCATCACAGAAACCAAGTGAAAAACAGCAATGCAGTAGTCTGTGTCTCCATGACAGCTTGGGGTGAAAGGCAAGGCAGTAGCTTGTGCCTGAAGGTCATGGTGCTGAAGGTAGTGCAATGCGTTCAGCTATCATGCAAATACAGTGCACAGGTACCAACACAATCAATCCTAGGGCTGGGCCATTTATAGTCTGGGGTGTTGACCACAGTAAGTCAGGTGGATAGTCCAACTCGCATCCAGGGATTGGGTCACAGTCAGCCTGGGACTCGAACAAAATTGGTCAGGATGCTCTGTAAAGTCAGTGAGGGATGGTTCATGGCCACTCAGAGGTTGGGTTGTCCATAGACCAGGGAATTTCATTGGGTCTTCTCTGGCTGACCCATCAAGGCTGCAGCTAGCTCAAATGTGGGGTTTAGCCTGGTTGTACTGACCATAAGAAATAGGAACCAGAGTAGGCTGTTCAGCCTTTCAAATCTGTTCCACCAAACATTTGGATCATGGCTGATCCAAACTCCTCACATTCCTCTTCCTGCCCTTGCCCCATAACTCTTGATTCCCATACTGATCAAGAAGCTATCTATTTCTGTCTTAAATATGCATAAATAATCTTCCGGTACTGCTCTCTATGATAATGTGTTCCAAAGCCACTCAACCGTCTCAGAGAAGAAATTCCTCATTTGTGTCTTAAATTGGTAACCCTTTATTCTGAAACAGTGCCCTCTGGACCCTAGACTCTCCAATGACGGGTATTAACAAGTTGAAGGAATGGTTACTGTCATAAGGGAGCAATTGAATGTAGTAAGGTGGGTTCTATTCAGATATGGAGAGTATAGCATTGAAAGGTAAGGGCCAAGGTAACTCAGGGTGACTGTTGTTGATCTTGGAAGAGTGGAAGGTCAAAAATGATATTGGGACCTTGATTATGAGGGACTTGGAAATAAAATGGGCATAGATTTTAACTTTAAAAATGGGCAGGGTGACAGCAGGAATTTGAATGCTGTTTGGGCAAACAGTGATTATGAGATGGTTGGGGTGTTCAGAATGGGAACTGTACCATGGGTCATGGGGAGCTTGTGACTTATTGCAGCGAAAGGTGTTTCCCAGAACTCTGGGGAAAGCTAGGGAAAAGATTGCTGGGCCCCTTGCTGAGATATTTGAATCATCGACAGCCACAAATGAGGTGCTAGAAGACTGGAGATTGGCTACAGTGGTGCCATTACTTAAGAAAGGCTGTAAGGAAACACCATGGAACTATAGACTGCTGAGCTTTATATCAGTGGTAGACAAGTTGCTGGAGGGGATTGGGAGGAACAGGATTTACATGCATTTAGAAAGTCAAGGACTGATTAGGGATACTCAACATGCCTTTGTGCTTGCGAAATTGTGTCTCACTAACTTGATTTAGTGCTTTGAAGAGATGACAAAGAAGCTTGATGAAGGCAGAGTGGTAGATGCTGTCTGTGTGGACCTCAGCAAAGTGTTCAACAAGGTTTCACATGGTAGACACGTTTGCAGGGTTAGATCCGGGGAGCTGGCCAATTGGACGCAAATTTAGTTTGAAGGTAGGAGGCAGGGTAGTGGTGGAGGGTTGCTTTTCGGATTGGAGGCCTGTGACCAGTGTTGTGCCATGGGGATCAGTCCTGGGTCCATTGCTTTTCACCATTTATATAGATGATTTGGATGTGAATATAGGAGGCAAGGTTAGTAAGTTTGCAACTGATTCCAAAATGGATGGTGAAGAAGGTAATCTCAGATCAAAACGGGACCTTGATCAGATGGGCCGAGGAGTGGCAGATGAAGTTTAATTGAGATAAATGTGAGGTGTTGCATTTTGGTAAGGCAAACCAGAGCAGGACTTACACAGTTAATGATAGGATCCCAGGGAATGTTGCTGAACAAAGAGACCTATGGATGCAGGTTCATAGTTCCTTGAAAGGTAGGAAGGATGATAAAGAAGGTGTTTGTATCCTTGCCTTCATTAGTCAGAACATTGAGTACAGGAGTTGAGATGTCATGTTGCAGCTGTACAGGACATTGGTGAGGCCATTTTGGGAATCCTATGTATGATTCTGGTTACCCATCTAAACTTGAAAGGGTGCAGAAAGGATTTACAAGGATATTGCCAGGATTGGAAGATTTGAGTAATGGGGGAGGCTGCATAGGCTGGGGCTTTTTCCCTGGACCGTCAGAGGATGAGGGTCAACCTAATAGAGGTTTATAAAATCATGAGTGGCGTGGATAGAGTGAATAACCAAGATCTTTTTCTTGGGGTGGGAGAGTCCAAAACCAATAGACGTAGGTTTGAGATGAGAGGGGAAATACATAAAAAGAACCTGAGGAGTAACATTTTTACGTAGATGGTGGTGCGTGTGTCTAGCAAGCTCCCAGAGAAAGTGATAGAGGCAGGTAGAATTACAATATTTAAAGGCATCTGGATGGGGTATATGAACAGGAAAGGTTTAGAGGCATTTGAGCCAAATGCTGGATCACGTTGGGATGTCAGGTCAATGTGGATGAGTCACACCGAAGAGTCTGTTTCCGTGCTGTATGAATCCAGAACTCTATGAAAACAAATTCTGAGGCTCACCAATTGATCAGAAAATCAACTATGCTTTTGATTCTATCAAGACTGCAAGAAGTAAGTCAGATATTTTCTGAAAGAGGGGTTTGGAGTTGATGGCTGGAATGTGTGGCCAGCTGAAGGGCAATGTGATTTATTCAATGTTAAGCATCTGCCTTCAATTACCACTTAAGCAGCGTGACTACTTACCTCATCATTCAACCAGAGAGGAGAATGTGGTGTCCACCGGGATGCTTGAGGCCTTCTGTGGCTTGTAGGTACCACAGTGGCTGGGATGCATTAACTCCACCCAAAATTACATTTTAATTTAAATTTTGTAAATTTAATTCAAACATTTGATTTTTGTTATGTTGTTCCTTAAGGGGCTGTTACCCTGTAATTTTATTCAATTTTGTTTAATTTGTTTCAACTGATTTTAAAAGTGTATCTCATACCATCCAATGATCATCTTTGCTTGATAATCTCTCTGTGCTGTTTGAGCATGACCCTAAAGCTCAGTGCAGAGGCATGGGTGATTCTTTCTTCACTGGCTGCAGATTTTTGTTAGTGATGTATTCTCTAGATTGTTGGTAAGAGCCTTGCTGGTGCTTTCACTGAGGGCTCACGGGTTACCCTTATAGGGATGCTGAAGAGGGAGGGTTCAGGTTCTGGTCTCTCGTGCTGTGCTGAGCCTGAGTCCCCTTCATGCCCATGCAAGAGAAGGGAAAGAATTAGTTGGTAAAGAAGCGCAGTAGCAGAATAACGTCTTTGCCTTTATGAAAGAAAAATATTGTGGAATGTTGCTTGCTAGTTTCCTAGTTTCTCCATCTCGCATTTCCCAGCCAACTCTTCAACAGGACTGAGGAGCTTGATGTACAGCATCTGTCTTCATGATTGTAGTCCATCTTTATATTGAGTGTGATGGCAGTAGGTGCAGGAGTGATTGCAAATTTGCAAAACTATGCCAGATGGTGGATCATCCTCACAGAGTAGGAAACATATTGCCTAGAAAGAGTTGGTACATTCAGAGCAGGAGGTGCATGTGAGACTTTCAGTGTATGTGGTACAAACGTTGCTTACAAAATTATGATGGCAGTGGATAGGATAGATAGGAAGAAACTCTTCACCTTGGTAGAGGGGTCAATAACCAGAGGATCTACATTCAAAGTGAGAAGGAAGTTTAGAGGGGATTTGAAACATTTTTCACCCAGAGGGTGGGGGTGTATGTTGAAGTCACTGTCTAAAGGGTGGTAGAGGTGGGAACCTTCACAACACTTAAGAAGTACGTCACAGTGGCTCAGTGGATTAGCACTGCTGCCTCACAGTACCAGGGACCCAGGTTCAATTCTAGCCTCGTGTGACTGTGTGGAGTTTGCACATTCTTACTGTGTCTGCATGGGTTTCTTCTGGGTGCTCTGGTTTCCTTCCACAATTCAAAGATGTGTAGGTTAGGTGAATTGGCTGTGCTAAGTTGCCCATGGTGTCCAGTGATGTGTAGGCTAGGTGCATTAGTCAGGGTAAATGTAGAGTAATAAGGTAGGGGGGAATGGGTCTGGCTGGGATACTCTTCGGAGGCTTGGTGTGGACCTGTTGGGCCAAATGGCCTGTCTCCACACTAGGGAGTCTACTTGGATGAACACTAGAACTGCCATTGCATACAAGGCTACATGCCAGAGGCAAAGAAATATTACTAGGTTAGTTAAGTGCTTGACTTGCACAGACATAATGGGCTGAAGGCCTTCTTTTTATGCTTTATGACTCTATATCACTGAGCCCTGCAGATTGTGACTGTTTATGAGATAGCAATGCAGTGGAAGAGTTAACCTGGGGGTTCGTCCTGTGTGTTAGCTAGTAGCGAGAAGATGATGACACTTATCTTTACGGAGTGCAGTGAATCCGTTTTCTTTGGCACCCCAGACAAGTGTGCTGCTGGGGGCCAGTGGCACTAACCTTCATGGTTACTTCTTTTCTAGAGGGGTTTGATGGTACAGCCTCCTACTGCCATCCTCTTCCTTTACCTTACTCAATCCAGCACTGCCTGTGATATGCTGTCACTAAAGTGTGGTGTGAGCTTCTGCTTCTTTGTGGCATGTTCAACAATGTAGGGGGCAACTACTACAGCCTGCATGGTAGATTCTGGCCTGCAGCAAGTGTTGTGGTGTCCAGCTCCTCTTTAAATGTATACCAGAACCTATGACCTGGAAGGACCCATCAGGGATGAGAACATTCTGTTTGCTCACTGTATATAATTTGCTGAGTCACTGTGCAACATCTTGCTTGCATAGATAACATGGTGCGAAGCACATAATCACACAAGATAACTTGTCCAGGGCCGTAGTGGAAATTATGTGCCTGGTGCCATACTTTATCCCCAAAATAGAAAAATTCCAGCCACTTAAATTCCTACAAATAAGTTCTTTAAATGTTTTCTCCTAATACCAATCTGATCACTTTGGGATTCACTGCCACAGAATTAACAAATGAAAGATTGAAAGCAATGAACTTGATCTGTTTGACTGGACAATATTGATTGTTTATGAGCATAATTGAGGAATTATTCTTCTGGCTTTCACTGAGCAAGTGAGACTCTGAAAGCTCTGTCCACGAATTATCTCATTATCATAATGCTGAACCATAAGTGCTCCTCCAGGGTGGTAAGAAGCTATATTACGCAAATTAAATTCTTTTCTGGAAGATGAACTGTTGATACGCGACAATCATAGCACTCATTTGTCAAAGAAGGATTCAGATTTTCTGATCAGCAATACAATCGTGAAAATCTTAAAGCAATGAAATTGGCAGAAAGAGAGGGAAACCTTCAGACACTTATCTGCGGTTTATCTCACACTGTCTTTGTTGTGTGCCAAGTTGAAGACATGTCAAAACATTGAACCTGAAACTCAGTAAAGACAAGCTATTTCAAATTACTTACATGCAATATGTAGAGAAAAACTAAACATTTAACTGAAAAGGATTCACCACTTTTATGTGGAAGACATTGCAAGACGCAGATATTGGTTGGCCTGTTGAATATTTCCAACCTTGTATTTATATCTGATAAATGACCAGTCACTTCATATAATATATAAACATGTACTGACATAAAGTCCACAAGGAGCTGATTCAGCCTGTTGAGTTTATTCTGGCTCACCATTGAGCAATTCAGTCTATCACTTATCTCCAATCAACCTCTATATCCTGTCAAGTGAATTTTCCTTGCACTCTACTGATTATATTTTGATAATGAACTTAAGCTGATTGGTGATGTGCAAGTTGGTAAACACCTTAACAGATCTAGCTAACTTCCCTTAATTGCAAATGAGAAGTAAGAAAATAAAGAAAGAGTACTTGGGAAGAGGAAATTTTATGGAAAATTAAGTGGGATGGGACACAAATTAAGGGTGGAAAAGGATTGTTTTTGTGCAGAATGTGATAAAATTTCTAATAAATTATTATTTGGAAACTTGGGTTCTAAAGTAAAAAAAAAAGTAAATGGGTTTTTGGTTTTTAGTCCTGTAAAAGTGACTCTTTTTAATGGTAAGAAACTTTTTTTAAAGCATTGGGTCAAAACAACCTTTTCATTAAATCATGCCCATATAAGCCACCTGATGAGATAATTGCTGAAACATTTACTGTAAGGCTTATGACCCAGAGAAAGACAGTTGGAGAGTGTCCACAAACAGGTCTAGTTCAGAGAGAAAAGATCCATACCAGCAAGAAGGGCAATTCAATTTTGGCAGTCTCCAGCTCATCAGATCTGGAAGGAAGTCTTTAAGCTGTTTTAGCAGACCAGGTAGACAGTGCTGGGAATTCAGGGAGTCAGATTGTATCTGTGTATCTCAGGGAGAGACAATAACAGTGACAACAATGCTGAGAGGGCTGATTTGCAACCTCATCAGCTGAGTAAGAAATTAAAGAGTGAAGATTTGATTGATTATGTTGGATGACCAAAAGTCTCTCAAGATCAAGTGCTTAAGATCAGGGAGGGTAGAAGATTAAAATGCTTGTGGAAAGGAATACATTGAGACTACAATGTTTGATTCAGGAGATCCAAATATAATGGAAAGTAAGTCAAAGTGTCATGGGCAAAGGGGGATGGAATAAGTTTAGATTATGATTACTTTTCCCTTCTTAAGTCCAGATAGCAGTTTCAGTATAACCTCCTCACTCTCTTACTTGATGGTTCGGCTAATAATGGCAGGTATCTTATATGTCACCTTTACCGCCATATCGACCAGTCTTGCTATCTTCAGGAATCTGGTTAGGCACACCAAGGTCCCTCTGACTGTTAGGTCTTTGAGTGTATGTTTGGGAGAGGGGTTGGGGTGGTTACCATTTGTTCAGTTGTTTCTGGGCAATCATTTAAACCCTTTGCTTACAAAAGCATTTCAGAGGCTGAGAATTCTTTGGCAAATAACCCACCTCCTGACATCCTGAAGCCTGTCCAAGAAATAAGTCAGGGGTGTGATGGAATAATTAAAACAGACTTTAATGAACATACTATGTTTTCCCATAACAGGGGGTTTTCACTTTCTCAGCTTAAACTGCAGTCTCCCTGATACCCTACATTTGGAAGGGACACCTGAGGAGGGCCATAACTGTCTTGTACCCTGGGCCAACAACCTGTCAGCATGTTGCTTATCTCTGCAATTATTCTTGGTACATACATTTACACTTATACTGCGAAGATAACGATGGGATCTTTTCAATCGGGGCTTGCAAGAGCTTATCAGATAAGTTACTAGTCAAAAACATTAGCGAAGGACCAGAGTTACAGAAAACCAGGTTGACTCAGAATGACAGGTTTACTTCTCTACAGGACTTGGGACGTCCGGCAGCAGAGGTGCCACCACCTTCAAGGTCCCCTCCAAGCTACATGAACATCTTGACTTGGAACCAGTTTTCTGTTCCTTTGCTGTCACTGAGTCAAAAACGTGGAACTCCCTCCCTGAAAGCACATTGGTCATGCCTACGTGGTTCAAAAAGGTGAATCACCACCACCTTCTCAGGGGTAACTCAGGATGGGCAATAAATGTTACTCTAGCCAGAGATGTTCACATCATCTGAAAGAGTAACAAAAAGTACATTTTTATAAAAAAGAAGGTTTGCAATTTGGAACAATCTTGCTTTTGAATGATAGCAGATCTTTGTGTTTCCAGATATCTTTGAAAAGGAATAAAATTCTCAAGCTGCTATGTCGGGATTTGATCTTGCATTCCATGCATTATTTGCCTTTGAATCAGTTGTCCAGTAACACAAGAGGCTTCTGACATTGTGTATTCAGGTAAGGAGTGCTGAAAGGTAAGGGAGAGAAGAGCATTAACATTTGATTACATGAGTCGAGTGACACTAATAGAAGGCAATGTTTGAACCACCCATTTCCATTCATTGGAAAGTTAATAAACTGTGGCTCAAAAACTCCTGTTCCTAAAAATCTGCCACAGACGTGCACCACCACTACAGCCTTTCATTGTCTAAACTGCTGTTAGTTTATGGAAACATCTGTTTCGAAAATTTTGTATCCCTCATGATAACAATGCCTGGTTAAATTTTTCTGTAATGCCTCTGTCCCTGCGGCAAGTGGAGTTTAGCAATAATATGCAAAGCATAAAATTACTTTTATACCATATGACAAGCAGAGACCAAGCTCTGATTTGTGTTTAGAAACTGGAGCAGCAAGAAATAATGTGTGCATGTTTTTAACCACATACCACACAGGTGAGGTTTCAAACTTGATAACTTTAATTCGGCTTTGACAGCATGAATTCCTCTCCCTGGTTTCATAATAAACTAGAAGCTTTTAATTTTGAAAATTTCTGTAGTTTTAGTTGATTTATTCATATTATAACATTTTCAACTCCTCGCCTGCACATACAAATGCACTGAATTCCATTCTGCCACCAGTCAACTTCCACTACAACACCAAAGTCTTGCATTTCTATTGCACCTGTAATGTTTGAAAGCATTGCAAACCACTTCAGAGGAGGATTATCAAACAAAATCCGTCACAGAGCACCACAAGGGTCAAAGGAATGGAGGAAACAACATCACGCCATTTTCCCACTTCGCAATGTCAGCTGGATGATTACAAACTCAGTCCAAGTGGTATAGAAAGTTCTCACTTAAAGTTATGGCTCCGTTCCTGAAAATTGCGACTTTAAGTGAAGCAACAGGAATTGCGGTTAAAGCCAGAGTAGGCCACTAAGTACATTCTTAGGAATAAATGTATACAGATGGAAATACTACATGAAAAGTGTGTAATCTCAGCTGAAGTAACTTGCGAAACAAAGTAAATTATAAATATAACATTATTTATAAATATGAAAGAAACAGCAACACTTCAGGATGTTTCTCATCACTAGGTGGTGCTCAGGGCTTCATTCCAAATTTAGAATGGCAGGAGTAGAGGAGTAAGATCTTTAAAGTTGAAAGTATTAAAGTCTGGGAGCAGGGTGAAGAGGGAGTTGGAGTGGGGCAGGGGGCACTGAGTGTGGGGAACCATGGGGAAAGTTCTTTATCGTAGGCAGACCACCCAGGAAGTCTGTATGAAACCACTTTAAACTGAAAGTTGCAACTTTAAACACACATTGTCCCTATTTTAATAACAACTTTAAAGTGAAACTATTTTAAGTAAATCAACATTGTACAGATTTTCACTGTAAGTTTGAAAGTGCATCTTGAAGGAGAAGAAAGAGACAGTGGCTTAAAGAAGCAATTCCAGATTGTAAGATATAGGAGCAAAATCAAGCCATTCAGCCCATCAAGTCTGCTCCACCACAGGTATGTTTCTCAATCCCATTCACCTGTCTTCTTCCTGTAACCCTTGATCACCATACTAATCAAGAACCTATCTATTTCTGTCTTAAATACATTCAATAACTTGGCCTCTGCAGCCCTCCTTGGCAATAAGTTCCGTAGATTCACCACCCTCTGGCTGAAGAAATTCCTCCTCATCTCAGTTCTAAAGGGTAGTCCCTTCACTTTGAGGTTATGTCCTCGGATTCTAGTCTCTCATACTGGTGGAAACATCTCCATGTTCACTCTATCCAGGCCTCTCAGGATTATTTAAGTTTCTGTCAGATCCCATCCCACCCCCCACCAAATCTTTCTAAACTCCATCAAGTACAGACTCAAAGTCCTCAACCACTCTCGTATGACAAGCTTTTCATCCCTGGGATCATTCTCTGAAAGTCTCCTCTGGATCTCCTTCAATGGCAACACATTTGTAGATATGGGGCCCAAAACCATTTGAGCCAGAGCTTGAGGCTCAGTCAGTTGAAGATATCGATGGCAACATGTTTCAAAGTGATGCAAAAGAGGCTAGAATTTGAGCAATGCAAACAGTTTGGAGAGTTGTGGAGATAACAGCTGTGTAAGTTTTGAGGCATTGTCAATCAGGGGAGCTAATGTAGCACAACACTTGCAGGTACCCAAATACCACCATATGCCCCAAAACAGAGCACTACGTTGGACATGTTGTTCAGATTTTTCATCCATTAAATTCTGTCTCTGTGGTATTAGTGCTAATACAGGACCAACAGTCCTCCATTATGTTGGTCATTTGAAAACCTAGATAGTATTGAAAAGCTGAGAGATTCCTGATGAAGCGCTTTTGCCTGAAACGTCAATTTTCCTCCTCCACGGATGCTGCCTGACCTGCTGTGCTTTTCCAGCACCACACTCTTGACTCTAATCTCCAGCATCTGCAGTACTCACTTTCGCCCAGTATTGAGATGCTAATAATGTTTTAATAACTGAGCATGTTCCAATATCTGTACCTAGGCACTTTCCCAGAACAGTGTTAGGAGGAAGGAAATTGTTCAGTGCATCCCGTGACCAGGATATCGAGGTTACTTGAATCTCTTAATCTGCTCACAAACAAGTACATCACATCGCAGGACTAAAATCTGTGATCTTGTAATTTCTGCATTGAATTGTTAATGGCTTCCCACAAGAATGTCGAGGAAGTTCATTAAACAAGGCTATGGCTATCTTATTACCGGAGGTTAACTTTGGTGGCCTTTTCATTTTTTTTAGATGTCGGGTTTATTGTTTTGTGAAGTTTCTTACAAGGTAAGATTTTCCATGAAGTATCCCAAGCTTAAGGTCAGGAATTATTGACTACACGTTGGTACAAGCAAATATTTACACCAAACCGTTTTGCAATCTGAATTCCTTCCAGATGCACAGCTGTTTTGATTTTAAGAGTAATCTCTCACTTGTATTTTCAGTTTTGCACTCTGTATCTTTAATCTTGAATTGAGACAGAACTTTCTAAATCAATTTCACTTTAATTGTTAAATGTCATGTAATGTTTAGGACATCAGCAGAAAGTATTAGAACATTGAATATTACAGCACAATACAGGCCCTTTGTCCCTCGATGGTTTCACAAGTTGGCACAACCATCTGAAGCAGAGACCAAAACTAGAGAGCATAGGTTTAAGGTGAGAAGGGAAAGATATACAAGGGACCTAAGGGTCAATGTTTTCATCCAGAGGGTGGTGCATGTATGGAATGAGCTGCCAGAGGAAGTGGTGGAAGCTGATACAATCACAACATTTAAAAGGCAGCTGGATGGATGTATGAATAGGAAAGGTTTAGAGTGATTTAAAAGGCAGCTGGCAAATAGAACTAGATTAATTCAGGATATCTGATCAATATGGACGAGTTGGACCGAAGAGTCTGTTTCCATTCTATACAACTCAATGACTCTAATGATAAAACATTTCAAATGGACATTAGAGTGTGCAATAAAATACTGCTTCTCCATACACCATGCTTCACTCTGAATCAATTGCAATAGTTGTGATATTTACTAGGTGCATCCTCTGTCATCTATTGATCAGTGCATTGAGTATAGAGTTGGGATGTTGTGTTGCAGCTGTACGGGGACATTGGTTCGGCCACTTTTGGAACACTTTGCATTCAATTCAGTCTCTCTGCTGTAGAAAAGATGTTAAACTTGAAAAAGTTGAGAAAAGATTGACAAGGAGGTTGCCAGGGTTGGAGGGTTTGAGGTATAGGGAGAGGCTAAATAGGGTGGGGCTGTTTTCCCAGTAGCGTGGACAGGGTGAATAGCGAAGGTCTTTTCCCAGGGTAAGGGACCCTAAAACTAAAGGGCATAAATTTAAGGTGAGAGGGGAAAGATACAAAAGGGACTTAAGAGGCAATGTTTTCATGCAGAGGATGGTGCATGTATGGAAAGAGCTGGCAGAGGAAGTGGTGGAGATTGGTACGAGTACAACATTTAAAAGGCATCTGGATGGGTACATGAATAGGAGGGGTTTAGGAGGATATGGGCCAAATGCTGGCAGATGGGACTAGATTAATTTAGGATACCTGGTCGGCATGGGCGAGATGGACTCTGAGTTAATGACTCTGTCAGGCACTCAGACCAAAGGGATCTACACTGTTTCGATTCTTTGAGTGCTCTGTGCCTGAAAGGCGTTAGACTAGGGACTTTCACCATTGTATTTGAGACTTCTGTCCCAAATGCATCCGTCAGCGTGTACTCTTGCACCTTGGATTGCACTATTCAACAATACCCCCAGCCTCAGGAGCCTTCTATGGGAGGGGGTTCATAATATCCATTCCACAAGGAACTGTTCTGGCAAGTCTAAAATAAATTCTTGTGTTTGTAAAGACAGGCTTTACCAGTTTGAAAAACACGCAAATTTTATTTAAATGAGAATGAATGAAATGGTTAGTGGTTCATTTGAGTTATGTGAAAACACCACCTGTGTGCTTCAAATTAATTCATCAGAATCCTCAGAAGATTATGAAACGTGATACATTAGGTTTGCGGTAAGAGATTTTGTAGCAAATGCTGTTTTTTATTTTAAAATTGTTATGTTTTACATTCATTCAACAGTATGTCATAGAAGTTGGCATCAAATCAAAGAAAAAAATGTGGTGCACATTTCTGCAGCACAAGAAATCAATTAATGGGAAAAAGTGATCAGGAGTGATGTTGTTTACTCTGCTGGGACAAGTGCTCGATAAATGCATGAGTTTTTTTTGCTCATTTCTTTTAAAGGGAGAATTCACAAATAATACTAGTTTGGGAAGAGTACGATGATGTTTAATCCAATAGGTTTGCTCTTTTTGTATCAATCAGTCTGCGTCTTCTCATCGCAGACACACAGAAAAATTTCAAATCCATTTGTCCTTCATTGGAATACACCTATTTTATTCTAATATACGGCACCTTGATGCTGGGGAATTCAACTCAATTGTCTGGATCACTATTTTGTGATGCAGACTGATGCCAATAATGTGGGTTCAAGTCCCACACCAGGTGAGTTTACAGAAAAGGATTCTCCTTTTCAATCATTCACCCCCCCCCCCCCCACCTGAGGTGTGGTGACCCTACCATGAGAGAGTGGTTTTCTGAGACTATGGTGACTTCACCTTGATTTGTTTTGACTTATTGTGGTCACATATACCTAAGTACAGTGAAAAGCTTTGTTTTGCAAGCGGTACAGGAAGGACAAGGACATGGTCCTTAAACAGAGCGAGGCATACAGGTTATGGCTGCACAAAAGATGCACAAAGCAAGATCAACATTAGATTTGAAATTAGAGAGGTTCGTTCAACAGTCCAATAACAACAGGTAAAAAGCTGTACTTGAATCTATTTGTGCGTGTGTGTTCAACCTTCTGTTTCATTTGCCTGATGGAAGAGTTTGGAAGAAAATATTATCTTTGCCTTGATGCTATGGGAAACTATTTGAAATTCAGGTTCTTGAATAATCTTACAGTATGATATGTAGACATTATAAACATTGAGTGATGAAAATAAACTCTCTGGAAATGTACCACAGGCTTCGTGGAACTCCGTAGCTTTTATCAGTGATCTCCACCCATGTTCGCTTGTCTCTTTTAAGATGTTGCAATTTTCCAGTGTTTCCTGTATTTATTTTTTTTAACCTGGTACTGATTTAGAATTTGCATAGAAACCCAGTATTAACCGTGAGGAGAATATTCCCGAACAGAAAGATTTCCACCCTTTCTGTAACAGTACATCCTGATGGCTGTTCCTCGAGTGTATGCCCAGAAGACTCAACCCACCAGCATCAGAAGTATCCTGTAATCATTCAGAAGTTCAGAGTTCACTTAAGATTATGTGCAGTTCTGGTCACCACGCTATAGGAAGGGTGTGGAGATGGTAGAAGCAGAAACGATAGAAACATTTAGGAGGCATTTAGACAAACACATGAACAGACAGGGCATAGAGGGATATGGACCATGTGCAGGCAGATGGGATTAGGTTAGAATGACATCACCGGTACAGACATGGTGGACTGAAGGGTGTGTTCCTGTATTGTACTATTTTAAGTAATTGTCCCAATCCTAGAGCACTGAAATTATTGCAATCATTCATTCTTGTCTTAGGTTCGTGTGTGGAATGAACTGATCTACAGAGGGCATAGGTTTAGGGTGAGAGGGGAAAGATATAACAGAGACCTAAGGGGCAACTTTTTCACGCAGAGGGTGGTAAGTGTATGGAATGAGCTGCCAGAGGAAGTGGTGGAGGCTGGTACAATTGCAACATTTAAGAGGTATTTGGATGGGTATATGAATAGGAAGGGTTTGGGATATCTGGTCGGCATAGACGGGTTGGACTGAAGGGTCTGTTTCCATGCTGTACATCTCTATGAGTGTCTAAATCAGACTCCCATCGTTAACTACCATTCAAGGTTCAACCTTGCAGGGATCAGCCCAGTAGATGATAAGCTGAGAGATGAAGTTAAAGGCCAGTAGGCCTTAATATTTGTGACATTAGTGTGAATTGCTGAAACATGGCTGATTCCTGAAGATGGTTAAACCCCATGAAGATCTGAATCATTTTGTTCAAACTCTCATGGACAGTAAACAATCAGAGATTTTGTGAAGTTAATTAATGGACTTTATAAAATTGCTGAACCCCAGGTTGCCAGTACAATTTGGTAAATAATTCCACAGAGAAACTATAGAGACTGAGTTGTTCATGATAACAAAATTGTTCTTCAGAAGTATTTTTCAGCCATGAAAATTTGCAGAATGTCAGAAATTGCACTAAGTCAGGAATAACAACTTGGGTTTCTGAAAAGCTTGATCAATATGATGGTTCTTGCTTGTGGATTGAGCTGTGTTTCCACAATACTAAGTAATAAGTTTAAGCAAATCTCTGTTTCACGTGGGAGGCATGTTTGGTACTTGGACGGTGAAAGACAAGGAGGTAAAAGGGCAGGCATTGCAACACCTGCACTGGAATGGAAAGGTTTGCAAAGAATGGTGCTTATTGGCGTTACTGAGGAGTGACTAATGTGTTGTAGAAGGAAAAATCTCTGCAGAATACTGAAAGGGGAGGACTGGGGAAGGTGGTTTTGGTGTCATGCTAGAGTTGCAAAAATGGGAAGGATCAATCTGCCACAAAAAGCTGGTTGCAGCCAAAACATTGAATACTTTCAAGAAGGAGTTGGATATAGTTACTAGAACTAAAGGAATTAAAGGGTATGGAGGGAAAGCAGGAACAGAGCACTGAGTTGGACAATCACGCATGATCTTTGCTTTTTAGTCTGCTGAGAGATAATCTATCAGAATAATGTGGTTATGTCCTTTCACTGTACATGGTCTATACAATCCTACACAATGTGCCACCTTTAATGAAAAACCATTCAGTTGCCAAGAGCATTGCCTGCAGTTACTTTTGTAATATGAGGCCCAATTTTAAACAGGTTGGTTAAACCAGGTCTCCCCTGACAACTGTGATAGGCAGGTAATAAAAATGGTGTTTGGGCATTTCTTCACCATGTCCCCAATACATATATACCAATTGCCATTTTAACGGCTAGGAGTTTGATTGCATTAGTGGCATACCCCACAGATACATAAGAGCCTCATTAATACTCAGATCTCAAGATTTAATGGCATAATGTATCCTTGGATAAGATTTTTAACTCCGACCACACTCATGGTCAAATCTGCCAATTCAACATGCTAGTGAGCAGTAATATGGCCAGATTCAATCTGGATATGTGTGAGGTATTGCATTTTAGTAGAATAGACAGGGGTAGGACTTATAAAATTAATGGGTAGGCCAGGAGCAGGCAGGCTCGACTAGAGGTGGGATTATGTTTGGCACGGACTGGTTGGGCTGAAGGGTCTGTTTCCCTCTGTATGACTCTGAGGCTCTGAATCTTTGATGTTTTGATTCTTTTAATGGTTTTTATGTTGACGTTTGGAACAGGAGTGCCTGCCACAGCAACCACACAAGGAAATTCCAAACATGCCTGATTCACATTTTCCTCTTTTTTTTTACCACAATGATGATTGACTCTGACTCTGGATAATTCTCTCACCATGATATTATGCCGGAGACTCTGTTCCCCCAGGTGCATAGCAATGGACCACTGCTGCCCAAAATCCTCATCCGCCTCATTGGCCAGGCTGTGATTCCCGCCAGTTTCAAACAACAGTCCAAGTTTGTATGCAGAAGTAAACCCACGAGTTTAAATGGTAGTTTCATTCTTTCCCCAACCAAGTATTGTTACAAATTAAAATCCATACTATGAGGTTATTCTATATAAATAATATTAGTGGGGCTAGAGGGAGAGATTTCAGAAATTCACTTCAGAGAGCCACCTAATGAGAGAGCCTACATGACAGGTGACATTGAAAGCAAAAACACAAATGTGGACATATTAGCATCAAATTGGGGGGGTCAGTTGGCTAGTTTGCAATGCAGAGTGACACCAACAGTGTGGGTTCGATTCCCACACTGTCTGAGGTTACTGTGAAGGCCACTCCTTCTCAACGCCTCACCTCACCTCAGGTTACACCACTAACAATTGTCTGTATCTAATAAGAGAGGGAGTATGGTGACTTTTAATATCAAATGTTGGCATGAAAGTGAAATAAAAATTGTAATCACAGGATGTTTTGAGGACAAAGGGTATCACCCTTTGCAAGATTAAGGATTTACATATGCACATAAAATCCTAAAATTTAAGTGCTAGAAAATAAAAAAATGACTCAACCAGTTTTAAATATGGCTTATGCCATGTGCTGGTGCAGTTCACAATATAATGGAATGGTTGATGCAGATCTGGTTTTCACTCTATCACCAAATTCCAGCACTAGAGGAAATGCTAACCAGAGGTCAGAAAGATCCCATATTGATGGACAGCCTTTCCCAGAGAACTTCTGTTCTTGTTAGCATAGATGTCAAATGTAAATGATCATATATTAGATCCAAATTTTGGAAGGAAGGAGCTATGACTTTAAGGTGGTCTCTGTTTCCAGCTCCTCTGTATGCAATGAATAACCTGAGGCAGACAATGCGCATTTGTGCTTGGTGCTTAAAAAACATCATTGGCAGAAAAGTGCCCTGTCAATAATCTGTACCAAATGTGAAATCACTATCCTACCAGACCAGAGGGATGCTTTCCTTGCTAAAGAGAGGTGATGAATTTAATCTGAAGGTCACCATGCCTTAAGCAAAGGGTGAGGGTGATTGAGAGGGTGGATGGGATCTTTATGCTAACTTCAACCAGTTTGGGAATTAAACCCAGACAGTTGGCCTTCCTCTGGATTGAAAACCAGCAGCCTCGCTAACAGAGCCCTTACTGTTAAAGTAATATGGGTATGGTTTCCTCAGAAGTGCTCAAGCAAAGAAATTAATATGTTTCCTATATTGAAACAGGGACCATACTTTTAAAATTCTAAATTCTGCTGTAATGAGCTTTGAGATGTTTGCTGCTTCTGCACTGTTTCCATTCATGATTGACATGTGGGTTCTATGGGTCGACCTTACAACACAATAATGTGATGTTGTGAGTTTGATTCCTTTGTGAGCTAACTGGCTCGACAGGGTTATAGCAGTTGGCCTTTGCTGGCAAATTGGTCAAGGGTCCTACTCACCAACATCTTCCAGAAAAGTGTGACTTGTGAACCGCCATCCAATTTGCCTCATTCAGGATAACCAGCACTTGCATCATATTTAATACTGTCTGAAGGAGGAAAGTCTTCCAGTCATATCATCCTTTTCCTGACCACTGCTCATTTCAGAGCTCTTTATTCAAAGTACTTTTGAAATGTGGTCACTGTTATAGGAGATGTGACAGCCACGTTTGACTAGCAAACTCCCACGAACAAAAATCAATCATTGGCAATCTCTTGCAGATGAGTATGACTGTCTTCCACACTTAGGTGAGTCTGTAGGTAGCTGTACAGTCTGCAGCTGCCACAGGCTCTGTTACACTTGGGGCAGCTGGTGGTCAGGAATGGGTGGGGAGGCATTGGTGTGGTAGCATGCTTCTTTTGCCATTTTTGCCTGGCTTCTGCTTTTCCTGATGATAAGTCTCGAAGTTCTCAATGCCTTCCTGAATGATCCTCCTCCACTTTGGATGGTCTTGGTCCAGTGATTCCAAGGTGCTGTAGGAATGTCACCCTTCATCTGTGAGGCCTTGAGGGTATCCCTGAAGCACTTCCTCTGTCCACTTGGGGTTTGCCCTCCATTTCGAAGCTGGGAATAGAGCACTTCCTTGGGGAGTCTCGTGTCGGTCATGCAGATGATGTGCCCAACCCATCGCAGACAATCAAGTGTGGTCAATGCCTTGATACTGGGGATGTTGGCTTGGTCAAGGACCTGGTGTTGATCCACAAACAGCAAGGTGGTTATGCCTGGATAATCCTTTTTGTGTGATGTTGATTGAGGGATAAATATTGGATAGGACACCGGCGATAGCTCCTCTGGTTTTCTTTGGAGTTGTCAGGGGATTGTTTACGTCTACCCAAGCGAGCAAATGGGACATAATACATCCAAGAGATAGTATCTGATGATCACCATCTCCCTCAGGATGACAGTGGAGTGTGTGTGTGTTGATTTTTGTGCTCAAGCTCTGGAGTGGGTCTTGAACCCACAACCTTGTTAGTGTGCTACATGCTGAGCCACAGATCAAAATCACTTTAACCCTTTCAGTAAAAAGGGGACTCTTGCGTGGTTTTTTGTTACGTTCACAAAGGCAAAAGCTAAATATTCAGTAAATGCCATCAGGTCTCCACTATCCACGACACCAGTACCCCCATTATTGTTTGCTGTCACCTTCTATTCCACATGATTAGATCAGATGTTCTTATTAAATGGAAGAATAAGTTTGAAGGGCCAATTGGCCTATGCCTGCTCCTCCATAGAGTCATCAAGCGCAGAAACAGACCCTTTGGTCCAACCAGTCCACGCCGGACATAATCCCAAACTAAATAGTCCCACTTACCTGCTCCTGGCCTATATCCCTCCAAACCTTTCCTCCTCATGTACTTATCCAAATGTCTTTTAAATGTTGTAACTGTACCCACATCCACCCCCTCCTCAGGATGTTCATTTCACACTCGAACCACCCTCTGTGTAAAGAATTTACCTCTCATTTCTTCTTTAAATCTCTCTCCTCTCACCTTAAAACTGTGCCCCCTAGTCTTGAAGTCCCCCAGTCCTAGGGAAAAGGCATGTGTATGTGCATATGTCCACATGTTCAATCGTAAGGTTCTAAAATAGGGCAAGTAGATGGATGTCCTGTTTACAGAATGTGCAGCCAAATACAGGGTTGGTCTGGCTACGATACCCAGAGAGTTTCTTTTTATTCTTTCATTCACAGGATAAGGGCTTTTCTCATCCCTAATTGCCCAAGGCATTTAAGAGTCAACCACATTGCTGAGAGTCTGGAGTCACATGCAGACCAGAACAGCTAAGAACAGCAGTTTCTTTCCCTAAAGGGTATTAGATTAGATTACTTACAGTGTGGAAACAGTGAACCAGATGGGGGTTTCCAACAATGGGTTCATGGTCATCATTAGGCTCTTAATTCCAGATTTTCATTGAATTTGAATTCCATAATCTGCAGTGGTGGGATTTGAATCCAGTCCCCAGAACATTACCTGGGTCTCCAGATTAACAGTCCAGCAATAATACCACTAGGCCATCACTTCCTCAGTAACATGTCAATGCGCGCTTTATAGACATGGTAGGTATAAGAAAGATGTTTCAGATGACTGGGGAGCTGAGAACCATGGTTCACATCTAAAGTTATGGGGTAGGCCTTTTAGAATAGTGCTGAGGAGAAATGTCTTCACTTAGAGAGTGGAATTCTCTACCACAGAGAGTGGTTAAAGCCAAACATTGAATGTTTTCAAGAAGGAATCCCCTTAGGACGAAAGAGTCAAATGATATAGGGAGAAAGTGGGAACAGGGTACAGAGTTGGCCAGTTAGCCATGATCACATTAAATGATGGAGTAGGTTTGAAGGGCCAAAAGACCTATTCCTGCTCCTGGTTTCTATATTTTCATGTTATGTGTTCACATATCAAGCATGGCCACTTCTCTGTAACCCTATAAAGAGGTGTGGAACACGAAACAAGAATCACCACCTGGAGAATAAAACAAAAGTAAATCTATGCATATTGATAAACATACTGGTCATCACATTGGTTTTTCTTCTTGGTTGTTCTTCAAGAAAGGAAAGCACGCATTCACGCTGCACTAATTATGAGCCAAAGAAGAGCATCTGCAATGTAGTCAGCCTAGCAAAGGGGGAAACATGGTTGCCAAATTGTGCGCAGCAATGTCTCACAAATAGCAATGTGAAAATGATCCGTCAAGTAATCTGTGCAGTCGATTGATATCAAACAGGATACTAGGATGAGCTCACCAGTCCAACTTCAAAACAGCCCCATCAAATCTTCTATTCCCACCTGTGGAGGGAAGACAGTGCCTTGGTTTAGCACCTCAGATGAAAAGATGCCACAGCTCCATCACTACTGCATGTAAAAACATAAGCAGGAGAAGGCTATTCAGCCTCTCAAGCCTGCTTCGTCATTTAATACTATCATGGCTGATCTCAGCTTGGCCTCAACTGCACTTTCCTGCCTACTCCCTGTAATTTGTCAACCCATTACTATTTAAAAATCTGCCTGTTTCTCCTTAAATATCCCAGAGTCCACAGCTGTTTGGGCAAGTAAATTCTACAGATTCACGACCCTACAGATTCTCCTCATCCCTGTTTTAAGTCTGTCTCTTATCCTAAAACTGTGACCTGTCATTCCAGATGGTCCGTACTGGGAATACCAACTTAGATTTTGTGTGCAAAACTCTTGTAGTGCAACTTGATGCAATTCTGACTTGAGGCGTAAGTGCTGCTACTGCGTTAGGGCTGACACCTTCCTGAGCAGGGAATGTAAATAAATCAACAATTATTGATTGGTGTGAAACCACAGTTCAGTGGAGGGGTGTGGTTTTACACAGAATGGAGTTTGAATCCCTTCAATTCTTGCCTGAGTAGCAGTGGCAGGAGTTCCAGGTGTGTGTCAGATACGTATCCACACAGAAACGTCTGACCCTTGTTTTGACTGAATGAACAAGTTCAAACCAATCCATTTTTGTTGGAAGCATCAGTCGTTTTTGATCCACTTGAGTGAACTTGTTGCTGTGCAGCTAAGATTCTTTTTTTAGTCGGATTTATGGTAAATTGCATGGAGCGAGTAACTTGTTTGTTCATGTAGGTAATGAGGATTGAGATTGTTGATCATAGAACATAGGACAGGAACAGGCCCTTTGAGTAGTCAGTGGCTGCTTATAGATTGTTTCTTGTTCTATTTTCCAGATATTTCAGGTACTGTAAAATGTAAAACAGAAGTAGGCCATTCAGCCCTTTAATTCACTGCTATTCAAAGAGATTGTGGCTGATCTGATAACTCTCCAATCCACTTTCCTGCTTTTTCCCCCATAACCCTCAATCAACTCTCTGACTAAAAATCTGTCAAACTCAGCCTTGAACATATATACTTAATAGGGACAAAACAGCTGTGGATGCTGCGATCCAAAGTAGACAAACTGGAGGCTCCTGTTTGAATATATTTAATAACCAGCCTCTGCGGTAAAGGATTCCACAAATTCACAACCCTCTGAAAGAAAAACTTCCTCCTTATCTCTGCCTTAAATGAGTGAGTTTTAAAATTCTGATATTATGCCCTATAATCTGATCCTAGATTCTCCTATAAGGAAAAACGACCTTTTCACAACTAACCTGTCAAACCCTTGAAGAATCTTACATGTTTTAATAATGTCATCTTTCATTCTTCTAATTTCCAGTAAGTTTGGTTCCAACCTACTCAACCTCTCCTCATAAGGTAGTCCCTTCATACCCAAGGTCTGCCTAGTGCTCCCTCTGTGTGCTGCCTCCAGTGCCAATATATCATTACTTCAATGCAGGGACCAAAACTGTTCCCAGTATTCCATCTATTGTTTGACTCATACTTTGGATAGTTTTATCAAGACATTGCTACTTTTATACTCCATTCCCTTTTGAAATAACAGCTAGCATTCTATTTGCTCAACCTGTTACCTGCTGAACTTGGATAATAGTTTTTTTGTGATTCATATACCAGGATCTTGCAGTTTTTCTCCAATTAAATAATATTCAGCTCTACCATTTTTCCTGCCAAAGTGCATAATCTCTCATTTTCCCACATTGTGTGTCTGCTGCGTGTTTGCTCACTTGCTTAACCTATCTACATTCCTCTGTGAACTCCTTGTGCCATCCTGACAAATGCAAATTCTCACCTATCTTTGTGCCATCCATAAACACTTGACAAATGTACCTTAAGTTCCCTCATTCAAATCTATGTTCTAAATAATTCTGGTCCCAGTGCTGATCCCTGCCGCACTCCGATATTTACAGGTTGCCCTCCTGAAAATGCCCCCTTCATCGCAAATCTCTCTTCTATTAGTTAGCTAATCTTCTATCCATCCCCACATAGTACCCCAAAACCATGGGCTCCTGCCTTACTAAATAGCCTAATGTGTAATACATGATTTTGCCTGGCATGGTGGTTCAGTGGTCGCACTGCTGCCTCACAGCGCCAGGGACCCGGCTCAGTTCTATCCTTGAGCAACTGTCTGTGTGGGTTTCCTCCAGGTTACCTCCCACAATCCAAGAATCCATTGTTGATTGTCAGGAGAAACCCATCTGGTTCACTAACATCCTATAGGGAAAGAAACTGCCATCTTTACCTGGTCAGGCCCACATGTGACTCCTGACCTACTGCAATGAGATTGACTTTTAACTGCCCTCAGGGCAATTAGAGATGGGTAGTAAATGCTGGCCTAGCCAGTGACGCCCTTATCCCATGAATGAAATTTTAAAATTCCCTTGCAGTCTATTTTATCCCCTCATTTTATCTGTGCTACTTCTGTGTGCTATAACTAATGTGATGAATGCAAAATCTAGCAAGTGGCAATATTTTTAACTGTATGACAAACCAACCAAACGTTTTATGAGGAATTTTAGAATTGCGAGATAAAGTACAACAATGCTATGTGATTTGAATATACTGAAATATTATGCGTTAACACACAATTAACTTGTGCATTAGCTGCGACTCCTGAAGGAGATGTGTGTTCTCAGTAGTTTCCAGTTTATTGAGATAATTCTGCTAGTTTTAGAATACTTGACCAATCTGCACAACCTCTCCCGAAATCCTAATCCACCAAATATCTTGCCACAGATTTCAGAAATGTAGCGTTCCAACATCAAGTCCCAATCAATGACAGATGTAAACAAATCTCCTGAATGTAACTTGATCCTTGACCTGATCATGACCCAAAAAAGCAGGTAGGGTTCCTTTTGTCCAAAGGTAAATTTGAACCTTGATCCCAAGGACTGAAGGGCAAATGGCGGGACTTGACATTTAAGCAGCAACCTCAAGTTCTCAGAAAACTAAGAGGGCATTGCTTTGATGAAAGATCAGTGCTCACCGTACTGTTGCGATCAATACTGATTTTAGTCTGCAAGGACAAAGCATCATGTGACTGTGCAGCTGAGCAAAAATCTTTGTCCTTTTGGTTATCATTGTTTCAGATTTAGATTGATTAGAAAATTGTATAGCAGACTTGTATTAACAAATTTCAGGCACCAGAAAACTCAACAAAATGACAGATTAAAAGCTTATTAAGAGAGGTAATAGATTCCTCCATTCCCATTACTCCAGATGGGAGTATAGCCAGGGCTAGGGTTTTGCCACTGTGTTGCATAAAGGGATGCAGACCAAGATTCTAATGTGAAAAATTACCCCTATATTGTGCTAGAGGGAATGTGGAGGCGTAATGATAATATCACTGGGTTTGTAATTGTAAGCCCAAGTCTAGTGCTTGGTAAGTGTGCATTTGAATCTCACCATGATTAGATGATGAAATTAGCCAAATGGTGATGGGCTGCCATTGTCGATGGTTGTAAAAGCCTATCTGGTTCACTGATGTCTTTTAGGGAAGGAAATCTGTTGACCTTACCTGGTCTGGCCTACATCTAAACAAGGCAAGGATGATATAGAGTCATAGAGATATACAGTGCGGGAACATACCCCTTCGGTCCAACTCGTCCATGCCGATCAGATATCCTAAATTAATCTAGTCCCATGTGCCAGCACTTGGCCTATATTCCTCTTAACCATTCCAATTCATGTACCCATCTAGATGCCTTTTAAATGTTGGAGTTGTACCTGTCTCCACCACTTCCTGTGGCAGCTCATTCCATATGCACCATTCTCTGCAAAAAATGTTGTCAGCAAAAATGTAGGGTATGGAATGCACTGCCTGGAAATGTGGTGGAGGGAGGTTCAGTTGAGGCATTTGAAAGGGCATTGAATGTTTATTTGGTTAGAAATGGTGTGCAGGGATATGGGGAAAAGGCAGGTAAAAGTAATCAGTAATAGAATTGGTGGAGGCAGAACTCCTGAATTGCCTCTGTTCTGTTATAATTCTGTGTGATTTTGTGATTCCAGACCCACAACAAGATGGTTGACTCTAAATGAAGGGCAACTAGGGATGGGCAGCAAACACTGCCTGAGCCAGTGACACCCATATCCTGTGAGCAAATTAAAAATAAGTAAATGAGAATTCTGTAGGCTTCATATATACACGGCAGGCACATGACAAACAATATCGCAGCACTTTGAGTGGATTATGTGTAATATCTGCCTGTGTTTGATAATGGGTATAATGTGGGGATTAATTAATACAATCAAATCCTCCTCTGGTCATGAATAATGAATAAGTCATCACTGTAATAAAAAGAAAGGAATGAAAGGGTTACACTTATGTTATACTTGACTGCTGTTTCGCAATTTGGCTAGAGTCAGGCGCTCACCAGTTATGTCAGCCAGTATCTTACCAATCTGTTAGCTGGCATGGGCAGCATGGTGGCTCAGTGGTTCTCACCGTTCCAGGAACCCTGGTTTGCTTCCATCCTCGGACAATCGTCTGTGTGGAATTTGCCCTTTCTCCTAGTGTGTGTGAGTGTGTGTGTGTGGGATTCCTCTGGGTGCTCCGGTTTCCTTCCACAGTCCAAAGATGTGTGGGTTTAGGTGGATTGGCCATGCTGAATTGCCATTAGTGTCCAAGGTGTGCAGGCTATGTGAATGGCTCGAAAATTAGCCTTGGGAGATACAGGGATAGTTTAAGGGATAGTTGGATGCTATTCGATGGGCTGAATGGCTTCTTTCCATGCTGTAGGGATTCTGTGATTTGTATCTTAATGAGATATTAACTGCCACCTGGGAACACCACCACCAAGTCCACCTCCCAGCCACACTACATCCTGACTTGGAAATATAAAGCTGTCCCCCACGTCAAAAACACTGTGGATGTCCCTACACCAAGTGAACTATAGCAATTCAAGAGCCAGTTCAAGGCAACTGGAGACAGGCAGTAAATGCTGGCCTAGCCTGCGACACATTCATCCCATGAATGCATAAAAAAGACCACAATAAATTCTGAATCCAAACATCCTGCATCAGGTTAGGTCAAAATCAAAACTCTTTAGGCACATCTACACTTAATTCACCTGGAATGACTGAGAGACAATTTTGAAATTGTGATTCGACGTGCTACCCAAATCAATGCATGAACTTTATTTTTAACAAAAAGAAATCATTGATGAAGTGATTCAGCCCTCTGGGAGGATGTAGAATGTAGAAGCAAATTTCTTGTAATCACAGTTGTAAGACTAGCAATATTGAGACAGAAATTCCTTTTTGATTGTTGCGTTGGGGGGTTTGACAGGAAGGAAGCTGTTTGGCTATAATTTCCTTTCAACTTTATTCCGTCCATTATCAGTCTCACAGGGTCCAGCCGCAGACAGGGTCAGTGAGCTGTGTGTTAATGCAGCACGCCTTTCCTTCTTGTGACCTGACATTATCAATTTAATGATTCCATTTTGATTCCTGTTAAGAGTACTTTACATCTTCCCAGCCTCTTGCATATGTACTTTGATCTTTGTCATTTTTTTTCCTCTGGGTTTCGTCTCATGAGTCTGCTTCTGTCTGATCTCTCTCAATGACTGAATTCATGAATGATGTGTCCACCACTGTTTGAGTGAGGTGAAACTGATTTTACAAGACAACTGACGTAGGTACTGGATTGGAGCAGAGTGCTACATTAACTCTCAAACTCACGATCCCAACAGAGTGATGGGTAAAGTTTGCAATTTACTCAGCTGTCACAAAATGAGAATCTTCCATTTATTCACAAGGTAAGGGCATTATTGCTATGGATCTGGAGTTACATGTAGGCTAGAAGTTTCTTTCCCTATCGGAACTTAGTGAGTCAGATAGGTTTCCCACCCCCCCCTAGTAATCAACATCATTAGACAGTTTATTGAATTCCAAAGGTTGGCCTGGTGGGATTGGAACCCAGATCCCTACAGCAATACCTGATTCTCAGGAGTTATTTTTAAAAAATCATTCATGAGATGACAGCATCATTGCCTAGGCCTGTATTTATTGCCCATCCCTAATTGCTCAGAGGGCAGTTAAGAGTCAACCATATTGCTATGGCTCTGGAGTCTCGTGCAGGCCATATCAGGTAAGGATAGCAGATTTTGTTTTCTCAAAGGCATTAGTGAACCAGGTGGGTTTTTCCAAAAGCCACCAATGAATTCGTGGTCAACATTAGACTCTTAATTCCAGAATTCAGTTTCTGCCATGGTGGGATTTGAACCCGGTCTGCAGAACATTACCTGTTTCTCTGGATTAGCAGGCCAGCAATGATGCCACTAAACCATCAACTCCCCACCCTACCCCTGCAATCATCCTGCTGAGAATGCATTCCTGTAATAAAGTTGCACTTTGCATGGTCACCAAATTATGAATAAAGATGTTTCCAAGCCTCCTATGACCTGTCCTGAGAAATGGCTAATTTGTGACTATGATCAGTGCGCAATAAATATTGCCCAAGCCAGCAATGTCCAACTCTCATTAATGAACTTCTAAAAAATATTGATATTGTTTTTGCTTCATACGTAAATTTTGTGCATCCACTTTAACTAATGAAAGGTTTAACTGTGATTCTGTTGGAACACCTTCACTTCTGAATAGAAAGCAGTGGATTAAAGACCCTGTGCAAAACTTGAATACCAAAATCTAGCCTGATGTGCTCATTGGAATACTGAGCAAGTGCTGCACTACCAAAAGTACTGTCTTTCAAGTAAGATGTTAAACTGAGGCCCTAGGTCTACCTTCACAACGTAATGTAAATGATCCTTTGGCGCTATTCCAAAGAATAGTAGAAGCATTTATCCTTCCTGGGCAACAATACCTATCAATCGACATCACAGATTAGCTGACTGCTGTTTAGCAGTTGTTTATGGGAGATTTCCATTCATCATTTTGCTGCTGTCTTTTCTTCATGACAACAGTTGCAGTGAAAAGTGCTTCACTAGCTGTAAAACACTTTGGGAAGTTCTGAAGTTGAAAAAGGCACTATATAAATGCACCTTTCTTTTGTGCGTATATACTTATCAATAAAGAAATGCCACCATTCAATTCGCTAGAAAGTGAAGCAGTCACCACAAACACAAAACATTCATGCACAACTCTATCTTAATGTCTTATCATAAATACAAAAAAGATTAACGTTCATATGTTTATTTTAATGCATAGCTGTAAAAGTATGGCATCGGTTACTCTTTCTATTGATTTACTCATTAGAAATTCAATTAACCCTATCTGATTTCCCATGTATGTCTGATGTTTAAGTGTTGGACAATAATGATTTGTCATGCATTTGATGTAAGGTATCACAAAACCCATATATGTGCACTATATTTTACAGTTACTGGATTACATGTGTGGTCCCCAATGACAACATTCACAGAATATAGCTGAATAATGTTAAGTGGATGTAGTTTTATGACCATTTATGATCTGATGTGTAAAATTTTCATTAGAATTACCAGACACATCTGGAGCACTAGGGCTGAGATTGAAAAATGTGTGCTGGACATTGCCCAGCTCAGTTTGCCTGAGCTGGTCCCTGGGAAAAGTGTACTTTGAGCATGTGATGCAAACAACAACACAATAATCACGACATCGTCAAACCTAGAAGTAGGAGTAGGCCTTTCAGCTCCCTCGAGGCTGTTCCCACCATTCAATAAGATCAAAAGGGCCCAAACACACCTTCCAGGTGAAACAGCACTTTACCTGCACTTCACACAGTCTAGCCTACTGCGTTCGTTGCTCACAATGTGGCCTCCTCTATACTGGGGAAACGAAGTTAGACTGGGTGACCGCTTTGCAGAACACTTGCATTCTGTTTGTAAAAAAGACCCTGAGTTTCCACTTATTTGACACTTTGACACACCATCCTGTTCCCTGGCCAACATATCTGTCTCAGGCTTGCTGCAGTGCTCCAGTGAAGCTCGTCACATACTGTAAGAACAGCACGTCATTTTTTTCCTGGGAACCCTGCAGCCTTCTGGACTGAATATCAAGTTCAATGACTTTTAGGGCTTGAGCTCTCCCATCTCCTTACCCCAGCCCCCGGAAACCAGGCCTTGTTATCACAGTCTGTTATTACATACCACCCATTGTTAGCCACTAACAGTCCCCATCATTAGGTATTTACCCTCCTAGCCAGATTGTTATCCACTCCTTTGTCTGTCTAACTGTTTTGCGTTCTTTTTGGTTCTGAGGAATGGTCACTCGAACTGAAATGATAACTCTCATTTCTTTCTGCCGATGCTGACAAACCTGCTGAACTTTTCCAGTTATTTCTATTTTTGACCCTGATTGTGGACTAAATGAGCAATTTCATGCCTGTTCCCCATAAGCCTGACTCCATTGCAAGTCAAAAATCTGTCTAACTCAACCTCGATTATATTCAAAGACTCAGCTGGTTTTTTTGTTGATAAAACGGATGGCATTGTTTTACCACCTAAGTTGAAAAAGCTTTTTTTATAGCACCTTTTGCAACCTTACGATGTAGTTTACGTTCGAGTGATTTACTTTTGAATTGTAGACACTTGCAGTATGTGAAATACAACAATCAATTTGTCCTCAGCTAGCAATGTGAGATTAACCAAACAATCTGGTTTACTAATGGTTAAGGGATGAAAATTGACCAGGATATCGGGGTAACTCTCCCTGCTCTTTGTAGGAATCTACGATGATTTATTTCAATGTGAAAGCAGGCTATTCAGCCCATCAAATCCACATTGACCCTCTGAAGAGCATCCCACTCTCCCTACCATATCTCTGTAATCCTGCAATTCCCATGGCGAACCCACCTAGCTGCACATCTCTGGATACTACGGACAATTTAGCATGGTCAATCAACCTAACCTGCACATCTGTGGAAAGAAACTGGAGCACCTGGAGGAACCACACATAGATATGGGGAGAACATGCAAGCTCCACGTAGGCAGTTGCTTTAGGGTGGATTTGAACCCAAGTCTCTGGTACTGTGAGACAGCAGTGCTAACCACAGCCAACATGCTGCCCCACGAGCTATGGGATCTTGTACATGCATCTGCGAAGACCGGCGGAGCTTTGGTTTTACGTCTCATGTGAAAGCACACATCTCCAACAGTACAGCACTCCCAGCATAATGAGCAGGATTTTGTGTTTACGTCTCACTGGGCTTGAACGCAGAACTTTCTATGGCAGACATGAGCATGCTACCAATTGAGTCAAAGTTTATATACTGGGAGAAGGGTCAACTTAGCCCAATTGGCAGACCAGTCCATTGACAATGCCATTGCCATACCAACAACATGGGTTCAATTCCCATGGTAAGGATACCATGGATGTTTCTCCTTCTCAGTCTCTCCCAAGGTGCGGTGGCCCTCCGATTAAACCGCCACAAATCTAATGGTAAAATCATGGCAATTCCACCCTTTTGCGGAGGCAATTGTTGCCATCCAGACAACTGATCTTGCGGCAGTGGAATTAGCAACGTTCACAATTCATTCATTCTACAAGCCCCTTACACTCAAATTGAACTTTCAGTGGCACTTCAATGGGTGTAATTATGTGAAAACCCTTTACTCAAACTATAATATCAATTCTTATAATATTCAATAGGTTATAGAATAGTACAGCACAGGAATGGGCCATTCGGCCCACAATGTTGTGCTGAACATTACACCAAATTAAACCAATCCCTTCTGCCCTGCCCTTGGTCCATATCCCTCCATCTCTTGCATATTCATGTACTGATCTAAAAGTCCCTTAAATGCCCCCATTGTAACTGCCTCCAACACCACCCAAGGCAGTGCACTCCAAGCTCCTACCACTATCGATGTAAAATACTTACCAATCACAACCCATTTGAACTTGCCCAAGCCTCACCTTAAATGCTTCCCCCCAAGTTTTAGACATTTCAACTCTGGGAAAATTATTCTAACTATCAACCCTATGTATTCATCTCATAATTTTGTAAACTTCTATCAAATCTTCCCTCAGCCTCTGCCACTTCAAAGAAAACAACCTCCTTACAGCTCATACCCTCTAATCCAGGCAGCATCCTGAGAAACCTCTTCTGCACTGTCTCCAAAGACTCCACATGCTGCCTGTAATGCGGCAACCAGAATTGAACACATTACGCTAAGTTGTCCTAACCAAAGTTTTATAAAGATGCAACATGACGTCCTGACTCTTGTACTCAATTTCCTGACTAATGTGCAATTTCTAAATTACAGTTGATGTCATTTAAGTTCTTTGATACAGACAAATGTCTCCGCAACCCCTAGGTAGCACTGATCAAAATCTAATTGAATTTTGCATCCAGCTTGAAAGGGCGAAGATTGGCTGTGAGACTAGTATTTTAAACATAATTAAAGGCAACACTGTGGACATGAAATCTAAGCTGGCTGAAGTGAACTAGCATACTGGGCTAGGAGATAGATCAATTAAGGTGAAGTTGCCATAGTACCAGAGGACTGCCCAGTGTGGCATGACGACCTACTGGCTTGGTGTAGTGGCCTCCCAGGGTGATCTCCCGGCATGGCAGGGCAGCCTCCCGCCGGTGTAGCATCCTCTCGGCCCGAAGTGGCATCCCGTTGACCTGGTGTGGTGGGCTGAAGTGATCTCACAGCCTCCTGATTCTTGAGGTGAAGCCCACATAGTCTGAAGCCTGGGCCCACTGCAGATTGGAGGCTATGTGCCAGCATGGTATGGGTTGGAAGACTGTTATTCTGAACTTTTATTTCTGCAATGCTGAACACTTTTATTTCTTTATTTTCTAAAATCTTGTACAGGAATAGTGCCAGAAGACCGGAGGATAGCAAATGTTGTTCCCTTCTTCAAGAAGGGGAGTAGAGACAACGCTGATAATTATAGACCAGTAAGCCTTACTTCAGTTGTGGGTGAAGTGTTGGAAAAGTTATAAGAGATAGGATTTATAATTATCTCGAAAGAAATAAGTTGATTAGGGCTAGTCAACACAGTTTTGTGAAGGGTAGGATGTGCCTCACAAACCTTATTGACTTCTTTGAGAAGGTGATCAAACAGGTGGGTGAGGGTAAAGCTGTTGATGTGGTGTGTATGGATTTCAGTAAGGCATTTAATAAGGTTCCCCACGGTAGATTATTGTACAAAATACGGAGGCATGAGATTGAGGGTGATTTAATGGTCAGAAATTGGCTAGCTGAAAGAAGACAAAGGGTGGTAGTTGATGGGAAATGTTCATCCTGGAGTTAAGTTACTAGTGATGTACAGCAAGGATCTGTCTTGGGTCCATTGTTGTTTGTCATTTTTATAAACCCATCATTTTTATAAGGATGGATTGGTACATTTGTGATGAATCTAAGGTCGGTAGAGTTGTGGATAGTGCCAAAAACTGTTGTAGGTTACAGGGGGACATAGAAAAGCTGCAGAGCTGGGCTGAGAGGTGGTAAATGGAGTTTAATCCAGAAAAGTGTGAAGTGATTCACTTTTGAAGGAGTAACATGAATGCAGAGTACTGGGCTAATGGTAAGATTCTTGGTAATGTAGATGAGTAGAGAGATCTTGGTGTCCATGTATGTAGATCCCTGAAAGTTGACACTCAGGTTGATCAGGTTATTAAGAAGGCATATGGTGTGTTAGCTTTTGTTAGTAGAGGGATTGAGTTTCGGAACCATGAGGTCATGCTGCAGCTGTACAAAACTCTGGTGTGGCAGCACTTGGAGTATTGCGTATAATCTGGCCACCACATTATAAAAAGGATGTGGAAGCATTGGAAAGGGTTCAGAGGAGATTTGTTAGGATGTTGCCTGGTATGGAAGGAAGGCCTTATGAGGAAAGACTGAGGGACTTGAGGCTGCTTTTGTTAGAAAGAAGAAGGCTGAGAGGTGACTTAATTGAGACATCTAAGATAATCAGAGGGTTAGATAGGGTAGACAGTGAGAGCCTTTTTCCTTGGATGGTGATGGCTAGCTTTAAATTTAGCTTTATATATAGGACGGATGTCAGAGGTAGTTTCTTTACTCAGAGTAGTAGGTGCGTGGAACCTACTGCCTGCAGCGGTAGTAGACTCGTCAACTTTAAGGGCATTTAAATGGCCATTGGATAGGCATATGGACAAGAATAGAATAATGTAGGTTAGATGGGCTTCGGATTGGATTCACAGGTCGACACAACATTGAAGGCTGAAGGACTTGTACTGCGCTGTAATGTTGTATGTTCTAATGTATCTAAAAACGCTGGACCAAGGTATATTTGTACCTAAGATGGCGCTGTCAGTAGTGATGTATAAGCTTTTCACTATACTATTGAATATGTGGCAATAAAACTAATTCAGTCATTCATTCAACAGAGAGAGAGAAAATTAGTGAAGTTTAATATGAAGGTTACCATGCCTCAAACAATGGGTGAGGTGAGAAGGCAGTTCCTTTCCAGAAACCTCAGCTGCAGAAATTGGACCCAGCTGTTGGCGTCACTCTGCATGGAAAACCAACCATCCAGCCAACTGAGCTGTAGATCTATAAGATGCAGTGGCAGGCATATCACAGAAGTGATATGGTACAGAGGAAGCCATTCAACCCATCATGTCGGCACTGGCTAACCAATGAGCATTCTGACTTAGTGCCATTCTCCTGCCTTTTCCCATACCCTTACACATTGTTTCTATTCAAATAACCATCCTCTGTCCTCTTAAATGCCTCAATTAAACCTATCATCATCGCACTTCCAGGCAGTGCATTCCAGAACCAAGCCATTCACTAAGTGAAAAGTTGTCTTCACACACACATTTGTGAAGTTTCATAAATCAATTTAAATCTGCCATCACATTCTTGATCATTATATGAACAGTTTCTCTCTATCTCTTTAAGTGATACTTTGGAATGCGCAGAGTAAGCATGTTTCAAATCTCCTATTTTGAGTGAGCTACAATGTGTAATTGTAGATTAAACCTAGAAACTGCCATTACTGCAGCTGAACTACAGCGATTGGAAAGTTAATGATGACTGATCTTTGCCTTGTAAGGTGATGGGCCAGTTCAGTTTTCTTTTTCATAAATTGTGGACAATTTCTGTCAGATTTAATTCCAGTGGCTGCTTCCCTCCTCAGCCACACATGGTTTCACTTCTCCCCCTTAAATTTGTCTCTATTTACCACATTTGCAATGCATTACCGACCAAATTATGCTAATGTCTTCACCACTACACTCCAGGAGCTCTGAACAAGATTGAAGGTACACAGACATTAAGCTCTATATAAACAAGTCAAGAGTTGAGGAGAAAAATGTGAAGTAGACAGTGTCTGGTGTTTATTATGTCCAAAGTTTCATTGGCTGTCATCTGTAAATTCATGCTTTCTCCTCCTGAAGGAGGGTAAAATCAAACTGGTGACACATCAAACAGAAATGTTGTTTTAGGCACTTGTATCATATATATTACAGAATATATTACAGAACATTGTAACAAGGCATTTGGCTCAACTGGTTTATTCTGATAGTGTTTGTACATCTCTTCATTTACCCTCATCAACATATCAACTCATCAACCTGCCCACTGACGTCTAATTTGGGTTCTGCCAGGGCCACTCAACTCCTAACCACTTTATAGCTTTGATTCAAACATGGACAAAAGAACTGGATTCCAGAGTTGAGATGAGAATTCAGCCTTTGACATCAAGACTGCATTTAACCAAGCATAGCATCAAGGAGCCCTGGCAGAACTGGAATCAATGGGTATCAGGGGCACACTCCCCACTAGCTGGAGTCACACCTGGCACAGAGGAAGATGGTGGTGGTTGTTATAGATCAGTCAACTCAGCTCCAGGACATCTCTACAGGAGTTCCTCAGGGTATGTCCTAGGTCTAGCCATTTTCAGCTGCTTCATCAATGGCCACTCCCTCCATCTCCAATGCTCAGTAGCAGCAGCGTGTACAAGATGCACTGCAGAAATTTGGCAAAGATTCTCAGACAGCACCTTCTAAACCCATGGTCACTTCCATCTAGAAGGACAAGGGCAGCAGATACATGGGAACACCACCACCTTCAGGTTCCCCTCCAAGCCACTCACCATCCTGACTTGGAAAAATATCATCATTTCTTCTGTGTCGCTGGGTCAAAAATTCCCTACTGGCACTGTGGGGCAACCCACTGCAGGCAGACTGCAGTGGTTCAAGAAGGCAGCTCATCGCCACCTTCTCGAGGGACAACTAGGGATGGACAATAAATGCTGACCAGTGATGCCTACATCCCATGAGTGAATAAAGACATCCCATTTCCTCCTTTCATGAATTTAGGAATATTACATCAGTCATGAACACCCACATCCAGGAAATGAATTATACTTATTGTCCCTTGAGTATATCAGTGCGATTTACCTCAATGATTCCTTGTTGTGAGATCCACTGGTGAATATCTGGATTCCACAGGTGAGAGGAGAATTCAGCCTTTGACATCAAGACTGCATTTAACCAAGAGCAGAAAAGCACTATTTAGCCCATTTAATCTAAACTAACCCCCGAAAGGCCAAATGTGAGTTGGAAGGCAGTGAACTCTTCAATGGCAACACTGTACTTCTAGGCATGGCTCTTGTTGACAGGAGCAACCATTTAAGACTAACCATAAGAAACCACTGGGAGGCCTCTAGAGGTTAAGTGGAAGTCTCCCATATGGTTGCCTTCTCTCTTGACACAATTAAAACACTGCTCGGTGCGGAAGGTGACCTTAAAAATTGAGCACTTAATTGGTTTAATCATCCATCTTCTGAGGTCCACACTCTGACAATGTCTTGAAGAGATTGGAAATTGTGCACCCCTCCCTAAACCACCATTTTAAAAGATATTGTAGCCCATTTACCAAGGCCTGGTAAAATCCAGGGCGCCTTAAACCAGTCACTCAGGCATGTTTTCCAGTTGCCCTGAATATAGCAAGAGTGTTCTTTCCTCACTGACTAGTTTTATAACCAGTTTATCGATGATTAGTTGAATTTTCTGATTCATGCCCATGACAGGTCAGGCCTTGATACCATCTTGTAAAAACATTGACTGTAATGTTAAGGATTCCCGAGAGGCACGAGCTTTTTGTTTTGGCAAATTGATAAGCATCAGACTTAAATCAGTGGTTTCTTCCAATTTCAAGGTACGAGGTTGCCACGTAGTGTCCAGGCAGCTGGTACAGGCATTCTAAATGAATAACCTTATATCTTCATATAAAATCTGGCCTCGCAGGATCACAGGATCACACTCTGTCAAAA
Organism: Chiloscyllium plagiosum; assembly: GCF_037043375.1. NCBI lineage: Eukaryota > Metazoa > Chordata > Chondrichthyes > Orectolobiformes > Hemiscylliidae > Chiloscyllium > Chiloscyllium plagiosum. The sequence goes on from NW_028270171.1 coordinate 8,015,503, forward strand.
GATGCTAGGTGTTTGACTGTGTTTGTTCTTGTCTTTTAGATTGTGCAACTTATTTATTTTAATGCAGTGAGCTGCTGCCCTACCCCTGACATGGCCTCCTTCCAAAACCTTCCACTTGGAGTGAAAAATCAGTTTAAAAGCAAGCCCTCTTTTGGTACAGTGGCAATGTCTCTATCCCTGGACAAGGAGGCCAAGATTCAAGTCCTACCTGCTCCAGAGGTGTGTAATAACATCTCTGAACTGGTTGAGTAAGAAATATAGGTTAAGTAAAAAAGAAGCCACTAATCCTTGGGGGGAAAAGAATGTACTAAAGCTTCATGTTGAGGTATACAAGACAAGTATGTACTGAGTTTTACTGGTAGTTTTCTTTCTGGCTATATTTCAGACATGTGTCCATTTCTTACAAGCTTGTCAGCTCGTGATTCATGTAAGAAGTTAACTTAAGGAATATTTCCGCTTTCTGTTCAGCAGTATCAGAACTCAGTCTTTCTAGAGCTTTACGAAAACCCTTTGTCGCTCTGTCATTGGGATTCTCCCACTCACTGTGTGGAAATAGAGTCTTGTTGTTGACCATAAAGGCTCTGCTAATGTCCGCTTGTTTCATCTTGGCAATTAAATTGCCAATGCCTTGGTTGGCTCTTATTGGAATTATAATGAGGAACGTTTATGTAGATCTGAGAGGGCAAGAAGGACGTCTGTATAATGGTTCGTCTGTCACTGCTACACTCTCTTTCTGACTTTGGAAAACTGCGTTCAATTCTGGTCGCCCTGCTATAGGAAAGATTTGCAAGAATGTTGCCAGGGTTGGAGGGTTTGAGCTCTGATGAGAGGCTGAATAGCTGGGACTATTTTCCCTGAAGCATCTGAGGTTGAGGGGCGACTTTATAGAAGTTTATAAAATCATTAATGTCATGGATAGGGTAAATAACCAAGGTCTTTTTCCAAGGGTAGGGGAGTCCAAACTAGACAGCATAGGTTTGAGATGAGAGGGGAAAGATGTAAAAAAGGACCTAAGGGGCAACTTTTTACACACAGGGTGGTGCGTGTATTGAATGAACTGGCAGAGAAAGTGGTGGAGGCTGGTACAATTACAACATTTAAAAGGCATCTGGATGGGTATATGAATTGGAAGGATATGGGCCAAATGCTGGCAAATGGGACTAGATCAGTCTAGGATATCTGGTGGGCATGGATGAGTTGGATCAAAGGGTCTGTTTCCATGCTGTACATCTCTATACTCTTAAATACTGTGTTGCACTGACAACCTTGATAACGAAACCCATGCCTATTTGACTCAGATGAGAAGATAATGACTGAGGCAAGCCTTGTAAAACTAGTGGATCATAGCTTGTTTCTTCTGATGTGCCTCATGCTAGTAAAGGTCAATTAGATACTTGAAGAGTACAAGGTATAAGGTAACTTAATCAAAACATATAAGATCCTGAGGGGTCTGACAGGCTAAATGTGGAGATTTTTAAACAGCAGACCCTCTTTGTAGATTCTCTCACAAGTATATAGAGTGAGTGTACTCTCTATACGATATTGGTTCTGAAGGGGTTAATGATCAAGTTACATTGGCTTCACCCATTCTACCTGGGGCACATACAGTCTCTGGGTGAAGACGAGTTCTCTAGCTTTCAGAGCAGGGAGATGTTTCTGTCCCAGTTCTCTAAGATCCTAGTCATTTATGCCTGAACAAATGTTGTATTTATTGCAACCGTGCAATAAAAGTTCCAGTTATTTATGAACAGTGCCTCTTATGTAGACACCCAATGGTGAACAAAGAGACCTTGGAGTGCAGGTTCAAAGCTCCTTGAAAGTGGAGTTGCAGGTAGATAGAATCCTCCACAACTAATCACTAGATAGGCACAAGACAAAACAAAGACAAAACAGGAGTGGTGGCAGTAAACTGCCTTGAACAGCCCTTACCCAGTACCACACTCTGGTAGAAATACAAAATACCTATATGGTCATTTGGGAAATTACTGCAGAATGGACTTCTCAGAAGAGGCACATCAGAAGGTGTGGAGGCTTGAGAAATTGAAAGTAGAATAGGTTACAAAGATTTCTGTCAGGCTTGGGGCTTGTTTTCAAACTCAAAGCAGACTTTGCTTGGACTGGTTTACTTTTTTGCTCTTTCTGGTTGATGTTGCAAAACATTTACAGCAGTGGTAGTGCCACGATCGTCTCCCTCTAGTTACCAATATATTCGAAAGAATCTTAAAGTGTCTCCATGCAGGGATCTTGTCGCTCTGTGCCAGAACCGCATTCAAAAGAAGCTGTGGGGAGAGATTGCTGTTGACTTCACGGAGCGCCATCGTTTTCACAAACAGATGGCACTGATTTCCTCAACATCTGTGATGCAGCACACAAATGGGAGTCTTGTGTCGCAGAGTGAGATAGTGCTCACTTGCTGGAGAGGATATGCAAAACTCTTACCCAGTGGAGCACAAGCAAAACATCGTACACTGATTGTTTGTGTTGTACCAGTCTGTGCGTACACACCAATGTGTCTGTATGTCCTTGAAGATCTCTTAGTGGGGAATCCCTTTATAAATCTACTTTGTTATTCCCTGATGTATTTTTGGTGTTTCTTTGTCCTCAGTCAAAAAGAGGAGCCACCCACTATGTTAATAGGCGTTTCTCTTGCTAGTCACTTCAGACAATTGGCGCAGGGTTTCCCGCAGGCTTTGCAGGCCTGACGCCAGGGTTAAATGGGGTCGCAACGTATGCCCTGGGGGCAACAGTCACCTGGCAGTGATTTCCTTCAAATTCATCCAAAACAGTGGCCAGAGGGCAGGCTCATTGAACAATTAGAGATGGTGGGCAGGCCCTGGAGATTGGAAGGCCAACAGAAGACTCTCCCGCACCAACAGATGCTGCCTTATTTACTAGGTTAGAGATAGGGCACCTCAAGCTGCGGGCACTTTTCTTTAACTTGAAGAGAAATGAAACATGCCCCTATCAACCAGGCCACTATTGTGGAGGGAGACCTGCACAGGCAGGCAGGGTCACTACAACACTGAAGGCCTGGCATGCTGCTGACAGTATTTGGGTCTGAAAGAGTTAATACTAAGGAGTGCCATGAGCTGCACCCACTATGATGATGTCACATGGATTTATGGACAGAACAGTTTAGGATCGCCAAGGAGCCAGAGCTGTCATCTCATTCTACCCAAAGTCTCAGTAATAATATGTCATATCAATGATGCTTCAAGCATGCAAGAACTATATTTTGTTAGACTCTTCTAGTTAGACCAGGAGGTAGTTTTCCTGTTCTGAAGTAGACCAAGCAAGCCCTGTGGTTTCCTATACTTAAACACCAGAGTGAGAGCAACCTTCATCATGAACAGTAGCTCGTATAGAGGAGTGAGCTGGTTCTGTCCCTACAACATGGTGGAAGCATTGAGTTATTAAGTCATAGAGATGTACAGCATGAAAATAGACCCTTTGGTCAAATCCGTCCATGCCGACCAGATATCCCAACTCAATCTAGTCCCACCTGGCAGCACCCGGCCCATATCCCTCCAAACCCTTCCTATTCATATACCCATCCAAATGCCTTTTAAATGTTGCAATTGTACCAGCCTCCACCACTTCCTCTGGCAGCTCATTCCATACATGTACCACCCTCTGCGTGAAAATGTTGCCCCTTAGGTCTCTTTTATATCTTTCCCCCTCAACCTAAACCTATGCCGTCTAGTTCTGGACTCCCCAACCCCAGGGAAAAGACTTTGCCCATTTACCCTATCCATGCCCCTCATAATTTTGTAAACCTCTATAAGGTCATCTCTCCGCCTCCGACACTCCAGGGAAAACAGCCACAGCCTGTTCAGCCTCTCCCTATAGCTCAGATCCTCCAACCCTGGCAACATCCTTGTAAATCTTTTCTGAACCCTTTCAAGTTTCACAACATCTTTCCGATAGGAAGGAGACCAGAATTGCACGCAATATTCCAACAGTGGCCTAACCAATTACCTGTACAGCCACAACATGACCTCCCAACTCCAGTACTCAATACTCTGACCAATAAAGGAAAGCATACCAAATGCCTTCTTCACTATCCTATCTACCTGCAACTCCACTTTCAAGGAGCTTTGAACCTGCACTCCAAGGTCTCTTTGTTCAGCAACACTCCATAGGACCTTACCATTAAATGTATAAGTTCAGTGTGAATTGACTGCTCATAAAGCCCGTGGTGAGTAGCGCTCTGTGATTGTTGGACACAGTTTTAAGTTGGTACCTCATACAGCTCTGTCGGCGGTGGAGTGGGGGGGAGCGCAGAGCTCAATATTTCAAAACCCTGAAGAAGATTACAGAAGAAACCCACATGGCAATCCTCAACAAGGAAGAATACTCCAGCGACTAGTCATTTCAGACCTGGTAACACAAACACAGGAGGGTTAGTTTATTAGTTGGCTGGTTAAAATCAGAAGTCACACGACACCAGGTTAAAGTCCAACAGGTTTGATTATATTAGATTCCCTGCAGTATGGAAACAGGCCATTTGACCCAACAAGTCCACATCAACCCTCTAAAGAGCAACCAACCCAGACCCATTCACTCTGACTAATGCACCTTACACTATGGGCAATTTAGCCTGGCTAGTTCGTCTGATGTGCACATCTTTGTGCCTGTGGGAGGAACCTGGAGCATCTGGAGGAAACCCACGCAGACACAGGGAGAATGTGCAAACTCTACACAGACAGTCGCCCAAGGTTGGAATTGACTACAGGTCCCTGGCGCTGTGAGGCAGCATTGCTAACCACTGTGCCATCCTAGTTATTGAAAATCACAGGCTTTTGGAGTGCTGCTCTTTTGACAGATGAAGTGGAGGGAGGCGCACAGGCACAGAATATAGAGACCGAAAGAAAATGGAATGATAATTCCAGGTAATTAAAAGCGTCAACAGATTAATACAAATAATGTGAGTAGAGTGTCACACTGTACTTGCCCTTTTGGGGCCGAAAATTCCAGCCCCTGGCTTCTCTTTTGTCATTATTTGTAGGTCAATGTTACCTGCCAATGATGGTATCAGATAAGCCCCAATCAGATTGACCTCCTGTTACAGGCTCTGCCCAATTGCTAAATGCAAAATTCTGCAGATGCTGGAAATCTGAACCAAACACAGAGAGTGCTGGAGGAACTCAGCAGTTCTGGCAGCATCTGTGGAGAGAGAAACAGAGTTAACATTTCAAGTCCAATATGATTCTTTGTCACTAAAATGCCACAAGAGTCTTCTGACTCTTACTGCTAACTTTCAGTTTATTATAGAGTCATCGAGATGTACAGCATGGAAACAGACCCTCTGGTCCCATTCGTCCATGCCAACCAGATGTTCTAAATTAATCTAGTCCCATTTGCCAGCACTTGGCCCATATCCATCTAAACCCTTCCTATTCATATACCCATCCAGATGCCTTTTAAATGTTGTAATTGTACCAGCCTCCACCACTTGGGTGAAAAGGTTGCTCCTTAGGTCCCTTTTAAATCTTTCCCCTCTCAACTTAAACCTATGCCCTCTAGTTCTGGACTGCCCTACCCTCGGGAAAAGACCTTGTCTATTTACCAGATCCATACCCCTCATGACTTAATAAACCAATGACAAAATTCAGATCGCCTTATCCTACTAAAGTTTAGACTTTCTCCCATAAGTGACTGATGCTGAGTTTCATCTTTTCAGTTTTGAATGAAATGGACAGTGACTTTCTCTTTGATCAGTAGCACTGATCTTTATTTTGAAATGGTGCTTTGATGAATATTTACTTTTCAAAAGGTCTCAGTTATTTTGCCTGTGAAGTAAGAAGATCTATTAATATGACTTTAGTTACAGTTGTGTGAATTTCAAATGCGTTAATAACCTTTCTGTCATGCTGCTCCCCATATATTTGATTTTTAAACATTTCCTCTTATTTCTCACTCTCTTATTTTCTCTGCCTCTTTAGTTCCCTTTCCTCTTCTCTCAGTCTCCAAAATGTGTACCAATCTGATGATGAGGACTTCAGGCCAATGTCTCATCATCTGTTCTTTGAAAACCAGGCTCAAGTCTACTGCTGGCATCATAAATTTACCCAATTCCCCATTTGTTCCCCTGGGATGCTCATTGAGTCCTATTGGCTCCCAGCCCAGCAAAATCCTGTTTTTACAATTATTAGACCTTGTTCTGCTCCTCCCTATCTTTGTAACCTCCTCCAGCCCCACAATCATCCAAAGATGTCGGTGTTTCTCCAACTGCTCTCTTGTGCATCCTCATTTCTTTTAGTGGCTGTGCCATCTGTCATTTTGACCCTAAACTCTGGAACTGACCTCTGCAATCCTCTTTAGCTGGTGGAGCCTATTTATCAGCACCAGTGTTCCTGAGTTAACCATCCTATGGTTCCTATGGTAACTCATGATGGGTCGGTATTTATGGACATAAAACATTACAAAGTGATAAAACTTCACAGGTAAACCTCACTCAGTTGCAGAGCCAACCCAGCTGGTCTTCCATGGGTTGCATTTCTTCACTTAGATGTTTGTAGTAGACCATAAAACATAGGAACAGGAGCAGGCTGTTCGGCCCCTCAAGCCTCTTCTGCCATTCAGTGAGATCTTGGCTGATCTGTGGCCTAATTCTATATATGTGCCTTTGGCCCATATCCCTTCATGCCTTTGCTTAACAAAAGATTGTCAATCTCAGATTTAAAATTATCAATTGATCCTGCATATATTGCCATTTGTGGAAGAGAATTCCAAACATCTACCATCCTTTGTGTAGAGAAATGCTTCCTAACATCTCTCCTGAATGATCTGACCCTAATTCTCAGACTATGAGAACTTGCTGGAAAAAAAAATACATTGTGTTGAAATTATTCATCTTGCACTCAATCAGGGCAATTTGCAAGAATACCAATATAAAGGGGAACATCATTTACATACTGCATGCTTTGGGACTATGGTGACTTTACTATTTACTTGCTGATTGGTTGACAAATGGATTTTCATTATTTAATTGCTGATTGGTTGACAAGTGGACTTCCTTTGGTAGAGGTATTGCCATGGAGGATGCATCAGTTACATGATAGCTGACAGTAAACTTCATTGCTTTCCATAACGGTATTTTGAATGCATCGGTAAAATTTCCAATCTATTCTTTAGGAATCAGGTTGCCAATCTGCTAGAAATAGCTAGGGGAAAGGTCCACCTTCACCATAAATAGATTTTTGATCAGCAGGGAATCGAGGGTTATGGGGAAAAGGCAGGAAAATGGACTTGTGGAATGTTGGATTAGCCGCAATCGTGTTGAATGGTGGAGTGGGTTTGAGGGGCTGACTGGCCTACACTCGTAACCATATTTACAGTTTGCTATTGATGTAGACAGTAAGAATTCTTTCTTATTTACTGTTGACAAGTTGCTGTCCTTAAAACTATTGTCCGCATTTCCTACATTGCAACAATGACTTCAATTCAAAAACGACTTCATTGCCTATTAAAGATCATGAAAGGTATTGTTGAAGTACAAGTTTTACTTTCCTGTTGCATGTACAGATAGCATCTATAGATTTAAATATAATCATTACAAAAGAGATTAATTTGTCTCAGACTTTTGGCAAAAGCAACTGTTGGATTAGTTCCTTGAGGCTGCAGAAACTAAATCATTATGTTGTTATAACTGCTGGAATAAATAAACATCTAAAAATTCCATTACTGCAGAGTTGAATGGAAACCATGAATAGTTTGTGGTTCCACATAATCCAGAAAACTGGCTTGCTGAAGAATGTAGACTTATCAACATTGACAAAAAGTTCTGGTTTAAGGATAGACTCATTCATGAGAAGTCCCTTGGCAGAGGTTCGTGTATCAGACTGACATGCTGGTGTTGTTAATGTTGGTTCTGTACACAGTTCCATTTAGCCAGAAACCGTTATGTGTTCTGTGCTGCGAATATTAATAAGAGGACAAAGAAAGATTTGGATTTATAGACAGTCTTTCATGACCACAGAACATTACAAGCCACTTTGCAACCAATTAAGTAGTATAGAAGTGTCATTGTGACCGGACAATACTGGACAGCACTGAATTACAATTCAATCAGAGGTGGTTAAAATGCCAGTTTTTTAGTGCATTTTATTTTGTTGACAAGTTCAGACCGGGATGGTAAAAACTACTTGTCTAATATGTGAAGCAGATGCTTTGAGTACAGAGGTGCCATGCAGTTTATTTGAACATTTACACCAGTTTGTCTTGAGGAGAAAGTGAGGACTGCAGATGCTGGAGAGCTAGCGTTGAAAAGGGTGGCACTGGAAAGTCGACATTTCGGGCATAAGCCCTTCATCAGGAATGTGCACATTCCTAATGAAGAGTTAATACCCAAAACGTTGATTCTCCTGCTCCTTGGATGCTGTCTGACCTGCTGTGCCTTTCCAGAGCAACCCTTATCGACCCAGTCTGTGCTGAATTATGGAAGCATGGAGAATTACAGCATAGAAAGAGACCTTTTGGCCCATTGCCCTGTGATGGCTGTTCAAAAAAGTAGTTGTACATAGTTTCATGTCGCTTTTGTCCAAAGCACTTTGTGTTCAAGGTTAGTCTCAGTCAGGGTCACAATTTTTGTGCTTCTCTGTTTTAAGTGAACAAAATATGCTATCCTTACCTGATCTGGCCTACAATTGACTCCAGATCTACAGCAATGTGGTTGACTCCTAACTGCCCTCTGAGCAATTAGGGATGGGTACCACATGTGGGCATTGCCAGCTACATTCATTTAACATGAAAGAAAATATGAGAAAAGACACGTTGGGAGACCCTCCGTTCATAAAAGATGATGTGTAATTACAAATCTTTAATGTTGCTAGGATAAATCAGAGAAGGTTTGGGGGAACATAGTCACTTTTACAGTCACTGGACACGTCATTCAGTGGGCGGGGGGACTTGTTGGGTATGGTGGAGGTTGGCCCCGTGTGGCATTCTGGAGATAGCATATATCTGATTTATGCAGCCCCCAATCCCATGATCAAAGTGAGTTGGGATCAGCATATCCAAAAGCACTTGAACTGTTGCTGTCATGAAAGGTAAGTTGAAACTGTAATATTAAAGCAATAGTGGCTGTATCTGCCATAAACTTCACTACACTCACATTACCTTTTTGAAAGAAATAATTTTTGAAAGATGTGGCTGCTATTCAGGGCTCGAAGGAAGCTAGAAGACATTGCCAAGTAAAATATAATTAAGTTAATTGGTCACAATTATGAAAGTGAAAGTGATCTAGCCCTTTGTGTCTTGCCAAGTCTTTTATGTTAAGGAGCAGATAATTGCACAACAGGTTACCATATGATGCATACTCAGGATCTGAACAGCTTGTAGCTGGATTGCAGACTGGGAGCAGCAAGAGAATTAACCCTCTCCTGCCTGTTGGTGCACATTCCTGGCTTTGGCTTTTCAAGATCCTGGAATGTTGCCCCATAAGCTGTTTGGATTGTCATCACCAATTCTCCAGTACCAGCTCTCAAAAGTAAAATTGTTGCAAACTGCCCAGACAAGGATCTGAAACTGGCTAAAGCTGCTTGCAAACAAAGAGAGACAGAGAAAAAGAACAAGGAAACAGAGTTTATTAGTAATAGACAGCATGGTTTTGTGCAGAGGAGGTCGTGCCTCACTATCTTGATCAGGATTTTTGAGGAGGTGACGAAGATGATTGATGTGGGAAAAGTGGTTGATGTTTACATGGACTTCATTAAAACCTTTGACAACATACCTCATGGCAGACTGGTACAAAAGGTGAAGTCACATGGTATCAGGGGTGAGCGGCAAGATGGAAACAGAACTGGCTTAGTCAAAGGAGACAGTGGTGGAAGGATGGTTCTATTAATAAGAAAGCTTTGGAGCAGGCTGGTGGGACGAGTTTCGTTTGGGATTATGTTCAGCATGGACTGGTTGGACTGAAGTGTCTGTTTCCATGCTTTATGATTCAATGACTCTATATCCTCAAAGGCTTCCCAAAGAAATCAAATATTCCCTGCTGATTCATAGGAATCCCCACCTTATGATCAAACAAAATGGAAAAGGTTCACTCCAGCAGGTACCTACACACCGAGAGACTTCATCAGGAACGTGAGACGTCAGAGGGAGTGCACAATGGTCCATACAACCCATCTCCCTGAGGCAGAGTCTATAGATCATACATTGGACCCATCAGTCATCTCTGAATCCATCGAACAGGAGTGAAAGCAAGTCATCTTTGACCCTTCGAGGAGAAGAGGCAAATATATACGAAACATCCGCCAAGTGGCATCTAGTGATTCAAATGAAAAGTTTTAACTGTTTCTTGTTCAAACCTGCCTTGGAAGAAGCCACTAGTGATCTGATCTAAGATTGTAATTGTGAACCAGGCCACAATCCTTTCTTCAGAGAGGAATTCCATTGGGAAGACAATGGGTTAGTTTAAATACAATAATAAATACCCTGATTTATAGAGAACAAAGTGAGGCTAGGAATCCTGCAGTGGGTAACTCCCCTCCTGACTCCCCAAAGCCTGTCTACAATCTACAAGGCACAAGTCAGGAGTGTAAAGAAATACTTCCCACTCCCCTGGATGGGTGAAGATCCAACAACACAAGAAGGTTGACATCACCTAGCACGCTTGATCAGCACCACATCCACAAACATCCATTCCCTTCACCACCGATAGTCAGTAGCAGCAGTGTGTACCATCGACAAGATGAACTGCAGAAATTCACCAAAGATCTTTACACCACATCTTCCAAACCCACGACCACTTCCATCTAGAAGAACAAGGGCAGCAGATACATGAGAACACCATCCCCTGCAAGTTCCCCTCCAAGCGCCTCATCATCCTGACTTGGAAATATATCGCCATTCCTTCACTGTTGGTGGGCTAAAATCCTGGAATTCCCTTGATAAGGGCATTGTGTGTCAACCAACAGCACATGGACTGCAGCAATTCAAGAAGGCAGTTCACCACCACCTTGTCAAATGCAACAAGGGACAGGCAATAAATATTAGCCCAGCCAGCGATGCCCATGTCTCACAAATGAATAAAAAGACGTGGGATAGAAATGTTCGATCACAAGTGGGAACAACATGAAGAAACAATGTAAGAAATGATGGTACAGCCAGGGCTGCTTACATTCAAGCTTGACTCAAGACAAACAACTAAGAATGCAGGATTCAGGATTGTGTAGAACTGATGTGATCAAGGAAACATAACATGGTAAAGTAGGGTCGTCAAGCGATAATGCTTCTGGAATGATGATGCAGAAGTCGTGAATTCAATATGTCGAGGAATGAAGTTGAATTTAATAAGCTCGGGTTGGCTATGGGCTACTACCAACTGGTTTATTAATGTCTTTGAGAAAAGCAATTTGCTTTTATGTCTCCCCTCTCACCCTAAGCTTCTGCCCTCTAGTTGTGGACTCCCTCACCCCAGGGAAAAGACTTTGTCCATTTATCCTACCCATATCCTTTATAAACCTCCATAAGGTCACCCCTCAGCCTTTGACGCTCCAGGGAAAACAGCCCTAGTCTATTCAACCTCTCCCTGTAGCTCAAATCCTCCAACCCTGGCAACATCCTTGAAACCTTTTCTGAACCCTTTCAAGTTTCACAACATCTTTCCGATAGGAAGGAGACCAGAATTGCATGCAATATTCCAACAGTGGCCTAACCAATGTCCTATACAGCCACAACATGACCTCCCAACTCCAGTACTCAATACTCTTTCCAATAAATGAAAGCATACCAAACATCTTCTTCACTGTCCTATCTACCTGTGACTCCACTTTCAAGGAATTAATGAACCTGCACTCCAAGATCTCTTTGTTCAACAGCACTCCCGAGGACCTTACCATTAAGTGTATAAGTCCTGCTAAGATTTGCTTTCCCAAAATGCAGCACCTCACATTTATCTACATTAAACTCCATTTGCCACTTCTCAACCCATTGGCCCATTTGATCAAGATCCCATTGTAATCTGAGGTAACCCTTTTTGCTGCCCACTACACTTCCAATTTTGGTGTCATCTGCAAACTTACTAACTATACCTCTTATGCTCGCATCCAAATCATTTCTATAAATGATGAAAAGTAGTGGACCCAGCACCAATCCTTGTGGCACTCCAATGGTCACAGGCCTCCAGTCTGAAAAACAACCCTCCACTACCACCCTCTGTCTTCTACCTTTGAGCTAGTTCTGTATCCGAATGGCTAGTTCTTCCTGTATTCCATGAGATCTGACCTTGCTAATCAGTCTCCCATGGGGAACTTTGTCGAACGCCTTACTGAAGTTGGGCAATAAATTTTGGCCAAGCCAGCAATATCCATATCCTTTGAACACATTGAAAAAGGTTGTACATCATGATGAGCACATCTTCTCTTGGCAGATGGTTGGCATTCAAAAAGGGGATGTCCAAGTGGTCTGCCTGCTGGCCTGAAAGGGGAAGTCTGTCCTAAAAAGCCTGCTGAGGGAAGAGAGAGTAGTTGGGCCGACGTCTCTGCTTAAGGAGAAGAAAATGGGACTTCATTTCTTTGGAAGTAAGGCAGCCTGCTTGTCAGCAGCTCCGAGCACAGGTTGTTTGCAATTGTTTGTTTGTACATTATGCTTTTGCTGACATCCAGGCACTTTGGGGGCACCACTGGTCCTGCAGATTTGATTTTGAGAGGTTTTTATTACAGACTAGGTGGGCTTTAGATGCAGTCTTCACATAGTAGTGGTGATTGCCTTTTATTGTCTGCTACATTCCACGCACTATGTCAGGCATAGCAGAGTTCAGGGGAATTGAGTATAATTGGGAGACAGCTGGCTGATAACCGAGAAATCCCATTTTCACGTTGACCGTCAAATACATTCATCTCAAAAGTTGCAGAAGGCACTGCATGACTTGCTATTACACAAGTCCGTGCTGAAATTCTGTTTGTTATTTATTCATCAGCCCATTAGGTACACATTTTCTTTCCTTTTGCTGAAGCCTCACTTAAGCAAACTGTAGATATTAGTTACTAGGAAAATGCCCCACTGAAAATTACACTGTAATATTGCAGGTGTTCCTTAAGACCATAAGACACAGAAGCAGAAATAGACCATTTGGCCCATAGGGTGACCTGCTGGCTTAGTGGTTAGCACTCCTGCCTTACGGTGCTAAGGACCTGTGTTCGATTCTAGCCTTGGGCAACTGACTGTGTGGAGTTTGTACACTCTCAACCCCCCGTGTCTATGTGAGTTTCCTCCCAAAGTTCAAAGATGTGCATGTTAGGTAGATTGACCATGATAAATTGTCCAGGGATATGCAGGGTAGGTGGATTAGTCATGGGAAATGCATGGTGGTAGGGTGGGTTTGGGTGGGATGCTCTTCGGAGGATTGGTGTGGACTCAATGAGCCGAATGGCCTGCTTCCAAACCGTAGGGATTTTACGAAGTGATTCTATTCTATTCTATGAAATCTGCTCCACCATTCAATGAGACCATGGCTCACCATCTCATCCTCAACTCCACTTTCCTGCCTTTTCCCCATAAACCTCAATTCCCTCACTGATTAAAAATCTATCTCAGACTTCGATACACTTAAAAATCCAGACTGACATCCTTCTAGAGCTATGTTGCCCAGAATTGCACAAAGCAAGGTGTATCTAAATTCTGCTGGGATCTTCAGTGTTAACTCTGCTTCTGTGTCCTCAGATGTCCAAAGCTACTGAGAGTTTCCAGCATTTTCTGTTTACATTGCCATATCTTCCTTGCTTTCAGTGATGTTTTCCTATAATTATAACACCAAGGATCCCACATCCTCCTTGAATAGTCATAGAGTCATGGAGATGTACAGCATGGAAACAGACCCTTCGGTCCAACCTGTCCATGCCACCAGATATCCTGACCAAATCGAAACCAACCTGCCAGCACCCGGCCCATATCCCTCCAAACCCTTCCTATTCATGTACCCATCCAGATGCTTTTTAAATATTGTAATTGTACCAGCCTCCACCACTTCCTCTGGCAGGTCATTCCACACGCGCACCACCCTCTGCGTGAAAAAGATTGGAGGTGTCACTTTTTGGATGAGATGTTAAACCAAGGTCTTGACAGCCCTTACAGTTAAGTGACTCTCTGGGGCACTATATGGAGAGGCTGAACAGGCTGGGGCTATTTTCCCTGAAGCATTGGAGACTGAGGGGTGACGTTATAGAGGTTTATAAAACCATGAGGGGCATGAATAGGGTGAACAGTCAAGGTCTTTTCCCCAGGGTAGGGGAGTCCAAAACTAGAGGGCATAGGTTTAAGGCAAGAGGGGAAAGATATAAAAGGGACTAAAGGAGCAACCTCTTCATGCAGAGGGTAGTACATGTGTGGAATGAGCTGCCAGAAGATGTGTTGGAAACAAGTACAATTACATTTAAAAGTTTTCTGGATGGGTATATAAATAGGAAGAGTTTAGAGGGACTGAAAACAACAAATGCTGGAAATCACAGCGGATCAGACAGCATCCATGGAGAGAGAGCAAGCTAACACTTTGAGTCTAGATGCCTCTTCATCACGCATGCCTTAAAACATTAGCTTGCTGTCTCTCCATGGATGCTGTCTGACCTGCTGTGATCTCCAACATTTGCTGTTTTCAGTACATATTCCAGCATTTGCAATAAATTGCTCCTCGACTGGGCTTCGAGGAATATTGGCCAAATGCTGGCAAATGGGACAAGATTAATTTAGGATTTCTGTTCAGCATGGATGAGTTGGATCGAAAGGTCTGTTTCCATGCTGTGACTGCATCTCTATGATTCCGTGGCAATCTTCCAAAGAACTGCATGCAAGTTCTACCTTGTTTTCCAGCTAATTGTTAGTCCTCCGCTGGTATGGTTTATGCAGTTTATCTGGGCAGTACCTAATTGCTGTTTATTGGTGTACCCGACACCCAAATCGAATGCTGCATTTCCTACATTGCAACAGTGACTACACCAAAGGTCCACTCATTGGTTGTGAAGAGTTCATGGGAACTCTAATGTTATGAAATATGTTACAAAAACTGTTACATCTGGCCCCTAGGTGTGAGGGGATTTGTCACTATTCCAAATGAGATACTACCACCCACTCCCCACTCTCCACCTTTACTCAACCCCTCCCTTGGTTAGTTGCAACAAGGTTAATTTACAAAGGATCCCTTCTCTCATGGACATATTTACTCAGCCCAAATAGATCTAGAGAAACTAGAAGCAGGTGTAAGCCATTGAGCCCTTCTACATTGCTCCGCTATTCAGTATGATATTGGCTGATCCTCTACCTCAATGCTATAATTCTGCTTTCTCTTCCTACCTAACCATTTAGGCTTTATAAGAAGCCAGCCTAATCAGGCTTTCTTGAATAGAGGTGAGTAGTAAAATATAAGAAAAGATAGAAATGGGGGGTGAGTCCAAAAATCAAAGTAGAAAAAAGGCAGGCTATTTGGCCCATCAAGTCCACATGACCTTCTGAAAACCATCACATCCAGGTCACCCCCCCCCACTCCGCCCCAATCCTGTCCCTGTAATCCTACATTTCCCATGGCCAATCCTCCTAATTGTACATCTTTGGACTATAGGAGGAAACCAGAGCACCCAGAGGAAACCCACACAGACTCGGGGAGAATGTGCAAACACCACACAGACAGTTGCCTGAGGGTGGAATTAAACCTGGATATCTGGCACTGTGAGGCAGCAGTGCTAACTACTGAGCTACCATGCCGTCCCATGATCAATCCTTGACTTGCCTGTGGCAAATTAATTATGAAACGTTGTGGTTATCAAGGTGGTTGATTCCAGTAGCACTGACTTTGGTAGTTAAGTAGTTGTTTGGAGATTCTTGTTCCTGCAGAGAGCTGAAAAGAAATTCTTCAGTTTCCTCCAACAATAACTTTACTGGTGACTTGTATTTTAGCAATCAGAGAGAGGGAGAGAGAGAAAGAGAAACTTAATTTCTTAAAAACCTGCATACATAGGGTGTTGAGGGATGTTTTCAGCTGTGAGCCTTCACAATGCATTTTCACACAGTGCAACCTGATCTACAATCTAGCACTTTCACACTTAACTCTCTCTGGCTCATAGAGATCAGGAAATTTATTTGGTTTTTAACCCCTTTTCATGGGTACTCATGGAAGAATAGAACACAAACATGGCATTTTGCCCAGAGCAGCCTTTCTTTCAGCTCATATCATGTCTGCAGTCTGGGACACAACTCACAAAGGGCACAGTTCATTTTTTTGAACTCTCTCATTGAAAAGTTGTTGTCTAAAGTTTCCTTGACACTCTTCAGGTATAACATTCCATGGTTCTGTTCAGAAATCAGTGCAATCCACACAGGGATTTTAGAAAGGCACTGAGATTATATTCCTATACAATATTTAGCTTGCATTTTATTTTTGTAAAAACACATATTGCATTTAAATGTTTCATAAACCATAACTGGTTCAGGATAATGGTCCATTGGAGAACCTTGCAGTATTTTAAATAAGGTGGGGTCCGGACAGTCTACATAGGGTGAAATTGTTCCCATTGGAGAAAGGATCAAGAACAAGAAGGCAAGAAAATGACAATAAGTAAACTGCTCATTTGGAGAACAGGTTGTAAGTCATACAGTGCAGAAAGAGGCCGTTCAGCCCACCAAGTCTGCAGCAACCTTCTGAAGACTATCCCACCAAACCTAGCCCCCCCACCCTATCCCTGTATTTCCTATGGCTAACCCACCCAGTCTCCACACTATGGAGCAATTTAACACAGCCAATCCATTCTAACCTGCAAATCCTTGGACTGGAGAAATCCAGAGCAAACCTACACGGATCCAGGGAGAACATACAAACTCCACGTAGACAATCACCCAAGGCTGGAATCAAACGGGCGCTGTGAGCCACCACTCTGGCACTGAAGGCAGGGATAAAAATTGTTCGGGCACCTTAAAAATGGGATAAGAATGAAGTGTCGAGCAAAATCCAATTTCTCCACAGAAGACTATGAATGTGAGTGCCTCATAGTGGAACATTTCAACAGTAAGTTAATGAGATTTGAGAACCACAAATGCGTTTATTCTCAAAGTTCCCCTGCATGACGGTCACTGCACCATTCTACTATAACCCTGTGACTGCACAGCTGAACAAACCCCTTCACAGAAGCACATATTCGGAAGGCAGCCTTTGATTCTCAGAGCAGCCCTGAGGGATACCAACACCCTTTCAAAATGGCTTTTTTCTTTGTTTGCCTTTCAAATGTCTTTCCGAATCCATTGAGAACATGAGTTACTTCCAGCTGAAAAGGGCTTTTTTTCTTAATTCAATACGATCTTCCTGTGTTTCTCAAGGTGATGCAAGATAATGTTACTCTCTGTTGCAATAGAAGAAGAAATAAGTGCCACGTGAATGGAGATGTGACTGCCCCTCTCCCTATCACATTTAATCCACCAACATGAATGGAAATTACTTGTCTATGTATGGAGCAAGAGACCTCCACTTGCAGGGAGCTTTAGCGGCCAACAGCCATTCAATGCAATTGTAATGTGTTCACTGAGGGAGAACATTAAATGTTGCAGCCAGGGAGATGTACCATTTGAACTGAGAGATCTCTGCTTGCAGGCACTCATGACAATTTACAACTGGGGCAGAGTCAGAGGTCTGAAAGGTGGTGTCAGGGGTCTTGCTCCTGAGTCCGAGGGTTAAAAGTCCACTCCTTGACATAAAATCCAGCTTGACACCAGCAGACTGGATGTTGCACTGGGAGAAGTGTTGCCTGTCTAACAGATTGATATCCGCATACAGTATTAAATTAGGCAGCAAAAGATTTTTGATGTGAATTTATAGTTTAATACAAACACCCATTTCCACGTTTCCTTTCTGGATCCTTACCCTGTCCAGAAGTCCATTTTTATTTAATAAACCCAATCACCCAAATGACAAAGTACTTAATAACAAGCACTGCCCTTGGAATCCGGCTCTCTTCTTTAAATAAATAAACCCTCCACAAATTAACCAAGAACCTTTTTAACAAATTACAAAATCTGCTGCCAGGGATGGTAAAGAACCCAGCTTTTTGGAAAAAAAAAATGACAAGAACCTACCACCAATTTAACAACTTTTCAGTTAATGGAATTACAAATGTAACATTAACAAAAGTCAAAAAGAGGAAGAAGTAAAGGTGGGAATAAATCAAAATGGGGTTGATGGTAGAGATTATTCACCTCCAGCCCCTGTGGTGTCAGTACTGGTTGCAATGAGGTTAGCCAGGTGGACCTTATAGAATCTGGGTTCCCTGATTGGGGCTGTTAATCTGGTCCAATGAGGGAGCTCTGGCTGACATAAAAGAATGAATATCATGGATCTTGTGCCTCTGGAATGCCTCACCCAGTGAAGAAGGGCTTGTGCCCGAAACGTCGATTCTCCTGTTCCCTGGATGCTGCATGACCTGCTGCGCTTTTCCAGCAACACATTTTCAGCTCTGATCTCCAGCATCTGCAGATCTCCAGCATCTGCAGACCTCACTTTCACCCAGTGAGAGCCTGTGCTATTATTTAAAGCCACACATTTCTAAATAAAGGGCGATTTTGCTGGGATGCTAGCCTCTCAAGAGTTATCTCAATGCTCAGCTCTCTCTAAAAGCTTCAAGGCCACTGATAGCCACTGTGTACTCCCTCTCCAAGGAGACCTGGGCATGGAATAGTTGAGGATGGGAGTCAGACAGCATGGAATTATGGTTCCCTCCATGATCCTCAGGAACATACATCTGAAGTGCAACCAAAAAATAAATAACAAGTTTCTTAGTGATTAAAAGGGAAAGACTTAGGTCTTGTTTTTGAATCAATCTGTTTCGAGATATTGTGACACAGTTCTGAAGCCATTGGGACTTGATTGTAGACTCAGAGCTATGGGTACCACCCCATACTGTAAGAGCCCCCACTTTTCTGACTTTGAAAAACCTACCAGGAAATCACTCAATTTTCTCATTAACCAATTAACAAATTACAAATTAACCAAATTGAGAAAGGATGGGAAAAGGGGGAGGGGCAAATCAAAATGGAGTTGGGGAAGAATGAATACAGCCCAAGTCCTGTGGTGCCCACCTCTGTCTGTGACCTTCAAGAACTTAGCTCTTTTTTGTGTTTTGAAAACCCAGCACCAAATCATCCAATGAACTAATTAAGAAATAACATCAACTCAAGTCTTGACTACCAAACAATCAAGTTATCCCAATCAGCAATTTACAAGCACTGTCCATGAGGGGGCTGTGTCACAATAACAAAGGGAAGGAAACAGAGGAAGGTCGACATCAAAATGGAGTCAGAGAGAGAGACAATATACCAAAGCCCCTGCAGTGCCCACCTTTCTCTCAAGACTTTGCTGGGTGTTGGTGGACATGGCATACTCCCTCACCAATGATACCCAGATGTGAATGTAGCCACAGAAGAGAGGCAGGCATCAGGAAATAAGAATCCAGTTTTTTGAATATGTAGACCAGCCCCAAATTGATTGTGTCATACATTAAAAGGACAATTTACAAGCATTGCCCAACAGGGGCACTGCAACAATGAAGAAAATAGGGGACGGTAGGATGAGAGGGAGAAGGTTAAATTCAAATGGCATTGGAGGGGAAATAGTGTATTTCAACCCCTTCGGTCCAATTCACCCATGCCACCAGACATTCTAAATTAATGTAGTCCCATTTTCCAGCATTTGGCCCATATCCCTCTAAATCCTTCCTATTAATGTACCCATCCAGATGCCTTTTAAATGCTGTAATTGTACCAGCCTCCACTACCTCCTCTGGCTGTTCATTCTATAGATGCACCATCCTCTGCATGAAAAGGTTGCCCCTTAGGTCCCTTTTAAATCTTTCTCCTCTCACCTTTTCACGAGGGAACCCGTGGATAGTTGTTTCCACGATGGCTCAGAACCCAAGTATACTGTGTGTGTTTTTAGGCCTTAATTCCAAAATGTGGTTTTTGAAACGAGGACTACAATGAAGAATATAACTTATAAATTCAGGTATAAATTCAGTGTGGGACCGATGGGCTGTAACATCTAAAAGGTGTGAGAGAAACCCTAAACACACTTGACTGTGATTTCTTGTAACTACAAAGGTACTGAGTGTCTGACAACCCCCTACTCAACGGCAAGCAACCCCTGTAGTGTATGTCCCACACTACAGACACATTTTATGATGTGGAGGAGCTGGTGTTGGACTGGGGTGGACAAAGTTAAAAATCACACAACACCTGGTTATAGTCCAACAGCTTTATTTGGAAGCATTAGCTTTCAGAGCGCTGCTGATGAACCACCTGATGAAGGAGCAGTGCTCTGAAAGCTAATGTTTCCAAATAAATCTGTTGGACTATAACCTGGTGTGTGATTTTTAATTTTGGACACATTTTATGTTTTGCCTTTTGAAGAATACATAAGGACAGCAGTTAAAATGCCAGTTTTATCTCTACTGGAGCATGCTAGAGGGGTTGAATAGTCTTATGTGTACCAACCTGGATTCAAGTGTTAGTGTGTTGTGAAGGTCACAGTCGACGAACAATTCCCTAGTAACCCTTGTCTTGCAGAAAAAGGGACTCTCGTTCTGAGAGCTTGAAGATGCAAACTAGGAGGCAATTCTTACCTGGGAGTTTCATGATTAGATATATCCAGTCAGGAACCAAACCAAGTGAGGAATCTCACTTGAGGTCTGGCCATAACAACATTCAAGAAGAGGTAACCTTGACGGGTTTGCTTCTTCCTGGTTGTAGCTTGTCTATTATTGCTTAAAAATGTGTTGCTGGAAAAGCGCAGCAGGTCAGGCAGCATCAAAGGAGAAGGAGAATCGAAGTTTCGGAAAGGGCTTATGCCCGAAATGTCGATTCTCCTCCTTTGATGCTGCCTGACCTGCTGCGCTTTTCCAGCAACACATTTCTAAGCTCTGATCCCCAGCATCTGCAGTCCTCACTTTCTCCTGCTTGTCTATTATTCACTGGATGAACTTGCTGAACTGTCAGAGGATCCTTGCTTCGTGTTTCTAACCAAACACCATTGGTGTGATCACTTACCAACAGTGAGATGGGTGACAACTATTCTATAGTTATACAGACACAATTAGTTCATGATACAATTGTAGTTTATGACACGATTGTAAACACCCAGATTGTTTCGAACTCAAAAGACATATATTTGAAAATCAATTGTAAATTTCATGACACTGAAGGAACAGTGGTATATTTCCAAGTCCGGATAGTGAGTGGCTTGAAGGGAAACTTTCAGGGGGTGGTGTTCCTATATATCTGCTACCCTTGCCCTTCTAGATGGAAGTGGTAGCGGGTTTGGAAAGTGCTGTCTGAGGATCTTTGGTGAATTTCTGCAGTGCATCTTATGGGGAACACTCTTGTTACTGAGCGGTGGTGGAGGAAGTGGATGTTTGTGCATATGGTGCTAATCAAGTGGCTGCTTTGTCCTGGGTGGTGGCAAGTTTCACTGATCCAGACAAATGGGGAATATTTAATCAAACTCCAGACTTGTGCCTTGTAGAGGGTGGACAGGCTTTGGGAGTCAGGAGGTGAGTTACTGGCTACAGTATTCCTAGCCTCTGATCTGCTCTTATAGCCACTGTGTTTATATGCTGAGTCCAGTTGAGTTTCTGGTCAATGGGATCTCCGGGATATTATAGTTATACAGGTATATGTTATCAGAGATGGTAACTCCACTGAATGTCAAGGGGCAGTAGTGAGGTTGTCTCTTTCTGGAGATAGTCATTGACTGTTAGTTGTGTGGTGCGAATGTTACTCAGCCCAATTCTGGAAAGGATGGATAGTGGTCTGCACTACTGAGGGAATGTTGCACTGCCAGAAGTCTCACCTTTAGGATGAGATATTAAATTGAAGTGTAGTCTTCCCTCAGATGAGGAAGAAGGATCCCATGGCTATTTCAGTGAGGAGCAAGGGAGTTTTCCATTGTTGTCTGTCCAGTTTTTATTGCCTCAACAACATCAATAAAACAGCACAACGTCTGGTCATTTTCATTGTGGAATGTTTGGGATCTTGCTGTGCATAAGGTGGCTGTCATGACTTTGACTTTATCTCGTCTCATTGGTTGCAAAGTGCTTGGCTGTGCTGAAGCTGTTGACAGGTGCATTATCAAATCCCTCCTTCCCAGTATTTCCCTTTGATTTTCCTTTTGCCTCCCAGGGTCTGCATTATTATCCACTGCCCTGCCCTGAGACATTACCTCGTAGGTAATGAGTGCTAAAGCAAATGTAACTCATTGCTTTAATCTCTCTGAGACAGTCAGATAACCATAGTCTCAGTTACAAACAGAGTCATACAATCTGTGTAAGTGAGACGTTAGCTCAGACCACAACACTGTCCTTGTACCATGGGATTACGGTAATGTAATAGTGTTTTAAATAATGAAAACTAAAATAATGTGTCCTTCTGGCAGAGTGTCCTTTCACCCCAAGGACCTTTCCTCTTCAATGAATGTTTCCCTGGTAAAATAATCCTGCTGTGTAACTCAATGAATAATCTAGCACTGAAATAATCTAAATAAACATTGCTTAGATTGTTGTAGTTTTCTGGCCACTCAGTCCATCTAGTCTGCACTGACATTATCTGTTCTGCAGTATGGCTTTGCATTGTCTGCTGTATCTTGACTGTCCTTTCTCCTGTTCTTGTTTCTGGGGTTGGGCTATAAGTGGTGACTTATCAACATTTCACTGTACTCATTTGAGTACATGTGATAATAAAACTAATTCTATTCAATTCTCCACATGAGCTTCTGTACTTTTGCTTTCTTCCAACACCCTTCAAAATTACTCTTGGACTTATTTCATAGATTCATAGAATCCTTACAGTGCAGGTGGAGGCTATTTGACACATCGAGTCTGCACTGACCCTCCAAAGAGCATCTCACCCAGCTCTGTAAATCCACATTTACTACAGTTCACCCACCTAGCCTGCACACTAGTTTGTCAAAACTATTTCTGCCAAAGCTTGGAGTGCAGTAACTCTTGTGGCATGATGGGTAGCTTCCCTATCTCTAGACTAGAAACTATGGATTCAAGACCCACACCAAGATCTGTTGGACATGGAAGGTGCTTTTGTAATGTGCTCAAACAGGTTAATTTCCAGATGTCAATCCTTCCGATATGTCTGATGGTAGGCAGTGAGAGCAGGAGCATTTCCTGATCAGCTATCTTACAGAAAGCAATAGCAAACCACCTGAGATACTTGACCGGTAAGAGTGGAGCAAGACATTGGTAATCCATGGCCCAACCCTTGTGAAGTGAGGAGTTCAACAGCCCAAATTGCACAGCAGATAACCACACACACACACAAATACAGTGAACAAGCAGGTCATCTGTCACTCAAGCATTATTTTCCTTCTATTTGTTAGGTTTTATTTCATCCCTTACCTTTCAGTTTGAAATTTGTTCTCCATAAATTGCAGGATGTGCAAGTGAGTAATGGGGCAGAGGAGACAGCAGGGATTTTGGAAGCTTGCTGAAACATGGGGCAACAGTCAGTCTCTTTGACTTTAGCAGTGAGAGAGACATGAATGAAAAAGGGTGAATTAGAGTCAAACGAGGGACAGAAAAATGGTTCAAAGAATAGAAATAGAGTGAAAAGAGATAGGAAAAAACCCCAGAAAAATTTAGAAAAGAACTGTTAACAATACTATTATGGCAATTGATACAGTGCCATAAACAAACTTATGCTAAAAGCTGCAGTTTATGGAATAAACAGATCACAGCAACATGGATACAACATTGGTTGATTGATAGGAAACCAATCATTGGTTAATGGATTATTTTTGGACTGGAGGAAAGTTTATTGTGGAGCTCCCAGGGGTTGGGCTTTCAAGACTCTTGCTTTTCCTGATTTATGTTAATGATCTAGATAGTGTGCAGGGGACAATTTCCAAGATTGCGGATGATGTAAACTAGAAGGCTTTATAGATTGTGAGGTGGACAGTGTAAAACTACAAAAGGACATAGGCAAGTTGGTGGAGTAGGCAGATCGCTGGCACAGATGAAGGTCAATGCAGAGAAATGTAAGGTGATACACTTTGATAGAAAGAAGATGGAGATACAGTATAAAATGAAGAACATTTCCTGAAGGGTGCATAGTAGAGAGAACCAGATACATGTGCACATCACTCACTAAAGGAAGTGGAACAGGTGGAATGAGTATTTAATAAAGGCGAAAGTGCCTTTAATCAAGTACAGTGAAAAGTTTACAATGTGGCCCCATATGGTGCCATCTGAGGTACAAAGTACCTAGGTACAAATCTCAGATACAAAATAGAGAGAGAAAGAAAAAAATGTTGCATTACCTTACAATTATTCATTCTATAAGTTAGAAAAATAAGAACCAAAGTTAAAAAAAATTAATCAAACATTGAGTGCAAGAGTAAGCAGATTGTGCTGAACTTATGTAAGACACAATTTAGACATCAGTTGGAGTATTGTCCAGTTCTGGACACCACACTGTGTCCAGTGTGGAAGGATGTGGACAAGTGGAGAGAGTGCAGAAGAGAGTTATGAGTATGGTTCCAGTGTTGAGAAACTTCAGCTATGAAGATAGATTGGAGGGCTTGGCATTGTTCTCCATGGAGAGAAGAAGACTAGGAGTAGATTTGTTAGAAGTTTTCAAAGATATTTGTGGTCCGGTCAGAGTAGATTGGGAGAAACCATTCTCTCTCATAAGGATCAAGAATCAGAGGGCACAGCTCTGTGGTAATTTGCAAAAGAGTTAACTGTGATGTAAGAGAAAGCTTTTTCACGCAGCGAGTAGTTAGGGTCTGACATGGAATGCCTGGAACTGCGGTGGAGGCAAGCTCAATCAAGACATTAAAGAGTGAATTGGATGATGCTTTAATCAAAGCAGGATTCAAGATTATGGGGAAAAGAGAGGAACATGACACTGAGTTATAAAGCTCATTCAGACATGATGGACCAAACAGCCTTTTTTATTCACTCACTTCTGTTTTGTGAGAGTCGTTGGCTGGGTCAGCATTATTCCCATCCCTAGTTGCTCTTGATAAGATGATAATGAACTGTCTTCTTGAACTGCTGCAGTTCATGCGCTAGAGGTAGCACCAATAATGACATAAGAGAGGGAATTCCAGGATTTTGACCCAGCAACAGTAAAGGAACGGTGATCTATTTCCAAGACATGGTGCTGAATAATTTGGAGGGGAACTTGCAGGGGGTGGTCTTCTCATGTATCTGCTGTTCTTGTCCTTCTAGATGTAAGTGGTCATGGGTTTGGTAGGTACTGTCTAAGGATCTTTGGTGAATTTCTGCAATGCATCTTGTAGACAGTACACACGGCTGCTACTGAGCATTGGTGATGGAGTGAGTGAATGTTTGTGGATGTGGTGCCAATCAAGTGGGATGTTTTGTTCTGGATGGTGTCAAACTTCTTGAGTGTTATTGGAGCTATGCCCATCCAGGCAAGTGGGGAATATTCCATCACACTGCTGACTTATGCCTTGTAGATGAAGGACAGCTTTGGGGAGTCAGGAGGTGAATTACTCATTGCAGTATTCCTAGCCCCTGAGGTGATCTTGTAGCCACTGCGTTTTTATAGTGAGTCCAGTTGAGTTTCTGGTCAATGGTAACCCTCACCATACTGATAGTGTTGATGTCAGTGATGGTAACATCATTAAATGTCAGGGGCGGTGATTAGATTGTTTCTTATTGGAGATGGTATTGCCTGGCATTTTGTGGCACAAATGTTATTTGCTACTTCTCGCTAAAATCTGGATATTAACCAGATCTTGTTGCATTTGAACATGGACTACTTCAGTATCTGAAGAGTCATGAAGAGTGCTGAAGATTGTACAATCATTGGCGAACATTCTCACTTCTGAGCTTATGATGGAGGGAAGGTCATTGATGAAGCAGCTGAAAATGATTGGGCCAAGGATACTACCCTGAGGAACGTCTGCAAATTTGTCCTGGAGGTGAGATGACTTACCTCCCCATGCATTGTTTCAATTCTATGATTCTGTGACACTACATTTCAAAATATAAATCAATATCTCACAATGATTTACTCCCTGTAAAAATAAAACTCTAAAGTTTTAATTGTTAATTTTCTGCATCAAAGAGATTTTTTAATTCATTCATGGGGTAGGACCATTGCTGACCAGGTCAGTATTTATTGCCCATCCCAAATTGCTCAGGGGGCTTTTATGCGTCAACCCCATTGCAGTGGCTCTGGAATCACATGTAGACCAGAAAGGATGGCAGTTTCCTTCCCAAAAGGACCTTGTCTGGCATAAATTTCATTGTGTTATTAAGTACTAACTCTAGCTTCCAATGTTGCATTTAGTTAGAATTTACTGTTAAGGTGCATAAATTAACTGAAAGTCATGACACAGTTAGCGCTGAAGGAGTGGCAGTGGGGTAGTGGTAATGTCATTGGGCTCATAATTCAGAGCTACAGTCTAGTGCACTGTGGGGTGAACATGAGTTAAAATCTTGCAAATGACAGTTGGTGAAATTTGAATTTAATAAAATATCTGGAAGTTAAAGCCAAGCTGTCATTTATTGTAAAGCCAACTGACACAAATCACCCAGCAGAAGAGATGGGCCATGAACTGCAAATTACCACATTGATTTACACTCTGATAATGGTGAAGTCATTACCTTGGCAGAATTATCTGGGCCATTAGGTTAATTGCGAGTGTTCAAGCAACAAGTGCTCTCTCTCTCTCTCTCTCTCGCTCGCTCTCGTTAATATTCAGACACCGTGTCAAGATGATGTTAGGGAATTCTGTACACTGTCCTAATTGGATACTTACTCTAATTCTCACTCAGAAATGTTGTGAGGTTTTCTCCAGCAGGTGTGTGTCTAAGTGGACAGTCTTAGGTGCTGCCTTAAGGCACAGCATCTATTATTCTGATGGGCATGAAGTTTACAAAGAACGAAAAGTCTGATATATGCTGCAACCACACCACCCCCTCTCCTATGGGATCCATGGACACCGTATTTTCTAGGTGGTCATCCAGCTGTGAGAAAAGCTGACATTTTTATGTTTGCATAGAGGCCCCCAGAGTGTGAAGCTAAGAGACAGACAAGAGCTGTTCATCAATGAAAACTTTGTACAACTTATTTCTCCAATGTTAATTATCCATTCATTTCAAAGCATTATTGATGAGTGGAAGGGTGGAGTTTCAAATATCACTTATTTCAAAGCCCTCTTTGGGAATATTACCAAAGGAAGTAAAATTAATGTGTGTTTCCACTTGTATCTCACTAATTTTTAAAAACTTTTCAGAGAATCAATAATGTACTTTTTGAAATGTTGTACAAGGCAGTCACAATGTAAGCTCCCACAAATACCAAATGATAATTGGTTTGAGGTTTGGGTTCCACTTCTGGATTTGTCTTGGATGTCCCATTGTGTAGTTAGTGGCTTGATGTATATATTTTAGTAAAATTTCCTATGCCAAAGAATGATTTAAGTCTGACTCTGCAAACAGAAGTATTAGCCACAAAAAGGGGTTGAGGCCAAAACATTGACTGTTTTCTTGCAGGCGTTAGATCTAATTTTGCTTGGTATACAAGGATCAGAATACATGGCATGAATGTGAGAACAGGAGGCTGAGTTGGATGATCGGCCATGATCATATTGAATGGCAGAGCAGGCTGGAAGGATCAAATGGCCTTATCCTGTTCCTAGTTTTCTCTGTTTCTTTTAAGTTCTTGAGGACAGAAAATGCTGGAGAAACTCAGCAGATCTGTAGAGAGAAACAGAATCAACATCTTGAGTACAATATGACTCTTTATCAGAAGACATTTTGTGTCCAACTCTTTAGACTTTCTGCTAGACTCCATTTATTTCCATTAGAATATGAATTGTAAGTTGTAAATCTCTCTCTGCTACAGACTATAGCTGCTCCCTACTCCCTGTCTTACACACAATGTTGACATAATGTGAATATTGTTGTGTCCATCACTGTCTCATTGTTCTGTAATACAATTCAATTCTGCTATAACGCAGTAGTTCTGTTCTTGTACAACCCCGTGTTATAAAAAAATCGCATAATAGCAGCACCATTTAATCTTTTAGGGGCGGCACGGTGGCACAGTTGGTTAGCACTGCTGCCCACAGCGACAGAGACCCGGGTTCAATTCCCACCTCGGGCAACTGTCTGTGTGGAGTTTGCACATTCTTTTCATGTCTGTGTGGGTTTCCTCCGGGTGCTCCAGTTTCCTCCCACAGTCCAAAGATGTGCAGGTTAGGTGAACTGGCTATGCTAAATTGCCCGTAGTGTTAGGTGAAGAGGTAAATGTAGGGGAATGTGTCTGGGTGTGTTGCTCTTCGGAGGGTCGGTGTGGACTTGTTGGGCCGAAGGGCCTGTTTCCACACTGTAAGTAATCTAATCTAATCTAATGGGGCCAGAATTGTGTTATAACCAATACACGCTTTAAAGTTCACAATATAGAAACGGTGCCCTCAATTCGTCAATCATGTTATAGCGAAACGCGCATTATAGCAGAACGACCTGTATTGTCCTGATGACCTTTCTTAGTGATATTTGTTGAAGGATACGTATCAGACAAGAGTTGTCCCGAGCTCACTTTAGAAATAATGGACATGTGGAATTTTTAAACTGACCAAGTTTATCCTCAATCGCAATGAACTGTGTGGTGGGGAAGGACTGAATCAGTTAGCAAGGAACTCTACAGAAGCAGAAAGTAAAATCAATATGACTTTTGTATGATCAAATCACGCAGTGTTGAAAAAGGCCACTTGGCCCATCTTGGCAGTAGGTTCTCCAGTCAGACCCACCCAGTCTCCTTTCTCTTTCTCTGCAATGTTATTTTTCTTTTCCAGTTCCCTTTTGAAAGTGGCTTTGGAAACTGCTTCCAAGTCATCAGGATTGATGAAAAAGTTCTCCTTAATTGTCACTTATTGGTTTACCAAGACTCTTAAAGGGGAGGTAATTAGTAAGCTTGAACGTTTTGGTCAAATATCTTAAAGGGGAGTGTTTAATGAGTTTTTTTGTCAAATATCTTAAAGGAAAAGGTTTAATGAGCTTGAAAATTCCTGTTAAATATTTTAAAGGGGAGGGTTAATGAGTTTGAATTTTTGGCAAATATCTTAAAGGGGGGTGCAGTTTAATAAGCTTGAATTTTTTTTGTAACATGCGTTAAAGGGGAGGTTTTAATGAATTGTTTTTCTCTTACACCTCCACCTTTGGAAAATGTCATTACCTGTGAAACTCTATTCACACAAGTAAAAGCATTAACTCCACAGGCATTCAGTTCACCTGAACAGAGAGTATTAACTTTGTCATATCGAAGCAGCTGCTAAAGCTGGGCCCCCTCAGACGAAAGATGGGGGCTGGTAGTTAATGGTAATCTGTCAATCAGCAAGACAATGCTGTTCTTATCATATTTAGAAGATAGGGTGATGAAATGATACTTTAGTGCTTGAAACTGGGGGTTTCATGTTAATCTGCACAATGGGGTTTTTTTTCCCACTCCCTTCAGATCTCTGAGAAACGAGAGATGCAAGAGATTTAGCGAAATAACAGGCATTGTCCGCTTCTGTGGCTTCTCCTTGAACCTGATTAATCTAGCCTTTCACATAGGGTGGGAGAGCGCAGAGAATAGGGGTCAGTTTACAACAGGCAGGCAATCGATAGGACTAGGCCACTTTACAGCTCAACAGTTCAGATATCAATAGCAGCCGCTCCAGAAGATGTCCCCACTTCTCATTCAGGGGACAATTTCAATTTTACTGGCAGCTTTTATATTTTCATGAATGTCAGATCTGATTTTACTGAGAGTTCACTCGGATACAACTCAAACTCAGCAAAACCCACAAAAGACTTGATAATAGATCTTGACTGTAACTGCCAGAATTGAAAAGGATAAATGAAGTATTTAGGAATCTGTTGCCCAGCCCTATAGCAGGACAATGCATACCTACAGCTACAATATGAAACTCAACCAGGGGTCCTAGGGATTGGACCTGGTGGTGTGGAGTAGTAACATGTTAAAGTTTAGTTTATAACATTCTCATCTCTTTTTGATGGTAAATGGTTTGATTCTGTCCTTTCCCTCAAGGGATTTGTGTTTAGCCTCCAGCAGAGAGAAGAGTTCCCCTGTCTCTGATAGCACTGAAGACAGAAAGAAAGATTTATATTGGAACTTATCGTGATTTCAGCATGTTTAAAGCGCTAACCTTTGTTTGTAAATTTGAAAGGCCAACAGCAAATTTACACACAGCAAGCTTCTACAATCTGCAATGTGGGGAATAACCAGATAATGATACTATTATTGAGAGCTAAATATTGTCCAGGGTACCTTCCCTTCTTCAAGGTAGGATTTTTTTAAAAATCCAAATGAAGGGACTGTATTTCTGATATTGCAGCATTCCCTCAGTACTGCACTGGGCATGTCCTTCTGGAATTTGTGTCCAAGTCTCAGCATAGGGAATTAAACCTACAAACCTATGCCTCAGAAGGTAAAGCCACTACAAGTTGAGCCGGTGTGGGCTGTGCAATGAGAATCAGCAAGCTGTTCAATTAGATAGAGCATCACAGCTGAATCTGATCCTCATCTTCCAACATCTATATATTGGCAATCTTGAACAGGAGTTGCTGAACAGTGATGAGAGGAACTTGGCTGATTTGCCAACATCCCCTTGCCCCAGCATCTCAATAGATTCTGATGATGCTGCAGCTATGAGGAGCTGGTGGCATTATGGTAATGTCACTGGCCTAGTTATCACTACACCCAGGCTAATGATCTGTGGATCAACTTCCAACAAGGCAGGTGATGCTGTTTAAATTCAATTAATAAAAGATCTGGAATGTAAGCTAATCTCAGTAATGTTGACTGTGAATCAGTTATCATTAAAAACCCATGTCCATACTAAAGAGGGATGGTGGGGGACAATGTTCGAGTGAATTTTGCTCTCTAATGTCCTCTAGGGAAAGAAATCTGCCATTCTTACTTGGTCTGGCCCACATGTTGACTCTTAATTGCCCTCTGAAATAGGCTACTCAGTTCAACCAGTAATGGACAATTGTGGCTGGATTGGAGCATTGACACCCATCGGATTGATTTATTGTTGCCACATGTACCAAGATGCAGTGAAGAGTGTAGTTTTGGATGCTGTACAGGCAGAATGTACCATACAAAGTGCACCAGGATAGCAGAACAGAGTGGGAGAAAGTGAGGACTGCAGATGCTGGACATCAGAGTCGAGAGTGTAGTGCTGGAAATGTACAGCAGGTCAGGCAGTATCCGAGCAGCAGGAGAATCAACGTTTCAGGCATTAGCCCTTCATCAGGAAAAGCTTATGCCCAAAATGTCAATTCTCTTGCTCTAGGGTGCTGCCTGACCTGCTGTGCTTTTCCAGCACCATACTCTAACAGAACAGAGTGCAGATAAAGTGTTATAGCCACAGAGAAGGTGCAGAGAGAAAGGTCAGAATTAATATTTGAGAGGTCCATTCCCTGGTAACAGCAGGGAAGAAGCTGTTCTTGAATCTGTGTGTATACAGACTTTTATACCTTCTGCTGACCTCCCATTTAAAAAGAAATAATTTGGATCAGGGCTCGCCTGATCTCCACAGCAAAGTGCCCCTCAGACTTGTATTTCTCCCTCTTGACCATTTACATCATAAACAGACATGTGTCACATGCACCGAGTGCTGGTGGGGCCTTTACCTGAGAAGAATGTACTGGCATTGAAGAAGGTCCAGAGGAGCTTTATGAGAATGATCCCAGGGATGAAGAGCTTGTCGTATGAGGACTGTTTCAGGACTCTTTGGATCTACTGAATGGAGTTTAGAAGGATTGGGGTGGGGGGAGTGGATCTGATTGGAACATAAAGAATACTGAGGAGTCTAGATAGAGTGGTTTTGGAGAAGATGTTTCCATGAGTAGGAGAGACTAGGACCTGAGGCCATAGCCTCAGAATGAAGGGATGACCCTTTAGAACTGAGGTAAAGAAGAATCTTTTCAGCCAGAGGGTGGTGAATCTATGGAACTCGATACTGCAAGGGCTGTGGAGGCCAAATCATTGAATGGATATAAGACCGAGAAAGGCAGGTTCTTGATTAGTAAAGGGGTCAATGGTTACAAGGCGATGGTAGGAGAATGGGATTGAGAAACATATCAGATTTGATTGAGTCTGCTCCACAATTCAATGGACTGAATGGTCTAATTCTGCTCCTATATCTTATAGTTTTAGGGCAATATAAATATAGTGCACAATCAGTGATAGAGAGTTGAACCAGGGATTCCCAGGTTTCATGACGCCCAGCGTGTACCCCCGGCCTTGAGGAAGCTCCCAGCATGTACTCCCGGCCTTGAGGAAGCTCCCAGCATGTACTCCCGCCCTTGAGGAAGTTCCCAGCGTGTACTCCCGGCCTTGAGGAAGCTCCCAGCACGTACTCCCGCCCTTGAGGAAGCTCTCAGCATGTACTCCCGACCTTGAGAAAGCCCAGCGTGTACTCCCGGCCTTGAGGAAGCTCCCAGCACGTACTCTCGACCTTGAGGAAGTTCCCAGCATGTACTCCCAGCCTTGAGGAAGCTTCCAGCATGTACTCCCGGCCTTGAGGAAGCTCCCAGCACGTACTCCCGACCTTGAGGAAGTTCCCAGCGTGTACTCCCGACCTTGAGGAAGTTCCCAGCGTGTACTCCCAGCCTTGAGGAAGCTTCCAGCATGTACTCCTGACCTTGAGGAAGCCTAGCACAGACTCTCAGCCTTGAGGAAACCCCCGGTACGGTCTCGCCTCAGCATGGACTCCCAGCCTTGAGGAAGCCAGCACGGACTCCCAGTCTCGAAGAAGCCCCAAGTGTGGCCTCCTGGCCTGGAGGAAATCCAGCATGGACTCCCAGCCTTGAGGAAGCCCCCAGCTCGGACTCCCAGCCTGGAGGTGAAGGACTGTATGATGATCTTTTAACATTAGTTTTTCATTTTCCTAACTTGCGCCTATGATTTTGTTTCTAGTTGTCTTTGTACCTAAAATGACGACTTTGTACACTTTTTGCTGTATTCATGTATCCCTGTATTAAATTTAATTCTAACTTGTCTCGTTACATTTGCACTTTGGTGCACACCCATTCAATACTCAGCAGTCATTATTCTGAATTGTCACCAGATTAAACCCTTCGGTTAAGGGTTTACCCTGAGATGTTACATTAAATTGGGAGATTATTAGCACAACGGCATATCTTCTGGGTGTTTTGACAGCAGACTGTTGACTTTTGTTAGGGCATGAAAATGTGTTGCTGGAAAAGCGCAGCAGGTCAGGCAGCATCCAGGGAACAGGAGAATCGACGTTTCGGGCATAAGCCCTTCTTATGCCCGAAACGTCGATTCTCCTGTTCCCTGGATGCTGCCTGACCTGCTGCGCTTTTCCAGCAACACATTTTCAGCTCTGATCTCCAGCATCTGCAGACCTCACTTTCTCCTCTTGTTAGGGCATAGTTCCCTTACAGAAGACTGATTGGATGACAACCAATTTTCCCATGGATCACCAATTAGTACTTTGGACCTGCATTCTGCATTCCTTAGGGGTCAGCATCTCACTCTTTGCAATGCCTGAGGGCAAAGATATCATTCACTTTGGGGTTAAATCACCCACTCCATTACAGGATTAAATATATCCTTCGCCCTTGTTGGTTTATTATACTTGGTGATAATGCACGTCAGTAACTGGGAAGGTGGGTACCTGAGTTGAACCCTCTCACTGAAGACAGCTGGACAAGACCAATGTGAGGCCCCTTTAAATTTTTTTTTGTGGTCAGTTGTTCATAAAAATTGTACATTTGTGGGACATAGACTTCGCTGGCTGGGCCAGCATTTATTGCCCATCCCTAGTTGCCCTTGAGAAGGTGGTGGTGAGCTTCCTTCTTGAACCGCTGCAGTCCTTCTTCTGTAGGTAGACTCACATGCCATTACGGAGGGAGTTCCAGGATATTGACCCAGTGACCGTGAAGAAACGGTGATATATTTCTAAGTCAGGATGGTGAGTGGCTTGGAGATGGTCTTTGCCTGGCATTTGTGTAGCACGAATATTAATTATCATTTTTCAGTCCAAGCCTGGATATTGTCCAGGACTTACTGCATTTGGATGTGGACTCCTTCAGTGTTCACATGTTTTACACTGCAAAAATAACTATTTGGACAGAGTTCAAGGCTACACTTTCTATGAGAGCTTTATTTAATTAACCACAGTCCTTAGCCCCACTGTTTAGTCTTTTTCTGACTTCTGGAGCAGGTGGGACTTAAACCCAGGCTTCCTGTTCCGAGGGTAAGGAAACTACCACTGAGCTATAAAGTCTGTTTTATCTATTCCTTCAAATATATATATATGGTGATACAGAGAAAAGACACCTTTCTGAATAGACTTTATTATATTTTTTTTCCACCACCAGGAAAACATCCATGTGTCCCACCGTTTAATAGTTCCCCATATTGATACAACCAATTCAAACCCAATTAACTCTCAATTAAAATATCCATCTCCTGTTCCTTCTTTCCATCAGATCTCAGATTATAGATTCTTCAGATGATAGAGTCCCTATTTTTAGATAAATCCATCTGTAATAACTAGAAACAAACAAAACACACAAAATGACAACAGATTATATCCCTAATGTCGGCAATTTAGCATGGCCAATCCATGTTTTTCAAGTCTTTGTATCTTCTGCTGACAGAAGAGGGTGGAAGAGGGTATAACCGGGGTGAGAGGGGTCTTTGATTATGCTGGTTGCTTTCCCAAGGTAGTGGGAAGTGTAGACAGAGTCAGTGGATGACATGGGCACTGATGACTGTCGTGTATTGATTACAGTTGAGCTGGAGGTGAAAAGTCACAAGACTTTCATTTATAGAGTTGGGGGTTTCTTGTTGTGTTTTTTGTTCCGGAGATGAGGGGATTACCCTATGAGGAGAGGTTGAGCCACCTGAGATTGGGAGTGGTTCGGAATGGGAGTGGTTCAGAATGGGAGTGATTTCAATGGAAGTGATTCAGAACAGTAGTGGTTCAGAATGGGAATAGTTCAGAATGGAAAAGCACGGCAGGTCAGGCAGCATCTGAGGAGCAGGAAATTCATTGCTGATGAAGGGCTCCTGCCCAAAACATCGATTTTCCTGCTCCTGTAATGCCTCCTGACCTGCTGTGATTTTCCAGCACCACTCTAATCTTGTCTCTGGTTTTCAAAGTATTCATATATCAATGTGACATTTCTAAGTTACTTAGTTCCACTTGCTAACTATACAGCAGGGAAACAATCAACAAAATAGAATAATTTCCAGATCTATCATGTATCGTGGCTGTTTTTCATTTTACTATGTCTGCTACAATCAGTACATTGAAGGGTTTAAATTCTGCTCCAGAGCTTGGAGTGTCCAATCTGAATTTAAAGTGCAGCAGTGTACTGAGGGAGGGCTGCACCGTTAGAGGTGCTGGGTTTCAGCTAAGAGGTTCCAGCAGCTTTTTCAGGTGGATGTAAAAGGTCCCACAGTTCAATTTTGAAGAATTGATACCCGTTTGCCATTGTCCTAGACAATATGTATCCTTCACCTAACATCACTAATGACAGGTGATACGGTGATAATTGCATTTCTGTTTGCTTTGCATGAGTTGCCTGTTGCAATTTCTACACTGTACACCTTCTGATATACTAATGGGTAGGTAAATAGTCAGCCAAAGAACTAGGCATCTCTCTGGATGAGAGAGGCACCAATAGTTTAGACAGATTGAGAGGTACCTTTCTCCATCAAACATTGTGTGGTTAAGGAGGTGGGTTCCAAGTCTGCTTCACCTGGAACATGATATGCCGGTGTTGGACTGGGATGGACAAAGCCAGAAGTCACACAACACCAGGTTATAGTCCAACAGGTTTATTTGAAATCACAAGCTTTTGAAATGTTTCTCCTTTATCCCTGGTGTCATGTGACTTCTGACCTCAGCTGGACCAGAAAGGTAATCGGCAGTGTTGGTGTTATTCTGAACCACATATTAATGGATCTTTGTCTCATTGACAGAATGTGACAAATGGAATCCTGAAATGCCTTGGTCTTGCAAATGATAACAAGGATGTAGATGGGGCAGCGAAGATGTTCTAGCTAAATTTGTAGATGATGTGAAAACAGATCGGAAAATATTATGTGAAGAGTACTTAAGGAGGACGAGGATGAATACAGACGGGCTGAATCAGGAGCAAAGATCTGGCAGATAGACCATACTGTAGGAAAATACGAAGATGTTCACTTTGGCAGGAAGAATAAAAAGCAGAGTATTACTTAAGTGGAGAACAGTTGCAGAATTCTGAGGTGCAGAGGAATCTAAGTGTATGAATCACAGAAAATCAGTAAACCTTTATCTCGAGGAATTTTTAAAAATGTATTCATGGGTTGAGGGTATCACTGGCTAGGTCTGCATTTATTGCCCAATTGTACAGTTAAGATTCAAACATATTGCTGTGGTTTGGAGTCACATGTAGGCTAGACTGGGTTAAGGATTGCAGATTTCCTTTCCTAAAGGACATTAATGAATTAGATGGGTTTGCAGAACGATTGACAGTGGTTGCATGGTCACTTATTTAGGCTTGTTTACTTTATTCTAGAATTTTATTGAATTCACATTTCCACATCTGTAGCGGTGAGATTCAAGCTCCTGTCTCCAGAACATTAACACGAGGTTTTGGTTTTCCAAACCAATGACATTATCACCATTCTACCACCTCTCTTTGATTGAACATGAAAGTAAAGAGGTTATATTTCAAGTATACTGAGGATGGGAGAGACGACATCTCAATCACGGTGTACAGTTTTGGTTTCCTTATTTAAGGAAAGATGTTAAATGCAATGGAAGTGGTTCAGAGGAGATTTACTAATTGATATTTGGAATGTGAGAATACTTTGGATAACTTTGCATCAGTATTTACTGTGGTAAAGGATATGGAAGATATAGACTGTAGGGAAATAGATGGTGACACCTTGCAATATGTCCATATTACAGAGGAGGGAGTGCTGGATGTCTTGAAACACATAAAGGTGGATAAATTCCCAGGACCTGATCAGATGTACCCTAGAACTCTGTGGGAAGCTAGAGAAGTGATTGCTGGGCTTCTTGCTGAGATATTTGTATTATCGATAGTCACAGGTAAGGTGCCGGAAGACTGGAGGTTGGCTAATGTGGTGCCACTGTTTAAGAAAGATGGTAAGGACAAGCCAGGGAACTATAGACCAGTGAGCCGGACGTCGGTGATGGGCAAGTTGTTGGAGGGAATCCTGAGGGACAGGATGTGTATGTATTTGGAAAGGCAAGGACTGATTCGGGATAGTCAACCTGGCTTTATGCGTGGGAAATCATGTCTCACAATCTTGATTGAGTTTTTTGAAGAAGTAACAAAGAGGATTGATGAGGGCAGAGCGGTAGAGGTGATCTACATGGACTTCAGTGAGGCATTCGACAAGGTTCCCCATGGGAGACTGGTTAGCAAGATTAGATCTCACGGAATACAGGGAGAACTAGCTATTTGGATACAGAACTGGCTCAAAGGTAGAAGACAGAGGGTGGTGGTGGAGGGTTGTTTTTCAGACTGGAGGCCTGTGACCAGTTGAGTACCACAAGGATCGGTGCTGAGCCCTCTACTTTTTGTTATTTACATAAATGATTTGGATGCGATCATAAGAGGTACAGTTAGTAAGTTTGCAGATTACACCAAAATTGGAGGTGTAGTGGACAGTGAAGAAGGTTACCTCAGATTACAACAGGATCTTGACCAGATGGGCCAATGGGCTGAGAAGTGGCAGATGAAGTTTAATTCCGATAAGTGCGAGATGCTGCATTTTGGGAAAGCAAATCTTAGCAGGACTTATACACTTAATGGTAAGGTCCTATGGAGTGTTGCTGAACAAAGAGACCTTGGAGTGCAGGTTCATAGCTCCTTGAAAGTGGTGTCACAGGTAGATAGGATAGTGAAGAAGGCATTTGGTATGCTTTCCTTTATTGGTTAGAGTACTGAGTACAGGAGTTGGGAGGTCATGTTGTGACTGTACAGGACATTGGTTAGGCCACTGTTGGCATATTGCATGCAATTCTGGTCTCCTTCCTATAGAAAAGATGTTGTGAAACTTGAAAGGGTTCAGAAAAGGTTTACATGGATTTTGCCAGGGTTGGAGGATTTGAGATATAGGGAGAGGCTAAACAGGCTGGGGCTGTTTTCTCTGGAGCGTCAGAGGTTGAGGGGTGCCCTTATAGAGGTTTACAAAATTGAGAGGCATGGATAGGATAAATAGATAAAGTCTTTTCCCTGGGGTCAGGGAGTCCAGAACTAGAGGGCATAGGTTTAAGGTGAGAGGGGAAAGATATAAAAGAGACTCTAGAGGCAACGTTTTCACGCAGAGGGTGGTACATGTATGGAATGAGCTGCCAGAGGAAGTGATGGAGGCTGGCACAATTGCAACATTTAAGAGGCATTTGGATGGGTATATGAATAGGAAGGGTTTGGAGGGATATGGGCCGGGTGCTGGCAGGTGGGACTAGATTGATTTGGGATATCTGGTAGGCATGGACAGGTTGGACCGAAGGATCTATTTCCATGCTGTACATCTCTGTGACTCTATAACTGGGTTCATATTTACTGAAGTTTAAAATTGTGGGGAGGTGAACTGATTGAAATATATAAGACCCTGAACGTTCTTGACCATGTGGACATGGAAAGGATGTTTCCTCTTGTGGGTCAGCCCAGAACTAGGAGACACTGTTTTAAAATTAGGGTTAACCTTTTAGGATTGAGATGTGGAGACTTTTTTTTCCCTCAGCGGGTTGTGCGACTTTGGAACACTCTGCCTCAGAGGGTGATGGAATGGCACCATTGAATATTTTTTAAGTCAGCGATAGATCAGTTTGTATTAAACAGAAGAATCAAGGATTATCAGGTATAAATGGGAATGTAGAATTCAAAACACAAACCGACCAGTAATGATCTTAGTGAATGGTGAACCATGTTCAAGGGGCTGAATTACGTAGTTTTGCATCTAATTTGCACGTTGATTGATCTTAACCAACCAAGCAAAATATCCCTCAAAGCCTCTATATTGCCTGTAAGATATTGGGACTTCCTGAGATATCCGAGAGAAAATGGTGACTCTCTCCTCCTTCAATAAATCAACATTCAGACTCCATCTAGTGGCTGACATGTGAAGTATTCCTGTACAGTGATGATTGGTTTGATGATACACAAAAAGTCCTCTTCAAAAGCTTTATGTGACCTAAACATGTGTTTCACGTTCTAAGTTAATTGACATTCATTTATTCATCATGCACAGGATTCATAATATGATAAAATGACTGAACATGCCTCTTGCATTGCAACAGAGTTCCCCAGAGTAACTGCTTCATGTATACAGTGTGGTGATCCATAATGCTTCCCGATTAATGGTGTCAAAGGCCTTTGTAAGGTCGAAGAAGAACATGCACAGGGTTAGATTCTTTTCTCTGTATTTCTCGTGGAGTTGTAGCACTGAAAATTATGTCCATTGTTTCCCTCATCAGATCCAATACCAGCCCATGGTTTACAAAGCTGTGGTGGTTCCCACCCTCCTATAGGCTGAGATATGGACTATCCACAGTTGACACCTTAAGGCACTGGAGTGATACCACCAAGGCCACCTGCACAAGATCCTGTGAGTCTGCTGGGAGGAAAGATGCATCAACTCCAATGTCCTTGACCAGGCCAACATCCACAGCATCGAAGCACTGATCACCCTTGATTGGCTGGGATGGGACGGGCGCATCGTCTGCATAACTGACACGAGACTCCCCAGGCAGGTGCTCGACTCCCAGCTCAAACAGTAGGCAGGTCCCAGGTGGACAGAGGAAGCATTTCACTGATATGCTGGCAAAGTGCGGCATTCCCTCCGACACCTGGGAATCACTGGCCCAAGACCATCCAAAGTGGAGGAGGAGCGTATCAGAAGATGTTGAGCACCTCAATACTCACTGTTGAGGAAAAGGTGGATGCCAGGTGAAAACAGCGTAAGGAGCGCACTACCGCACCAATGCCCCACCCACCCCTTCCCATGACCACCTTCCATCCCAAGTGTAACAGAGCCTGCGGAAGCCACATTGATCTGTACAGCCACCTATGGACTCACCCCGAGAGTGAAAGAGAGTCATCCTCATCTGTGAGGGACCACCAACGATGATGATGATCCTCAGGTTAAACTCCCCACCAGTCATCTCCCTGTAATGAGATAACAGCCAACTCATTGGTTCTCTGGAACTATGCCAACTTTATCTTCATACAATCACTAACCTTCCACCTGCGAATGATTTTCTATGGCACTTTTCAAGCATTAGCAGTTTAAAATTAATTAACAGAGAAAAATTTGTTACAGGGTGATCTGGGAATATATATTTGTTCTTGTAATGTAAAGATCGCTGGGAGGACTAGAATTACTTGTCCGCCTCTAGTTGCTAAGGAGGAAGTGGTGAGCCACTTTTATAACCTACCGTAGACCATGTGGTGTGGGTCCATCCAGAATGCAGTTAGGGAAAGCATAATGAAGGAATTGTGACAGCATTCCAAATCCAGGACAGAGTGTGACTTGGACGGCAATGTTCCAACACATCTGCTGCCCTTGTTCTTTCTTAGAGATAACAAAACAGCAGATGCTGGATTCCAAAGTAGACAAGCAGGAGGCTGGAAGAACACAGCCAGCCAGGCAGCATCAGGAGGTGGTGAAGCCAATGTTTCAGCTACCCTTGTTCTTTCTGGCTGGGAAAGGTTTGTGGGTTTGGAAGGTGCTATCAAAGGAGCTTTGCTAAATTGCTGCAGTGCATCTTGCTCCACTGCTGGTACTGAGCATTGGTGGCGGAGGGAGTGGATGTTTGTGAATGTGGTGCCAACTGAGAGGAATGCTTTGTCCTGGATGGTGTCGAGCTTCTTGAGTGTTAGAGTTGCACCCATTCAAGCAAGTGGGAG
The DNA here is from genome assembly GCF_037043375.1 of Chiloscyllium plagiosum. Taxonomy (NCBI): domain Eukaryota; kingdom Metazoa; phylum Chordata; class Chondrichthyes; order Orectolobiformes; family Hemiscylliidae; genus Chiloscyllium; species Chiloscyllium plagiosum. The sequence goes on from NW_028270171.1 coordinate 8,056,443, forward strand.
TATGCCATTAAATTCCTGATCAGACACAGTCCAAAATTACTTACTATTAGTAAACTTTATTGTTTCACTGGGGTCTCCTTTACTAATATTTTAACTTCTACACCACAATCTTCTGGTTAATTGAATAACCTCATTAGCTGCATTAACTGCCCAATTATTAAGTGTTTGATAAAATCTCTTTTGAAATCTTCCCTCCAACCTATTATTTTTGTGTTTGCAGTTTCATCTTTGGTGATCTCAATTCCTGTGAAATATATTGGAAAAAACATTTTAAAATTCTGTATCACAGAAGACTTATTCTTTTGTTCCCAGTGGAGCTCAGTTCTGCATGTCTACAATCACAGTCTGTCTTACTTTCCTCCAATCCTTTCATTGAACAGATCTCTGTTTATGGGCAATGTACTGCAGAGATTTGCAATTGCTTCCTGCAGGATGGCTGAACAGGAGGTTCTCAGCAATAGTGAGAACTGCAGATGCTGGACAGACAGAGTTGATAAGGTATGGCACTGAAAAAGGCAGAGCAGCCTGTGAATGGGTAGGTATTAAGAACTTCATCAGGACTGATGAAGGATTATGCCCTAAACGTCCACTCACTTGCTCCTCAGATGCTGCCTGGGCTGCTCTGTCTTTTCCAGTGCCACAATTTATCAATTCTGTACAGGAGGTTCTCCCATTCTTAATACCTACCCATTCACAGGCTGTCAAAATTGACCCTTTTAGCCATGTTACAAATGCACCTTCCACGACCAACAAGTCATTGCATGGGACTCGAATCTGGAGTTTCTGATCCAGAGAATAGGGACACTGCCAACTGTGTGTCCAGACCCTTTCTGTTTTCACAGGCTAGAGCTAAAATGTTTCAGTGGGTAAACTGACATCACGCAGATCAAGGAAGGAGCTTACCATCACCTTCTCAAGTGGGCACCTAAGGATGGGCAGCAAATGCAATTTTGTTAATGATGCCCACTTTCCATGAATAAATAAGAAATACTATCCTTGCTCCTGTTGTCCCCTTGACCTGACTTGGCACTTTTCAGAATTGTCACCTTATAGCCCTGCAAATATTTTCCCTTTTCTTTTGGATGTTATGATGGAAATCCTTCACTAACAACTGACAGCATGTCAACTGCAGCGGTTCAAGAAGGGCACCTTCTCAACAGCAACTAGTAACGGGCAATAAATACTGTCCCAGCTAATGAGACTCCCGTTCCATGAGTGGATTAAAAACATTTGGTGCTTGTTTTTAATGGACCAAAGGGTGTTTTTCTGTGCAGCAGCCCTCTACGATGCTATAACTCTACTGAATCTGTTGCCACTGCCCTTTCCAGCAGCATGTCACAATTCTCTGTGTGAAAAAAATAAGGAAATTTTTTTATGCCACTTTTGGTTCTTATGCAAAATATGCTAGGTTTGTCCCTGTCTCTTGGAATGCAGCTCATCTGTCTCATTCAGTATTTATCTCTGATTCATAAAACATGGTCCTTGTCCTGTTATGATGCACAATTTGAACAGGAGAAATAGCAGAAAAGATTATGAGGAACCTTTGTTACTTTTTTTCAAGAAATCATTTTCCTGTTCTCACTAGTTTTGACATTTTCTTTCTAAGTCAGCTGATTAAATTATATTTTGTAATCTTCTTTATGAAACCAGTAAGCCTTTTACCTTTAGCTTTCTGAAGTTCCTAATAAGTTGCAGTTTGGATGAGATGGTTTGTTTTCAGTGTGCCTATGTCCTTTCTCTGTCTTGCCATTGTAATATTTAAACGTTCCTGCTGGAGGTGCTGTTGGTCATCATGAAGTCCAGTGAAGGATCAGAACTCGCCATCCCAAGCAAGTTAACATAATGATCAATGCTGGGGAAGAGCTCCACTAGCAGATGCCTAATATTATTGCATCGCTTACAAAACCATCAAAAGAGACACTTAAAGTCATCAGGATGTACAGCACAGAAATAGACCCTTTGGTCCAACTTGTCCATGCTGACCAGATATCCTAAATTAATCTCGTTCCATTTGCCAGCATTTGACCCATATCTCTGTAAACCCTTCCTATTCATGTACCCTTCCAGTTGCCTTTTAAATCTTGTAATTGTGCCAGCCTCCACGACTTCCTCTGGCAACTCATTCCATACATTCGGGCGGCACGGTGGCACAGTGGTTAGCACTGCTGCCTCACAGCACCGGAGACCCGGGTTCAATTCCCGCCTCAGGCGACTGACTGTGTGGAGTTTGCACGTTCTCCCCGTGTCTGCGTGGGTTTCCTCCAGGTGCTCCGGTTTCCTCCCACAGTCCAAAGATGTGCAGGTTAGGTGAATTGGCCATGCTAAATTGCCCGTAATGTAAGGTAAGGGGTAAATGTAGGGGTATTGGGTGTGTTGTGCTTCGGCGGGTTGGTGTGGACTTGTTGGGCCAAAGGGCCTGTTTCCACACTGTAATGTAATCTAATGTAATCTAAAAAACATGCACCAGCCTCTGCATGAAAAAGTTGCCCATCAGGTCCCTTTTAAATAATTCCCCTCTCACCTTAAACCTATACCCTCTAGTTATGGACTCTCCTACCCTGTGGAAAGGACCTTGACTATTCACCCTATCCATGCTCCTCAGTAAAACTGTGCAAATGAAACCTATATCTGAGCCAGTGATATGTGTCTCTGCCCCAGCTTCAGGGGGCATCGGGCAACGCTTCCTTCACACTGTGCGGCTGCCCAGACATGAAGTCGTTCTGACTTGTTGAATGGCAGTGGCCTACTCCTGCATTGGCATGTTGGTATTGATTTAACTCTGTTGTTAAGGTTAGTTTCAAATCTTAGAAAGTCCTGATGAAGGTCTTTTGCCCGAAATGTTGATTTTCCTGCTCCTCGGACACTGCCTGTCCGGCTGTGCTTTTCCAGCACCACTCTAATCTTGACTCTGATTTCCAGCATCTGCAGTCCTCACTTTTGCTTAGTTTCAATCTTATTCTGGAGTTAACTATACTCGCCAGCTCCACCAGCAGGATTGTTCAAATATTACTATTGTGACATAGAAAAAATGGAAGATAGAGCCATGGAGGACTACAAAGACAGAGTTCATCAGTCAAAAACAACTAACTAACTATTCTAAACCCATTTTCCAGCACTTGTATGCCTTGGCACAAGAGATAATGAAAATTGACCACCTCACCTAGTGCACAAAATTTACCAGGATTTCAGAAATCTCTCTCTGGTTCAAATTGTGATTCCCTTTCCCTCTCAGTAATTGTGTGCACATTTCATAGTTTTAATGGACATGTTGGAATTACAAATGCTGTCTTCCAAAGTGTCCTGTGGGACCATTGGGGGTAGTGCCAACAGTTTGACACTCATAATACTCTAGAACTATCCAGTAAGACATTTCCTTTCTCCCTGTCAGAAGTTCATGAGACCATCGCCATCTCGCTGGGATTTTCATGTGCAGAGGTCTACACCATACTGCAGATACACTGCTAATGCCATCGGAGTAATCTGTTGCACCCAGTATCAGCCATGGCTCAATGTTCAGTCTCTATTTCAGAAGTTTGTAACTTCAAATCGCTACCCCCCACTTCCCCCCCCCCCCCCCCCCCCCCCACTTACCCAGAGACCTACACCCATAATCCAGCCTCCGCCACACGTGCTACACTGTCTAAGCTGCTGTTTCTTGATTAAGAAATTAAATCAACTCCTGTTCAGCCTCTCTGCCAGACAGGAAAGATCCCACACCACTATTTTGAAGAGGAGCAAAGAGTTCTCCTCACTGGTCTGGCCAATATTTATCACTCATTCCATATTCTAAAGCCATATGATCTGACCATTGTCACATTGCTGTTCGTGGGAGCTTGGTGTGTACAATAGGTTGCCATTTTCCTACATTATCATGGTAACTCCTCTTCAAAAGTGCTCCTGTAACTGCAATATACTTTGGGGCACTACGTAAATGCAAGTTTCTTCTTTTATTGCCATTCAAGTAAAAGTTTCCATTTCACTTTCAAAACTTGGTCAAGCACTGTCGCTTCAAAAGAATGTTTGAATGCTCAATAATTTAAAAAGCATGTTTGGTTGACTAAGTACTAGTTCTCAGTGCAAATCCAGCCTGGAGTGATAGCTCTGCTGGCTACACTTGACACGGTTTTGAGCTGCTTCAATCTGGTTTCTCAGCCGATGTAGGCTAAGAGCTCAAAACTGATCTTAATTTGACTCCAAATGACACATAATTGATATTAACACTCTTGAGTGTCTGCTGGGCAGCTGTTGTGGGGAATTGGAAATGCCGTACCGGTGCAATAGTTGTTGCTGTTCAAACTTTGAAGTTAATTCATGTTTGTCTGTGGTCTACAGCGAGAAAGAGTTTTAACTTTGTATATAACACCAGGATGTTGTTTTTATAAGTCATTCATGGGATGTCAGCATTGCTGGCTGGGCCAGCATTTACTGCCCGTCCATAGTTGCCTCTTGAGAAGGTGGTAGTGAGCTGTGTTCTTGAACAGTTGCATTTTCTTTGCTGTAGGTAGACTCACAATGCCATTAGGGAGGGAGTTTGAGGATTACCTAGTGACAGTGAACAGTGATATATTTCCAAGTCAGAATGGTGAGGAGGTTGGAAGAGATCTTGCAGGTGGTGGTGTTCCCAAGTATCTACTGCCCTTGAACTTCTAGGCAGCAGGGATTATGGGTTTGGAAGGTAAGAGCAAATTACTGCAGATCTGGAATCTGTACTGAAAACAAAAAAAAATGCTGCAGCTCAGACAGCATTCATGGAGAGTGAACAAAGTAACGTTTCAGTTCTAGATAACTTTTCATCAGAGTGGTTTGGAAGGTGCTATCTGTGGATCCTTGGTGAATTTCTGTGGTGTATTTTGTAACATTTTGGAGAGTGTTAGTGATGGAGGGAGTGCATGTTTATGAATGTGATGTCAATCAAGCACATTGCTTTGTTCTGGGTAGTATCTAGCTTCTTGAGTGTTGTTGGAGCTGCACTCATCCAGGCAAGTGGGGAATATTCTATCACACTCCTGACTTGTGCCTTGTCAATAGTGAACAAGCTTTGGGGTGAGTTAATCCCTGCAGGATTCCTGGCCTCTGACCTGCTCTTGTAGCTATAATATTTTTCTAGCTAGTCCAGTTTAGTTTCTGGTAAATGGTAACATTAAAGATGTTATAGTGGGAGATTCAGTTTTAGCAATGCCATTGAATGTTAAGGTGCAATGATTAGATTGTCTCTTTTTGAAGATGTTCATTGCCTTGCATTTGTGTGGTATGAATGCCAATTGCCACTTTTCACCCATATTGTCCAGATTTTGTTGCATTTGAAATGGACTACTTCAGTTTCTGAGGAGTCACAAATGGTCCTGAACATGGTGCAATAATTGGCAAATATCCCCATGGGGAGATCATTAACGAAGCAGCTGAAGATGGTTGGGCCAAGGAACTCCTGCAGAGATGTCCTGGAGCTGACATGGCTGACCTCCAACAACCACAACCATCTTCCTTTGTGCCAGGTATAATTCCACCCAGCGGTGAGTTTGCCCCTGATACCCATTGATTTCAGTTTTTCCAGGATTCCTTGATGTCAAGGACTGTCATGCTCACCTCACCTCACCTCTGGAATTTAGCTCTTTTGCCCATGTTTGAACCAAAGCTGCAATGAGATCAGGTGCTGAGTGGCCCTGGCAGAACCCAAACTGGTGTCACTGAGCAGGTTATTGCTGAGTAGGTGCTGCTTAATAGCACTGTTGATGAAACCTTTCATCATTTTACTGATGATCGAGAGTAGAGTGATAAGCAGTAATTGATTGGGTTGTATTTGTCCTGCTTTTGTGCATAGGACTTACCTGGGAAATTTTCCACATTGTTGAGTATATACCAGTGTTGTAGCTGTCCTGAAACAGCTTGACAAGGGGAGTGGCAAGTTCTGAAGAACAAGTCTTCCGTAGCCTTTGCACTCTCCAATTCCTTCAGTTGTTTCTTGATATCGCATGGAGTGAATCGAATTGGCTAAAGACTGTGATGCTGGGAACCACTGGATTAGACTGAGATGGATCATCCACTAGGGAGTCCTGGTTGAAGATTGTTGCAAATAGTTCAAACTTATCTTTTACAGTGATGTGCTAGGCTCTCTCATTGTTGAGGATGTGTGCATAAATGGTGATAGTGCCACACAACACAACGGAGGATATCTTCAATGTGAGAATGGGAATTTATCTCCACAATCTCCACTTACGTGATGGTCAATTTTACCAATACTGTCATGGACAGATGCATCTGTGATCAGTACATTAGATGATGACAAAGTAAAGTAGATCCTTCCCTCTTATTGCTTCCCTCACCACTTGCCACACAGTTAGCCTGGCAGTTAGATCCTTTAGAACTTGACCATCTTGGTTAGTAGTGATGCTGATAAGCCATGCTTGGTGATCAATAGTGAGGGCACCACCCAGAGTACATTCTGTGCCCTTTCCACCCTTCAAGTAATTCTAATTCATCAGCCAGAGGAGGGGTAAGTAGGTGATAATAAGCAGGAGGTTTCCTTGCCCATAGTTACCCTGATTCCATGAGATTTCCTGGGGTCTGGAGTCAATGTTGAAGACTTGTAGGACAACTTCCTCTTGGCAGTATACCACTGTGCCAGGGCAACCCCAGGTCTTGGTGGTGCCTGGGACATTAGGTGTAAGGTATGCATGTGACTATGTCAGGTTGTTGCTTGACTAGTCTGTGGGACAACTCTCCCAGTTTTGTCACTAGCCACAAGATGTTTGTAAGGAGGCCTTTGCAGGATTGACAGGGCTGTGTTTGCCATTGTCGTTTCAGATGTTTAGGTTGAGTTTGTCCAGTTTCATTCCTTTTTAGTGGTTGATACAACTGAGTGGTTTGCTATTTCACTGGGCAGTTCAGAGTCAATCACATTACTGTCAGACTGGAGTCACATTTGGGCTTGACCAGACAAGTATGGAAAATTTCCACCTAAAGAGCATTACAATTTGTTTCCATTGAAATCTAATCCCACCATGTGTTGGAGTAGGATTTAAACCACGGAACGTTACCTTGGTCTCTAGTCCATCAAAAGTACCATGATTCCATTGTCTCCCGCTACCTAACCTGTGACTGATTGATGAATTGTAATTGTAAATACAAACAAACAAACATCTGAGTTGTGAGCAGGTCTGGCCATTCGGTCCCTCAGGCCTGCTGTAATATTTTATAAGACCATGGCTGATCTAATTATGCTTTGAATTCCACATCACATCTGTCCTGACAACATTTAAATTCACTGCCTGCCAAGAATCTATCCAACTCTTATAAAAATATTCAATGGTCCTTGCCTTCTGAGGCAGAGTTCGAAAGTCACACAAACATCTGAGGGGAAATGAAATTCCCTCATCTCTGTATTGTCACCAATTTGAACAGGAGAAGAACTAAAGGGAAAAAATGTTGTTTTTCAGTTTTGAATCAAGAGTAAGAAGTGCAGCCTCCAAACAACTTGTTGTTGATTCTATTAATGACTCTGTTTCCATTTCACATGTCAGGAATGCTGCAGGAGGCTTGTCCAACTGAAGTGCAGACATATGGAAAAGCCCAGGGGCTTGAGTAGGGATGGTGTATTGGCTGCTCACCCTAGTTGAATGTTTCTTGGATGCCTTGCCATGTTTTTCCCAGCTTGGACTGGTCTCTCTGCGATTCAGTAATAGCTCTGTGCCAGACCAACAGAAAAAGATTTACAACCGAGGTTGGAGGTTCAATCACCCTAATTGAATGCAGTAATAAGTGGACGCTATCTTTCAGATGAGGCCCTGTTGTTTGCCCTTTCAGGTGGCTGCTGACAGAACCCCTAATTTAAGAACAGCAAGAGGGCTGTTATGGTACAGTGGTAGTGTCTCTACCTCTGAGCCAGGAGACCTAGGTTTAAGTCCCACCTATTCTGGAGGTGTGTCATAACATCCCTGAACTGATTGATTGGAAAATATCTCAAATAGGGCCCTCTTGTAGTGCAGTGGTAGTATCTATACCTCTAAGCCAGGCAACCTGAGTTCAAGTAGGAGAAAGTGAGGACTGCAGATGCTGGAGATCAGAGCTTAAAAATGTGTTGCTGGAAAAGCGCAGCAGGTCAGGCAGCATCAAAGGAGCAGGAGAATCGATGTTTCGGGCATAAGCCCTTCTTCAGGAATGAGGAGGGTGTGCCAAGCAGGCTAAGATAAAAGGTAGGGAGGAAGGACTTGGGGGAGGGGGGTTGGGAATTCCCTTGCTCCTTTGATGCTGCCTGACCTGCTACGCTTTTCCAGCAACACATTTTTAAACCTGAGTTCAAGTCCCACCTGCTCCAAAGGTGTATAACCGCATCACTGAACGAGTTGATTAGAAAAATAGGTGAGGTAAAGCATTTGAAAAATAAAATTAAGAACAACAGCAGTTATCCCTGTGTCTTCCTAAATAATTATTTCTGGCCTGCTGTCTGTCAGAGCTTCCTGTGTACAAATTGGCTGCAATGTTTCCTACATTTTTTTATTATTATTTTCATGTCACATGGAGGCCAGACCAGGTAGGGACAACAGATTTCCTTCCCTAATGGTAAGTAGCCGGATGGCTAATTTGCAATGCAGAGTGATGCCAGTAGCGTGGGTTCAATTCTCGCACTGGCTGAGATTACCTTGAAGGACCCTCCTTCTCAACATTGCACACGGTATGGTGATGCTCAGGTTAAATAAACACCGGTCACCCCTCTCTATAATGAGCAAGCAGGACATGGGGAACTTTGTGTTAGTAATATATTTACCACCAATGAATAACACAACAGAGTGGAGGGACAGAGTTTGATCACTTTCAGATCCCAGCTCCTCAGTGTCTTTTGGTTGAGACTTTAAACAATGGTCCTGCCTGTCCTCACAGGTGAAAGGGATGAAACCACACAGCAATTTCTCATTTGTAAGCATGATTGTCTGAAGTGTAAATCCAGTTTGGAGAGCATTTTGCATTTGCCTTGTTCCTGCAATGTTTGGTTATGCATACCTTGTGTATGCTGGCCTGTGTAAACCTGATGGACACGCATTCATTGAGGGATTAATGTGAGGCTGAGGTAGTGACATTTCCCCACCCTGTGGTGTCCACATTCCATATTCCTGGAGCAAATGTTTTGTGAACTTGTAAACAGATTCAGATCTGCTTTGGGTGGAGTTCAGCAGTGTTGATTGCTTTAATAGAGTGGGGGAGGAGGGGTGGTTTGTACAATTATGGGAGATGACTCACTCTGGTCCATATCAATTTGCACAATTATGAACCCAGCGGCTTAACAATGACATGCCCTTTGAATTGAACCCCATTCTTTCAAGGGTGCATTTCTTAAATCACTCCAAAGGTAGATTGAGTTTTAATGGGAACAGACCATTTTAAACAATTTTAAACTGCTCTAGTCACTGTACGTTAAGGACATGCCTAACTATGGAGGTGATGGTGATTTCGTAGTAATGTCACTGACCTAGCAAGCCAAAATCCCAGACTCATATTCTGGGTACTTGAATTCAAATCCCACCATGGTGGAGTTTGTATTGTTAGAAAAAGAAGAATTTGGAGTGATGACAATCTGTCACTTATTGTAGACCAACACCCCCTCCAGCTGCAACCCCCAACTTCCCCGCACCCCCCATCACCATCTAATTCCTGAAGTGCTGACACCTGTTCTAGCCTATGTGTGACAGTTAAAGACGAGGAAGAGCTTGTCAGTCCCACGAAGAAAAATATACAATCTAAATTAAAAGCTGATGGTTTTTGAGGGTCTGTGTTCTTAGCACCTTGCACCATTGCTGGGAAACAGCGATGAATTATTTGCTGTCCAGCAATTTCACCTTTGCTGTTTGTGCCATGTTCTGGGCAACTCATCGATGGACTAAATTACTAATGCCATGGATCTCCCAAAGGCAAATCTCCTAGCCAGGTTGGCATTGAGGGCAGGCTTATTTACTATCTCAGGCATGTTTGCAAGGTGGAAGTCAGACTTGTATCCAAGGGCTTTCTGTAAGATGTGGTTGCCCAGGGTATCCAGTCACTCTGGACATTCCAGTACCACCCTGTAATTTGACCTTCATCATCCTCTGTCTTGGAAGACCTTTCTGAAATGTGTTTTGTTGAGGAATTTGTCAGATATCATTTGGCCCACTTTCTGAGCATGTTCAAGCTCAACTATACTTGACAGAACCAATCATGAGTGAAATTATCATGATGCATGCAAGAGGCTGAAATATCCCTTTGGAAAAGGCTGCTTTCTCATTAAGACCATGCCAATGCCTTGTTTATTGGGTTGAGTGAAGTTGGACTCTTCTGTAATGCATTAATTAGCAGTGAGCTGCTCAGCTGGTTAGGTAGGATGAAGTGTTCCTTAATTTAGACCTGAGCAAGAGCGAGGGAATGTAGCCCTGTTTGTCTCTGAAGAGCAATGGTAGATATTTTAGGACCATTATACAATGGCTTCTTGGCTATAAATAGGATAAACAATAGGTGGAGGTCACTATACATTATCGGGATTTAAAATGAAATCACATCCCTGGTTAATCCAGATCTACAGACACTTAAAAGTATGTTCTCAAATTGTGTATTGCTTCTTTCTTTCTCTTTCTGTCTCCCACTTTTCCCCAGGCTCCCCTCTTATCCCTTTCTCAAGATCAGGTATCCCTAGGATGTCATCCTGACAATAGGAACTGAAACGATAATGTGTTGCTGGAAAAGCGCAGCAGGTCAGGCAGCATCCAAGGAGCAGGAGAATCGAAGTAATCTAATCTACTCTGTTTCCACACTGTAGGGAATCTAATCTACTCTCTCCCAGTGTCTGCATGGATTTCTTCCCACAGTCCAAAGATGTGCAGGTTAGGTGGATTGACCATGGTAAATTGCCCATAGTGTTTGGTGCATTAGTCAGAGGGAAGTAGGTCTGGGTGGGTTACTCTTCAGAGGGTCAGTGTGGACTTGTTGGGCCAAAAGGCCTGTTTCCACACTGTAGGGAATCTAATCTACTCTGACACACTTTCCTCATTCCTGAAGAAGGGCTCATGCCCAAAACTTCGATTCTCCTGCTCCTTGGATGCTGCGCTTTTCCAGCAACACATTATCAGCTCTGATCTACAGCATCTGCTGTCCTCACTTCCTTCCCAATAGGAACTGAAAGCCGGTTAAAGCCCTGGAGGCTGACCCAATGACTAACACCATGGTGTTAGAATTATAGCATTACAATCTTGTTGCAGGAGGATCTTCTGTTTGTTGAAGTGGGGTACTTGTGATTGGGTCTTTTTAACCAGGCTGACCCAAGATAACGTAACCTGGTTCATCTACACATCATTTTGTTCAATGAAATGTGTGACTCTGGCTTTCTTTTATCTTTAAAATCAAACCACTATGCTTCTAATGGCATCGACAACCTTCTGACTTACATCCTTTACTGGTATTAAATCTGTTATGTCAGATACAGCCTTTTCCCATGTTTCAGCCAATTCCAGTCAGTGCCTTCCCTTTGACGGGATATTCCAGATGTTTTTCCCTTTCCGATCTTGTTAATTAGCCCTTCCCAAAGCCAAGCGGTAGAGATCTGAAACTTCCTGAATACTGTAATACTGTTCTTCACCATGTGCAGGTATATTCCTGATTAGAGATTAGTGGGAATTTCCTGAGCCGAGATCCTGAATTTCTCCAGTGTCTTTCCCAGTCTCAGGACACTCAGATCTCTTTACAATAAAGCAGGTACTTTCATTGTTGTAGGGAGCTGGTGGCATAATGGTAATGTAACTAAACCAGAAGTTAAGAGGCCCAGGATTAGGCTCTGGTGACATAGATTTAAATTATGGAAGCCACTTGAATTTAAATTTAATGAATCTGGAATGTAAAGCTATTCTCAGCAAGAGTGACCATGAACCTAACATTGATTGTTGACTAGAAATCTACAGGCCCATGATAATGTTCTGGGTTCGAGTCTCAACATGACAGATTCTGAAGCTTGAATGCCTTTTTAAAAAAAAGGTGGTGTTTTGGTGACCATATAATCACTGGCAATTGTCAAGTAAACCCATCTTGTTCACTAATATCTTTAAGGGAATGAAATCTGCCATCCTTTCTTGGTTTGGCGTGCACGAGACTCCAGAATCACAGCAAAGTGGTTAACTATTAACTGCCCTCCAGGCAATTAGGGATGGGTAGTAAATGGAGGCCTAGCCAGTGACACCCACACCGTCTGAATGAAATTTTAAAAGCCTGTCTAGTTCACTAATGCCCTTTAGGGAATGAAATCTGCTGTCAGTACCTCACTTAGCTGACATGCAACTCCAGACCCACAGTGATTGTAGGTAAATGTGAAATGGTCGAGTAAGCAGTGGTGGTGATGAGGCCTTCAGAATAATGCATTTTGACCCAAGGACAATGAAGGAATAGAGGTATTGGTCCGAGAGAGGTAGTGCTGGAATGGAAACTCAATGTTGTGTTGTGTCAATTGAGTGTGTATATGCGCATGCTCCAGCTGTGATTAAGAGCAACGTTCAGAGTACGAACAATTAGGTCACACATATAAAAACAGTTTTTTCCTGAAGGGGCTCAGGACTGCTCTGTGGAAGAGTAGCTTATACTGGTGCTGCACGAGGGATTGTGAATAAACTTCTGTAGAAGACAGATTCCCTCCTGCTTCTTCCTTTGCCAGATGGGTCTTTATGATATTAACATTCACCACCTTACAACGTTCACACTCTCCACCAGTGATCTACAGTGGCCACAGTGTTTGCCAACTATAAGATGCACTGCAGCAACTCACCAAGGCTCCTTTGACACTATCTTTCAAACAATGCAGCCTCTACCACCTCAGAGGACAGATGATGGGAACACAACTGCTTGTATGTTCCTCTTCAAATAACACCTGTCTTGGAACAATATCACAATTCCTTCACTGGGCTACTGGGTCAACATCATGGAAACCCCCCTGTCTAGAGGTTCTGTGTGTGTACCTACAATGGATGAATTATAGAGATTCAGGAAAGAAACTCCCTTTCCAAGACAATGAATTATAGAGATTCAGGAAAGAAACTCCCTTTCCAAGACAATGAGAGGTGATCAACAAATCCTGGCCTTGCCTAAGATCCTTGAAATAATAAATAAAAATTGGAATGGATAGTCATTCTCTGGTGAAGCAAAACCTCAGATGCTTGCTTCAAGGCTTGCAGTTTGTAAAATGTATAGGGAATGGGTGTTGATTTAGATGTAAAAGCGAGGAGCTTTATTATAATGCAAACTATAATAAATAACACTGGGAGAATGGTCAATCATTGCATTAGAATGGACAAATGCAGATGACAACTTTCAGTGGAACAACTGTTCACACTTCCAATCTTCGAGTAAAATGGTAAATCATTTAATTATGCATTATCTACGAAGTGTTACAGTTCTCTCAAACTGTCATGTGGTATCATGCAACTTTTACCTGTATCTTTGTAGCCTGGAGCTATGGACAGTGATGATGAAGGCTTCAATGTTCCTTCCATTACACGGTTGATCCCAGGAATCTCTCCCAGTCTTACTATCTGCCATCAATATTGAAAGGATGTACAAGTTGATACTCCACCTTTCTGGCCACATGATGAACACACCTTCCTCGGCCGTTCAATCTTAGAATGCAACCAGAATCCAGAGCTTTTGGCTCAGAGACAGGGATGTTTCCCACTACGCCAATAAACCTCCCACATTTTATTAGGATGTTTAATCACCCCTCGGGAATAAAGGGTCAATACTGGCCTCTTGTGGTGCAGTGGTAATGTTCCTTCCTCTAAGCTGAAAGACCTGGGTTCAAATCGCACCTGCTCCAGAGGTGTGTCATACAATCTCTGAACAGATTGATTAAAATATAAAGGGTTAATAAATGTGTAAATATTCAGTAGTGATGAAAGAGATCACAAGACTCTGGAGAGATATGCTAATGTGTACTAAGAATACAAATGAATATTGTTTATAGAATGTTCAATATAAGGTAATTCTACAAAGACTGTCAACTCAAACAATCTCTGTAGGCCTTGCCAAGTATCTAATCTCTTCTGAGACCCACTATTAAAGCAGAAGGTTTGTTTAGGATTCCAACCAATTTGAAGTCATAGAGTCATGCAGCACAGAAACAGACCCTTCGTTCCAACTTGTCCATGCGAACCAAGATTCCCAAACTAATCTAGTCCCACATGGGCGGCACGGTGGCACAGTGGTTAGCACTGCTGCCTCACAGCGCCGGAGACCCGGGTTCAATTCCCGACTCAGGCGATTGACTGTGTGGAGTTTGCACATTCTCCCCGTGTCTGCGTGGGTTTCCTCCGGGTGCTCCGGTTTCCTCCCACAATCCAAAGATGTGCAGGGTCAGGTGAATTGGCCACGCTAAATTGCCCGTAGTGTTAGGTAAGGGGTAAATGTAGGGGTATGGGTGGGTTGCGCTTCGGTGGGTCGGTGTGGACTTGTTGGGCCGAAGGGCCTGTTTCCACACTGTAATGTAATGTAATGTAATCTAATCTAATCACATTTAGCCCATATCCCTCTAAATCTTACCTATTCATGTACCTGTCCAAATGTTGTAATTGTACCTGCATCCACCACTTCCTCTGGCAGTTCATTCCACATATGAGCCATCCTCTGTGTGAAAAGTTGCCCTCAGGTCTCTTTTAAATCTTTCTCTCACCTTAAAAGTATGCAGCCTTGTCTCGAACTCCCCCACTCGAGGGAAAAGATCATTGCTATACATCTTATCTATGCCCCTCACAATTTTATAAATCTCTACAAGGTCACCCCTCAACCTCCTACACTCCAGTGAAAAAAATCCCAGCCTATCCAGCCTCTCCTTATAACTCAAACCTTCCACTCCCGGCAACATCCTGGTAAGTGTTTTCTGAACCCTCTCCAGTTTAATAATACCCTTCCTATAGCAGGGTGACCAGAACTGGACACTGTACTCCAAAATAGCCTCACCAATGTCCTGTACAACCACAACCTGAGAAATGTGAAGTTAGACATGAGAGGAGGCACCTTTATTGAGTTAAATGATCCATAGAGGTCATACAAACAAATTAATTAGGATCAGGCACAGGCCATTCAGCCCTCAAGCCTATTCCGTCAATTGATAAGACTTTGGATTGTGGTGGGTGGGAAGCTTATGCAATCTGTGTGTCAGAGGACGGAGGGGAGGAAGGGCTACTTGCTACAGTTCAAAGGTATTAGGACACACCTCTGGACTGGAATCCAGGCCTCTAAGCCCAGGGGTAGGGACACTAGACACAACTCAAGCTGATGGCTTATTTCTAACTCTTGGCATGAATGACCACAGTCAATATTTATAACTTGGCCAGCTGAACAGCAGCTCTTCCCAGCAGATTCCCTAAAAATGACTCGTTCGTAACCTCAAAATTTTCCAAACTGCTTTTTTGCCAACAGATTATTGGTGAACACAATCTCTGCTGCGGCGTGGGAAGACCAGCAGCCAACTGTGCACAGCAAGCTCCCACAAACAGTGATACTCAACTGATAGTCTTCCATTTCAGGTGTTGCCTGAAGGCAAGAGACCAGGGAGAATGTCCCTGTTAAACTTCAGGATAAACACCATGGTATCTGAGAAGACAAATGAAGCCACGCAGGTCTAATGTCTCATCGGAAAGTTAGTGCCTCTGACAGGGTTGTACAGCACAGAAACAGACCCTTCGGTCCAATCTATCCATGCTGACCAGATTAATCAAGTCCCATTTGCCAGCATTTGGCCCATATCCCTCTAAACCCTTTTTATTCATGTACCTATCCAGGTGCCTTTGAAATGTTGTAATTGTACCAGCCTCCACCACGTCCTCTGGCATTTCATTCCGTACTTACAGCACCGTTTGCATGAAAAAACTGCCCCTCACGCCCTTTGTAAATCTTTCCCCTCCCACCTTAAACCTATGCCTTCTAGTTTTGAATTCCCCTACCTTGGGAAAAAGGCCTTGGCTATTCATTCTACCCATGCCCCTCATGATTTTATAAACATCTATTAGGTGATCCCTCAGCCTCTGACGCTCCAGAGACCAGAACTGAACGCAGTATTCCAAAAGTGACCTCACCCATTTTCTTCTATCGTTGCAATGGTGATGGTGCATCATTCAATTGGCACTGTTCTGAGAGTGCCAACCTGGGATATGTGCTCAAGTGGGACTTAAACCCATGGACGACTGTCACTGAGATAATAGCGTTACCCATTTGGCAAAGCTCAATACCTTTCAATCTTAGGTCTGGCAGGCAAGATGATAGTGAGTGTTTTCTCTAACCAGGAATGCAATGGAACCTTTACCCTAAACCTCATGTTTGGACTTCATTATCATCATCATATTATGGGAAAGTGGCCGAAAACCTAATCATATAAAGATGCTGAATTTGGAACGTCTACTGCTGAGCTGTGGAATACCCTGGAGACCAGTGATTGCAGTGATGAAATGCAGACTCTATTTGAAGAATTACAGTCATGCATTTGATTCACATCAGATTTGCTCTTGTGTTTTCACTATTTCTTCTGCTATACTTCTTGAAAACTTCAAGGAGCAGGACCACTCAAGTCATTCCTTGCATTAATTTTCCTTGAAGGCCCTTATACAATATCTGTTGTATGACCATACGATACAGGAACTGAAATAGGCCATTCGGCCCATCGATTCTACCTTGCTATTCAATGAGATCATGGCTGACCTGATAATCCACTTTCTTGCCTTTTCCTCATAACCTTTGATTCACTTACAGAATAAAAATCTGTCTGCTCAACCTTGAATATGCTTAACAACTCCAGTCTCAACAGTCCTCTGAAGTAAAGAATTCCACAGGTTCACTACCCTCTGAGAGAAGGAATTCCTCCTCAGGAATGAATGGCCCCTTATTCTGAGAGGTTGCCCTCTGGTCCCACAAGGGGAAACAACTTCTGCACATTTCCCCTGACAAGCCCCTAAGAATCTTAGATGTTGCCTCTCATTCTTCTAAACTCCAATGAATAAGAACCCCACATCTCCTCATTGCACAATCCTTCCATACCAGAGTTAACCTTTTCTGGACTGCCTCTAATGTCAGCACATACTCCCTTAGATAGTGGAATGAAACAGTTCACAGGATTCCAGGTGAGTATATACAACTGGCCCAGTGTCAAAGGGCACTGGTGGGAGAAAATTTCAAACAACTGCCATCACTTTGTGTGTAAAACATGTCTCCTAATTCCCCTCGCCAATGACCTAGATATAATTTTAAGATTGTGGCCTCTTGTTCTGGGTACCCCCACCAGGAAAGGGCTTCTCTGCGTCCACCCTTCTATCATTTAAAACACCTCAATTATAGAGCTGTAGAGATTTACAGCATGGAAACAGGCTCTTCACCCCAACCTGTCCATGCCGCCCTGTTTTCACAAGTAATCTAGTCCCATTTATCTGTATTTGGCCCATAACCCTCCATACCCATCCAATCCATGTACTTATTCAAATGTTTCTTAAATGTATTCACCTCCACCATTGCCTCTGGCAGCCCGCTCCAGACACTTTCCACCCTCTGAGTGAAAATAATTACCTCTCTGGACCCTTTTATATTCCTCCCCTCTCACCTTAAACCTATGCCCTCTAGTTTTAGACTGACCTACCGTGGGGAAAAGTTATTGTCTATCTACAGTATCTGTTCCCCGCATGATTTTATAGACCTCTATAAGGTCATCTCTCAGTCTTCTACAGTCCAGGGAAGAAAGTCCAAGCCTATCCAGCCTCTTGTTATATGGATCAACCTAAGCTTCTGAACTTAAGAGAACACAAGCCAAGTTTGCGTAACCTATCCTCATTACAGCAACTCCTAATTACAGCAACTCCTGGTACACTGGAGACCTTTTGAGGCCAAATCCTTGTCTGTGAGGGTGGCATTGCCCAAGCTGAATAAAACGCTCCAGTTGAAAACTAACTAAGACTCTGCGGAACTGGTATATAATATCCTCCCAATGCCTTTGGGCTAAAGGCTGACTGTCCATTGGTTCTTTTGCAAGGTTTCCAGTGTTAGATGTGGAGAGATTGTTTCCCTTTGTGTTACTTTTGTTCTTTAGATGGAGCCATGTGATCGTGGTGCCATTACCTGAAATGTCAGGTCAGAATACATCGACACATGGTTCCTCTCTCCCAGGACTTTATGGCACTTCCAGGAGAGTAGGCTGGAGAAATGCTAACCTGCATTAGGTTGAAAAGAATAAGTGCTAGCTTCCCTTTTTAACCTCGAAATGGGATCTCCTGTGAGTGAAAGCTGCTTTCTCACACTGTGTTCCTATGAAACACTAAAGCTCTTCTCACACAAATGACCTCTGAGACGTCAAGAGGTGCTATTTACAGCCGACCGTGTGTGGCCCACGTGTTGTTTACCTCAAGGGGACAAGAGTATGCTGATCCACGAGCTTTGCACCTGTTTGTCCAGACTGAACACGTTGACAGTGCAAAGCTTTCTCATACATTTCTCCAAATTCGCAAGGAATCTGTGCAAGGATTTCAGAGAAAAGGTACTCCCAGAATGGAAGGTCACGGGAAGATTCTGTCGTCTTTACTTTAGCACAGCACTAACTTGCTCATCACTTACCATTTTAGGTTAGCTGTATCCTGTAAGGAAATCCAAAAACTCGTACAACATAGCAAAGGATAAATCCATAAAGAATTCAGAAACAACTGTTTGCACTAAGATGACGTGGAGGTGCTGGTGTTGGACTGGGATGCACAAAGTTAAAAATCATACAACAGCGGGTTACAGCCCAACAGGTTTATTTGGAAATACAAGCTTTTGGAGTGCTGCTCCTTCATCAGGTAGCTAGTGGGGCAGGATCATTGGACACAGAATTTATAGTAAAAGGTCAAAGCGTCATACAACTGATGCAACCTAGATTGCTGTTCAGTTTTTAATCACTTAGAATGGGGATGCACATTTCAATTGATTAATATGTAATCCCAGAACTCCTTTCAAGTCACAGTTCTGAAATAACTTAACATTTAAGAAAAAAAGGAGAAATATCAGTTCAGATAATGCATTAAAGGTGTGAGGTTAGAGTCAGTCTATATCCCAACCTTGAGTCAGACTGGTTTTATTTCCAAAGTAGGAATTGATAAGACGTCACATGGACCGACTGCCTACAGATTGTGTGCTTTTTGAACAAAATAGAATGTATTTACAAATACAAATCTGCAAACACAAATTCATCCCATAGACTTGTGTATGTGTGTGAGAGAGAGAAAGAAAAGACTTTACAGCAATCTAGGTTTGTTCAATACATCGCATCAGTTGTATGACACTTAGAATATACTGTAAAAGATCAATGTCCAATGATCCTGCCCCACTAGCTACCTGATGAAGGAGCAGTGCTCCAAAAGCCAATTGTTCCAAATAAACATGTTGGGCTATAACCTGGTATTGTGTGATTTTTAAATTTGCACTGAGATGGTTAGACTGTGAAAAAATTAATTACCACATGGAATCATTGAGATGATTAACATTGATGAATTTGAGAAGAAGTTTTCTTTTTAGATTCATAGAGTCATAAAGATGTACAGCACGGAAACAGACCATTCAGTCCAAGCCGCCCATGCTGACCAGATATCCCAACCAATCTAGTCCCACCTGCCTGCATCTGGCCCATATCCCTCCAAACCCTTCCTATTCATATACTCATCCAGATGCCTTTTAAATGTTGTAATTGTACTAGCCTCCACCACTTCCTCTGGCAGCTCATTCCATACACGTACCACCCTCTGCGTGAAAAAGTTGCCCGTTAGGTCTCTTTTATATCTTTCCCCTCTCACCCTCAACCTATGCCCTCTAGTTCTAGACTCCACCATCCCAGGGAAAACACTTTGTCTATTTAGCCTATCCATGCCCTCATGATTTTATAAACCTTTATAAGGTCACCCCCTCAACCTCCGACACTCCAGGGAAAACAGCCCTAGCCTATTCAACCTCTCCCTATAGCTCAAATCCTCCAACCCTGGCAACATCCTTGTAAACCCTTTCTGAATCCCTTCAAGTTTCACAACATCTTTCCGATAGGAAGGAGACCAGAATTGCATGCAATATGCCAACAGTGGCCTAACCAATGTCCTGTACAGCTGCAACATGACCTCCCAACTCCTGTTCTCAATACTCTGTCCAATAAAGGAAAGCATACCAAATGCCTTCTTCACTATCCTATCTACCTGCGACTCCACTTTCAAGGAGTTATGAACCTGAACTCCAAGGTCTCTTTGTTCACTCCCGAGGACCTTACCATTAAGTGTATAAGTCCTGCTAAGAAATGCATTCCCAAAATGTAGCACCTCACATTTATCTAAATTAAACTCCATCTGCCACTTCTCAGCCCAATGGCCCATTTGATCAATATCCTGTTGTAATCTGAGGTAACCTTCTTCGCTGTCCACTAGACCTCAAATTTTGGTGTCATCTGCAAACTTACTAACTATACCTCTTATGCTCCCATCCAAATCATTCATATAAATGACGAAAAGTAGTGAACCCAGCATCGATCCTTGTGGCACTTCACTGGTCACAAGCTTCCCGTCTGAAAAACTACCCTCCACCATCACCCTCTGTCTTCTACCTTTGAGCCAGTTCTGTACCCAAATGGCTAGTTTTCCTTGTATTCCATGAGATCTAACCTTGCTAACCAGTCTCCCATGGGAAACCTTGTTGAATGCCTTACTGAAGTCCATATAGATCACATCTGCTGCTCTGCCCTCATCAATTTTCTTTGTTACTTCTTCAAAAAACTCAATCAAGTTTGTGAGACATGATTTCCCATGCACAAAGCCATGTTGACTATCCCTAATCAGTCCCTGCCTTTCCAAATACATTACATCCTGTCCCTCAGGATTCCCTCCGATAACTTGCCCACCACCGATGCCAGGCTCACTGGTCTATAGTTCCCTGGCTTGTCCTTACCACCCTTCTTAAATATTGGTGCCATGTTAGCCAACTTCCAGTCTTCCGGCATCTCACCTGTGACTATTAATGATACAAATATCTCAGTAAGAGGCCCAGCAATCACTTCCCTAGCTTCCCACAGAGTTCTTGGGTACACCTGATCAGGCCCTGGGGATTTATCCACTTTTATGCGTTTCAAGACATCCAGCACTTCCTCCTCTGTAATATTGACATTTTTCAAGATGTCACTATATGTTTCCCTACAGTCTATATCTTCAAGTGCTCTCCTGGTTCAGTGTCAGTGTCCCTGCCTCCTGGCCAGGTATGCTCGACTTCAAATCACACCTACATCAGAGGGGTGTGGTAACACATCCTTATCCAAGCAAGGGAGAATCTTTTGGTCACCTTTCCTGCAGGATGCATTGGCAAACTGCCCAAAAGCTAACGTCAAGGATTTGTTGCTTGTTTTAATTCTGAGCTATTGAAAGTGTGAAGTTCGTCTTCAGGCATACAGCCCATCATTGTCACAAGAGCTGGTGCTGGTCATTCAAGTCTGCTTGGTAAAAACAAGGGCTGCAGACGCTGGAAACCAGATTCTAGATTAGAGTGGTGCTGGAAAAGCACAGCAGTTCAGGCAGCATCTGAGGAGCAGGAAAATCGACGTTTCGGGCAAAAGCCCTTCATCAGGAATAGTGGCAGAGTGCCTGCAGGGTGGAGAGATAAAACGTCAATTTTCCTGCTTCTCGGATGCTGCCTGAACTGCTGTCTTTTCCAGCACCATCTAATCTAGAATTCAAGCCTGCTCCCCAATTTGATAAAACTGTGGAGAAAAATTTATTGTTACTTGTATTTGCGAAAATACAAGAAAATGTGTATACGTTGCCACAAAAGCAGCCCCATTTAATTACATAAAGTATAAATTATATATGTAAAAAGTGAGACAAGGTTAAGACAAATATTATGTTTAGTTCATTCCACGGCCTCCTGGTCTCACGAGCTAGCCACTGCTCAGGACTGAGCCCTTCTCCAACTGCTGAGGACCAGGTCCTGCTCAACCGCCAAGGACCCGGCCCTGTCAAAACCGCCGAGGACCGGGGCCTGTCAAAGCAGCCGAAGCCTGGGATCTGTCGAAACAGCCGAAGCCCGGGATCTGTCGAAACATCCGAGGACCGGGGACTGTCGAAACATCCGAGGACCCACTGTCGAAACTGCTGAGGACCATGGGCCTCTCAAAACTGCAAAGAACCAGAGCCTGTCAAAACTACCAAGAACTGGTGAGGTGGGGTGGAGGAGGGAGATTGTCAAAACTGCTGAGGAGAGGGGCCTGTTGAAGCTGCAGAGGACCGGGGTGGGGCATGGGTGGCCTGTCGAAACTGCTGAGGAACTGGGGCTGCCCAACTGAAATTGCCATACCTCAGCCGCAGAAAGAAGGTGAATTTGATAGAAAAGGTGATAATGAAAATAAGTATGTGGCTGGTCAGCTGATAGAGAGTGGACAGACTAGGAGCTTGAACATTATCTAACCTCAGTCTCCGCCATTTTGCTCGGATGTTTTAAGATGGGTTGTGATCTAGTTATGGCTGGCTCACTGTTGGGGAAAGGGTGTAAAATTTGGTTGAGGGTTCTACTTGCTACATTTCCGAGGTGCTCCAATCCATTGGAAGTGCATGGCCTAACTCTTGGAAATGAGGATGGGACAAAAGACAGATAGGTAAGTAATAAGGAGGAAGGAGCTGATAGGGTGAGGGGAGGCTGACATGGAGCATAACCTCTGGCACGGACCAGTTAAAATTGTTTTTGTGTTGATATTCTTATACAATGCTATGTACTTATTACAATGGGCAGAATCTTATCGGGGCCTGACTGATGTGCGATATAGCGAGTAATGTGGTTGTATTGTGCAAAAATTCCAGTCAGACCTATCTCAACTTCAGGAGTAACTCACTTCATCCTCCATGCACCTGCTGAGCAATGAAATTGAATTCTCATTCGGAAACGATGGAGCCAATTAATGAAGATTATAGCTTGCTAGAGGCCTGATTAGCAGTGTTTCCTCTCCCACCAAGCAAACCCAATGGTGGATGTTCTTGACATGCAAGTCAGAGTGTGTACCTGTTGACTTCAGCTCACTACTCACTATGGTCTGCTTCCACACTGCAGGGATTTTATGATTGAGAACCACAAGGCTGGTGCTGTTCAACCCAAGGGGCACAGGCTGCACTGTCCCAGTTCCTAATTTGATTACATTAATCATTCTTATCTCATTGATCTGTAGTTCTGCGCAGTCAGGTTGCATTAAAATTTAAGGCGTACAGATTGGATAAAAATTAAAGCTGTAGAGCTTTGATTAAATTAGGAAGCAGACTATGAGCGGACAAGTTTGGGTCACTATCCTCCAAAATTAATCTCAAGGCCTGTCATGTATTAGCATTATAGCATAGCTACCAGACCACAGACATCTTGTGATTTTATCTCTGAACTAGGAGGTTCATGTTCAAGCCCCATCTGCTCAGGTATATAGTAACAACTCTGAGCAAGTTGAGAAAGAACCTATCCAAATTCCAGACCAGAGAGGCCTGTACCTTTAAGTCAGTTGCATGTCTATTCCAGTACAAAGCCTTCTTTCAATCACATTGAGTGTGCTATGGTGTTAGTGTAGTATCCTCAATCAGTTGCTTGTGTGTATGAAATGTACAGAAGCAGCAATAAGCTGCAGTATACGTGATATTGTAAACAGTGTTACAAATAAACTTCAACACATCTGTTTCAATGAGGTCCTGACTCTCTGTGGTATATGTTACGTGGGCTTACAGATAGAGAACTGGAAAGTGCACTTACATTTGCTTTGTACAAACAAAAGCACATAACTTGGCCTACCTGTTGTACAAATTAATCAGTGTTGGGGGTATGCACTCTTGCCTCTGAGTCAGAACATTAGGAATCATTATTCCATTTCTGAGATTTGAGCACTCAATCCAAACTGACATGGCAAGAACAATACAGAGGGAGTGCTGCACTATTATAGAGTCATGGAGTCATATGGCATGGTAATACACCCTTCGGTCCAACTAATCCATTCCAACCATGTTCCCAAACTAAACTAGCCCCACCTGCCTGCATTTAGCCCATATTCCTCCAAATCTCTTCTATTCATGTACTCATCCAAATGTTATAACTGTACCTGCATCTACCATTTCCTCTGGCAGTTCATTCCACATACGAGCCACTCTCTGTATATCCTTTTCAAATCTTTCTCCTCTCACCTTAAAATAATGCCCCCAAGTTTTGAACTTGCCTGCCTTCGGGAAAAGACACTGTCATTCACCTTATCTATGCCCCTCATGATTTTATATACCTCAACTAGGTCACCCCTCAACCTCCTACGCTCCATTGAAAAAGTCCCAGTCTTTCCGATCTATTGTTATATCTCAAACCCTCCATTTCTTGCAACGTCCTGGTAAATCCTTTCTGAACCCTCTCCAGTTTAATAGTGGCCTTCCCACTGCAGGGTGACCAGATCTGCACACAGAATCCCAGAATAATAATAATAATCAATAATCATCATCATCCTCTTCCTCCTCCTCCTCTTCCTCTTTCTCTTCCTCTTCCTCCTCCCGAATGTAAACCACCCAACTATACCTTAAAAAGAGAGAAGGGGAATCCATCCTGGATTCCTGGCCAATACCTAATTCTCAATCAGCACAGTATCTGGTCATTGTTGTATTTCTATTAGTGCAGAGCTCTCTGGGTGCAAGTTAGCTGCCACGTTTCCCACATTGACTGCATTTAAAACATACCTCACTGCCTGGGAAGCAATTGTGGACAAACTGTGGCAACAAGAGGTGCAAGCCTTTTGTGTTTAAGCAAATTCAGAGGAAGGCAACTGTGAAATTGTGATAAAGAAGCTGACCCTTTGAACCAGGAAGGCCTCCCAAAGCGATACAGTTCTGCCCTTTGCCCTTCACTTAGTTGTTCAATTGACTAGGGGATTAAAAAATATCCACAAAAGTATGTCTTCTGAATCAGTTCTGTCTGTTGAATTTGCCCTACGTTATTTGAGAGCACAGCAAGATTTTATTTCTTTCTGTGATTAACTGCTGTGAGTAGAGAAGTCCTCGGAAACATCCTGTTCCTAAAAATAAAGAGAATTCTTCTCTCCCAGGTTAGTTTAGGAAGCCCCCAGTGATCATAAAAGGACTTTCAGCATTGGTTCCGCAGTCTGGTGGCTTTTGTTGTCAGCATCGAGGGTAGGGATGAGTTCATCCTCTATAATTACCGCAGTCACACAGCGAGGGATTTACCAGCTGCAGTGCATTGGTAGTCTCTGGAATCTGCTCTGCATAACCAACCTTTAACAGAAGTTATAATGCTGTGGCTGTCTTGATGAAAGCAAGCAGTGAGTCTAACTGGCCATTTTCCCCCATCAGAAACCTGTTTTCTTCATCACTGTGCGCTTCCTCTTTTTCGCTGCCACGGTCAGTGCTCCAGGTCAATGCAAAGTGGAACTGGCCTGCTTCCCCCTCCCCCGGTTTATAGACGCAGCTCTCTGCTTTCGGACAACGCTGACAGTCTCATGCAACCTCAGAGGTCATCAATAAATGAACAACGGGTGTCATAGCGTGACTGAGACGGAGGGGGGAGGGTCTCAGGCAGTTCATCTCCACCCCGTCTCTCAGCTGCTAAGCATGGGAAGCAGAGTGGGCAAGCGGCTCCTTCATTTTATGTAGTACCTGTTGCAACCTCTATGCTTGAAATATGGTAATGCAGGATTGTTTTGGCTTCTTTTTTAAAAAATTCATTCATAGGCTGGGCCAGCAAAATGTTGCCCATCCCTAATTGGAAAACAGTTGGAAGTCAACCAAAATTGGGTTGTGGATCTGGAGTCACGTGTAGGCCATACAGGTGAGGATAGCAGATTGTTGCTCATCCCAAAGAGCCCTTGAAGTGAACAATCTTCTGACTTAGCTTGGTAGTTAGCTGCTGCTGAATCAGAAGGTTGTGGAGTCAAACCCTACTTTAAGGGATTTCTGCACAAAATCCTGGGGCTGAAGAGCTTGTCAAATGAGGAGCAGTTGAGGACTCTGGATCTGTACTTGATGGAATTTAGAAGGATGATGGGGAATTTGATTTGAAATGTACAGATTACGACTTGGACTGAAGGGTCTGTTTCTGTGCTGTATGACTCTATGACTGGGAGGTCTGGATAGAGTGGATATGGAGAAGGTGTTTCCACTCATAGGAGAGACTAGGACCTGAGGGCACGGCCTCAGAGTGAAGGGATGACCCTTTAGAACTGAGAGGAGGAGGAATTTGTTCAGCCAGAGGGTGGTGAACCTGTGTAACTCATTGCTGCAGAGGGCTGTGGAGGCCAAGTGATTGAGTGTATTTAAGACAGAGATAGATAGGTCCATGATTAGTAAGGGGATCAAAGGATATGGGGAGAAGGTAGGAGAATGAGGTTGAGAAATATATCAGCCTTGATTGAATGGCAGAGCAGACTCGATGGGCCAATTGCCTAATTCTGCTCCTATATCTTATGGCCTCATGGTCTACAATAGAGGCCAATACTCCTGTGCAGCACTGAGGGCGCATTGGCCTGGACATTTGGTTAATTCATGAAATCAAAGCTCCTTACGTCCACTCACTGTGGGCACAGAACATCCTATAGCAACACTCGAAGAAGGACAGGCACACTTTCCCAGCGTTCCAGTCGGTATTTATGTGATGACGACAATATTTTTTCCTCCTGGTTTGTGGGATCTTGCTGTTTGCAACTTAGCATCTTTCCCACACCATGCGACTATACTTCAGAAAAACTTAAAAATCACACAACACCAGGTTATAGTCCAACAGTTTCCATTGGAAGCACTAGCTTTTGGACCGCCGCTCCTCATCAGGTGGTTGATGAAGGACCTGATGAAGGAGCAATGCTCCGAAAGCTAGTGCTTCCAATTAACCTGTTGGACTATAATCTGGTGTTGTGTGATTTTTAACTTTGTACACCCCAGTCCGAAACTGGCACCTCCAAATCAGAAAAGCTTCACTAACATATGAACAAGGAACAACAATAGGGCACTGCGCCCTTTGAGTCTGCTCCTCCATTCAATAAGATCATGACTGATCTGATTTTAACCTCAACTTTTCATTCCTGCATATCACCCAATAAATGCAAGGCTTTGGATTTTTGTCTTAGTTCTGGACTGTTCTGTGAGGATAAAATTCTTACTTCCATTGTGTGATCTATAAATTGCAGCATGGTACCAAAAAAAATTTTTTTTATTTAATAGCTGCCAACTTTTCTGTTGCTAGGTGATGAAGGGCTATTATTTGTCAAGACACCGCGGAGATAAATGAGCAATGAGGCTCTGTGCTGTAGAAAGCAACAGGAAGGCAGCGGCTGCTGCTCAGTGCAGCTTTCCTGGACCCTTGCTTCATGTTCCATTTGCATCCCAACCCCCACCTTCTGCTTTGCTCATCTTCTCAGTGTGGACCATTGCTCCCTTACTGTGCCACCCCTGCCCTCTCCCCACTGCTGTGTTCCCCTTCTCTTTGTGTCCTCCTCTGTGTATTCTCCAACCCACTGCGTATCCCACTGCCACCTACATTTATTCTCTTCCCCACCCAACTTTGTGTTGGTCTGCCTTGTCTGTGTACTGCCCTGCATACTCTGTGCATTTCACTGGAACCCTCTTGTCGTGATTGTAATGGAGTCAGCCAGGTGAATCTCATACAGTATGAGTTCTCTGGTTGGAGCTGTTAATCTGGTCCAATCAGGGAACCCTGGCTACAGATATAAACAGGAGTGTCCCCCCTCCAACTCTATTCTGATTTAGTCCCTACCCTCCCCTTCACTGTTTTGATCACACAGCATTGTCCTTCGATGTGAAGGGCACTGCTTGTCACTGGCCACTCGGGTGTTTTCCTATCTTCCTGGTGGTGGAAATTGAATAAAGATTCGTGCACTTTGTGTCTTTCACTTTGTCTCACATGTATACACACACACCATGGGTGCTGGGGAAAAAATAAGCACTACTGCACTTAGGTGGTAGTGTGGGGGTTAAATTTAAAAAAAGACAGGAAAATAAACAGGAGTGTCAGGGGTTCTGTTCACTCTGCCTCACCCCTGTTGTGTGTCATAAACTGATTTGAGGATAACCTCTGTCTGTGTTGGGAAAATACAGATAATGGAATTTGATTAGTGCAGCAATCAGAAAGGAAAAGCATACTTTCTGCCAGTTGCTTCATCCATTTGGACCATAAGTGACTTTCTAGAGGCAACTATTCCAAGTTGGATCTTTCTCTGCCAGAGGAAATTCTTTCTGCCATCTCTTCTTAATTAGGTTTTATTTTTTAACAATTTTAACCAATATCGTTTCTTTTCTAATGTTTGAACATAGTTTCAAATAGTGCTCCAGATACCCTATTTTCTTTTAATTCATTCATGGGTTGAGAATTTTGCTGACTAGACTAGCATTTATTGCCTATCCGTTGCTGTGGGTCTGGAGTCACATGTAAGCCTGATCAGGTGAGGATGGCAGATTTCCTTCTCTGACAGATACTACTGAGCCAAAAGGGTTTTTTTTCTGACAATTGGCAATGGTTTCATGGTCATCAGTAGACTCTTAATTCCAAGAAAAAAATTGAATCCAAATCCATGATCTGCCGTGGCCGGATTCAAACCTGGATTCCCATTAATAGTGCAGCAATAATGCCACCGGGCCATCACCTCCCCTACAAGCTGATCTAACAAAAATATCAAAAGTCTATGACCTCTAGATCCTTCTCAATCTCATTGACACCACCCACAGTAAGACAGGATTTCTATTTTTTCTTCTTAATATGTATGACTTTAATGTTGAGCCCAACACAAGATTGTATCTTACATTCTAATATATTGCAATATTCTAATGCTGGTTCACCAGTATTTATTGACCATCTCAAGTGATGTACACATCCCAAGAACAAATAAACTATTCTTGTCCAATTACACTTTATAATTTTGTCATGACCTTTTCCTGACATTGCTTCATCCATTTACTGATTTTATTAGACTCCTTTCACAGATCAATGGCAGCATCTTTCAACCTAACAAGCTTTAGTTTAATGGTGTTGGTGGACTTAAAATGTATTCTTCAGTTTTCTGAAGAAATGTTAAGAGCAAGGCAAAGACACTATAATATCTGAGGGCCATAAGGCTGTTCTCTCCTGACACAGAGATGACTGGTGGTGAGTTTAACCTGAGGGTCAGCATGCCTCAGGCGAAAGGTGAGGTTGAGAAGGCGGAGACTTCGTGGTAACCTTAGCCAGTTTGGGGAATTGCACTCATTAGTGCTGGTGGCTCCATGCATGTGCTGTCTCTTTCCTTCTAGATGGTAATGATAGTCAGTTTCTTTATGATCAGTTGCACATGAGGTGCCCTGATGAAATGCACCTTTCTGATGGAGTGTTTCCTGCCTTTTCTCTTGACTGAGATCTGTCAGATCCATAAACTTGGTATTTTTATCAATTTCCATTCTTTGATGAGCCTCAGTGTCCTGGTTGTTGCCTCCCTCGTCAGCCATAAAGGAACTGCAATGGTTTCAAAGTTGAATCAACTGCTCCTTTTATTTTAATTCCCTCATGGGACATGGGCATTGCTGGCTGGGCCAACTTTTATTACCTGTCCCTCGTTGCCCCTTCAGAAGGTGGTGACTAGCTGCTTCTTGAACAGCTGCAGTTCATTGACCCATAATGCCATTAGGAAGGGAATTTGAAAATTTTGACCCAGTGACACTGAAGGAACGGCGATGTATTTCGTTGTGAGAGGCTTGGAAGGGAACTTGCAGCAGGTAGTGTGCCTATGTATCTGCTGCCCTTGTTCTTCTAAATGGAAGTGGTTGTAGCTTTGGAAGGTGCTGTCTAAGCATCTTCGATGAATTTCTTCAGTGCGTCTTGTAGTGCTACTGAATGTCAGTGGTGGAGGGAGTGGATGCTTGTGGATGTGGTGCCAATCAAGCGGGCTGATTTGTCCGGGACAGTGTCAAGCTTCTTGAGTGTTGTTGGAGCTGCACCCATCCAGGCACGTGCGGAATATCCCATCGCACTCCTTGCAGATAATGCACAGGCTTTGGGAGTCTAGAGTCTATCACATAATCAATACTACGCCATTCCACTTTAACCTTCTGTCTTTGAAGGTGGGCTGCCTCCTTTTTAAGTCCAAATATTTTGAATGGCAGAATCCATTTGTACCAAATTAGTAGATTGGTAGTGCGGAAAGGGAATGAACAGGGTTATTCCGAAACATGAGTCTTTTAATAGTTGAACAAAATGCCTAAGATGATCAGAAATACACTCCGCATGCTCCACAAATTGAACTGACCAGCTAGATTTGTTACTTATTTCCTCTCGGAGTCTAATATAACGGGCTCAGTTGTCACTGTTGCCGTCTCAGCCTGGAAATCCTGAGAAAAAATAGACCGTGAAGTGCATCCTTTGACTGGGATGTCGTCTAAATTTAAAGAGAGTCCCTAATTGTCCCAGTGTTTCTGAATGATGCCGGATGTTCAGATTTGTAATATGTATCAGTTTCCTGATTCCAAGTATATCTCCTTGGTGGACTAGCGGTCATTGCTGCATTAATTAGTCCATTTTACAGCCATACACCAGCAATCTAAGAAGCCCCAACAGAAAATAAAATTCTTTAGAATTGGGAAGGAGTCCACGTGTGTTCAGTGCAATTTTGTTTGGAAAACAGAGACAGACCCACTCTTCCTAATCAGAGAGGTCAGAGTATAACACGTTGTATTATCCAGCTCTGTATTATTGAGGCTAAATCACATAGAAAATGGGAACAGAAATAGGCCATTCAGTCCTTTGAACTCTGCCATCCAATCGAATCATGACTGATCATCCAACTCAGTAACCTATTCCAGCTTTCACCCCATACCCCTTGCTTCCTTTAGCCCAGAGAACAATATCTATCTCCTTCTTGAAAACATTCAATGTTTTGGGTTCATCCACTTTCTGTAGCAGTGAATTCTACATGCTCTAACCTGTAGTCACCTCAGTCCTAAATGGCCTATCCTGCATCCTTAGACTGTGATCCCCTGATTATAGACTCCCCAATTATTAGGAATATCCTTCCTGTATCTACCCTGCCTTCCCATTGAAGAGAGATTGGCAAAATGTCACATTGTAGGACAGCAGCTCCATCTATCCACAGATACCATCCCACACACGTTAGAGAGAGAGGAGAGACAGGGACCACTCAGCTCCCTCATTGGCAAATGCAATGAACTACAGGATATGCCACACGAAGACGGAGTTGCACTATGCACCACTCAAAGGTGGCTGCTGCCCACTTGCCCTACTTTTCCCTTCTGAGTAAGTAGCCCCTCATATGTACTTGTTTACCACTGAGTTTGAATCAGGAGCTATCGAAACAGTGAAGGATGACTGCAAACTCCCTGTTCACCTTACTGCACCATTCTTCAGAATCTGAAATTGGAAGTACGTACAAGCTCCACTGCAATAGAAACTCTCTGTGTTTGGGGTTCCTGAAGCAATGCTTATTATACACTGGAATACTTTCTTCAGTAGATCTGAACATTTATTTTTGTTTCTGAATATCATGCTCTGATTGCATTCTGAAGCAAAAATACAGCCTTATTTATTTAAGTAAGTACAAAACTCCCAGTTTTGCTTTGTAAAATGCGTTGGGTTCACTAACCTCAACCATTGGCAGTATTGAAGAAGCAAAAGCAGAAATTGCTGGGAAAGCTAAGCAGGTCTGGCAACATCTGTGGGGAGAAATCGCATTTTGGGTTGAGTGACCCTTCCTCAGAACTTTTGATTTCCAGCATCCGCAGCTTTTATTCAGCAGTTTTGAAGAGATAGCTTCAAGCATCCTGAAGGTTAAAGAAGGGGAAACAACATCGGGTTTGATCTTCTTACCCCTTTCCACTGATTATTATGCAAAGGATATGCTCTGGATTAGGATTAAGTATCATACCTTTCATGGTTAAACATGGCTGCTGAGTGGCTGCTCTGCAACACGCAGGGACAATGCCATTCCAGTGAAGCACCAGAGTTTAACTCAAGGCTGCAGAACAAATCAGTGCCTACTACTCTGCTCCCTTGGGTGGATTTGGAAATGAGGATTGTCCGCAGTGTCCTTCAATCAACATTGTTCAAAAGATACCAGCTGATCATTATCACATCGTTGTTTATGGGAGCTTGCTATGCATAATTGGCCGTTGCCTTTCCCACAGTGCAACGGTGACCACACTTTAACGCTTGGAGATGTCTTGAAAGGCATTTTAGAAATACAAGTCATTTCTTTTGTAATATAATTTGAAAGAATATTTCAGTCACTGAGAGGGTTGAATTGAATTCCTGATTTGGTAACAGCACAACTCAGAGCAAATCAGTGTTCCCTCTCTGGAAGAAAATTGTTCCTGCTCTCAGAGGTGCAAAATATTTTAATCAATCTTGCTATGATGATTGGTCACTTTAGTGATTGTCCTATAACTGAGTGCTCCACACAAAGCTGAACACGAGCTTGTTGGAAAAGTAAACGTATATCATTCAACATTGGATGCACACGTCGCTTTCCCCCTCAAGAGAACAGGAATTTGGAGAAGCCACAGAAGGTTTATTATCTATGTTTTCTTTTGCTGAGTGAGCTATGCAATCTATAGAAAGAGCTTGCATTTATATAGCCCCTTTCATGATATCAGTGCATTCGAAAGTGCAATCTATGATTATCTGGAATCTCAGGCAGAGAAAGAGTTAAAGCTCAGCTTTCTCTTGACTCTCTGTCAAACAGAACCCATTTTAGTCCCAGGTTGGAAATCCATCATCACACTCTTACTCACATTTATTCCCATTCTCCATCCATGCCGTTTTTTTTTTCATTCATTTACAGGATCAGGGCATCTATGGCTAAGTCGGCATTTATTGCCCATCCCTAATTGCCCACAGAACAGTGAAGAGTCAACCACATTGCTGTGGGTCTGGAGTCACATGTAGGCCAGACCAGATAAGGATGGCAGTTTCCTTCCCTGAAGGACAATAAGTAAACAAAATGTTTTTCCCCCCCAACAACTAGCAATGGTTTCATGGTCATCATTAAACTCTTAATTTAAATTTTTTTTATTACTGAATTAAAATTCCACCATCTGACATGGCAGAATTTGATAATACCAATAGGCCATTGCCTCTCCTGTGGACAGAGTGCCTCATACAGAATTGGATATCAGTTTGTCATCTCCCAACCACTGAACTACCTTTACACACTCGGAAGTTCTGCATTGATTTAGCGCTTTTTGCACTTTCGAAGCTGCTTTAACAACCAATGAAATACTTTTACAATGTAGTTCCTGATGTGATGCAGAAAACATAGGAGCCAATTTGCCCACAGCAACCTCCCGACATGATGAACTGTGGTGCCATGGGGATCCTATGCTTCCATCTTAGAAAGGTGAGACCAGGCCTTGGTTCAACATCTCACCTGAAAAGCAGTATCTCTGACTCCCCTTAACTACACTGAAATGTCAGATAGTGTTATGTACACAGGTCTATGGGGAGCAGCCCATTGATACAGACGATGTAACATCTGACCTATTTATTGCAATGCTATTGCCTCACATGAATACTGACAGACATTCTAAAAGATAAGTCAACGTTTCGGGCATAAGCCCTTCTTCAGGAATGAGGCTGGTGTGCCAAGCAGGCTGAGATAAAAGGTAGGAGGAGAGGAATTTGGAGGAGGGGTGCTGGGAATACGATAGGTGGAAAGAGGTGAGGATGAGGGTGATAGGCCGGAGAGGGGGTGGGGGTGGGGGCGGAGAGGTCGGGAAGAAGATTGCAGGTCAAGAGGGCGGTGCTGAATCCGGGGGTTGGGACTGAGATAAGGTGGGGGGAGGGGAAATGAGGAAGCTGGAGAAATCTACACTCATCCCGTGTGGTTGGAGGGTTCTTAGGCAGAAGATGAGGCACTCTTCCTCCAGGCGTCGTGTGGCCAGGGTCTGGCGATGGAGGAGGCCAAGGACCTGCATGTCCTTGGCGGAGTGGGAGGGGGAGTTAAAGTGTTCAGCCACGGGGCGGTTGGGTTGGTTGGTGCGGGTGTCCCAGAGGTTTCAGCCACGGGTCTTATGCCCAAAACGTTGATAAAACCTCATTCCTGAAGAAGGGCTTATGCCTGAAACGTCGATTCTCCTGCTCCTCGGATGCTGCCT
Source organism: Chiloscyllium plagiosum (assembly GCF_037043375.1). NCBI lineage: Eukaryota > Metazoa > Chordata > Chondrichthyes > Orectolobiformes > Hemiscylliidae > Chiloscyllium > Chiloscyllium plagiosum. The sequence goes on from NW_028270171.1 coordinate 8,090,567, forward strand.
GGCCTGCTGCGCTTTTCCAGCATCACACTTTTCAACTCTGCTCTCCAGCATCTGCAATCCTCACTTTCTCCCATTGTAAAAGGTAATACTTCTTTCAGATGGGATCAAAGATTTCCTTAGGCCTGTGAATTTTTTTATTAAGGAATTTGGAAACATCACCATTGTTTAGACTGAAAACAGTATTGCATTTTAGCGATCAGCTCAGTGGTTAACAATGCTGCCTCACAGCACCAGGGAACCTCAGTTCAATTCCAGGTTCCATGGGGGTTTTGCAGGTTCTCCCTGTGTCTGCATAGGTTTCCTCTGGGTGCTCCAGTTTCCTTCTGCAGTCTAAAGGGTGTGCAGGCTAGGTGGGTTAGCCATGCTAAATCTAGGGTTATGGCCAAATGCTGGCAATGGGACTCAATTGATTTACGATATCTGGTCTGCATGGATGAATTAGAACAAAGGGTCTGTTCTGGGCTGAGCATCTCTATGACTCAATATAAAGAAAATTGTGAAGTTTAATTATTAATATTTACCATTTTTGTCATTTAGGAAGACATTTCTGACAATATTTGTGCCTCCTTAGGAGTCTTGCTTCAATTGGGTCAGATCTAATAGGTAGATTTGGGTTTGGATTAGCTTTATAACCCTAAACCTGACTCTAACCCCAGTACAAGGCTATCTGTCAGGCCTATAGGGTATTGCACTGTTGACTCTGAATCCCAGAGTCATGGTTCAAGTCCCATGTCAATAACTTGAGCATAATATCTGTGCTGCACAGTGCAAACTGCCTTTTCGATCAGTTGTTCAACTGAAATTCCCGACTGCCCTCCTAGTTAGATGTTAAAGCTGCCCTGCAATATTTGAAGAAGAACTAGAGTTTTCTTCCTGGTGAGCTGGCTGCATGTATGGTATCCAGCGCCAATAATGAGTGAAAGAGATTGGTCCAACCATCATCTCATTGCTGTTTGTGAGAGCTTCTTAGGCAAAACTTGTCCACAGTTGTTCAGTACACTGCAACAGTGCTTCACTTTGAAAATACTTCAGCGACTGTCAAATGCTTTGCAATTTCCTGTGGTCATGAAAAGCTGTACAGAAGTTGGGGTTTATTTTCATTTGTGTTGGCTATTATACAGAACCGTGCTTACTTCATTGAAGATTTATTATCAGCTGAATCTTTTAAAAGGGACACCCTCCCGACAAAGGAAGGTCTAGATAAAGAAGGCGTTTCCGGATGCATGAGGAATGAATGGAGTAACAATTCCTTTTAAATGATCAAAGCTTTTTAAGGCCAGTAGTGTGTTGTAAAGACCACTTCATCAGCATTCAGATAATTTCACAGCAAGCTTTATCACTAGCATGCTGTCTTGTAAACAGAACCTCAAGGCCAGATCTTAAACATCCTGCCCTTCCTAAATTTAACTTTGCTTCCTCAGCTGAACATTCCCAGAACATAGCCAAGGCACGAGAAACAGCAAGATTTATGAAGACAGTGTCCAGCGAGTCTGACCCTCTGTACAAAGTCATCCTTCAAGGGATGTAGGTCTGGAAGCAAAATGAGTCAGATAGAGTCATACAGCATGGAAGCAGATTCTTCGGTCCAACCAGTCCATGCCGAACATAATCCCAAGCTAAGCTAGTCCCACCTGCCCATATCCCTCCAAACCTTTCCTATTCATGTACTTATCCAAATGTCTTTTCAACATTGTAATCGTACCCAAATCCACCACTTCCTCAGGAAGTTCATTCCACATGTAAACCACTGTCTGTGTAACTATTATAAATTAGGGGGTTGAAACATCAGCGATAGGGATAACTGAACGTGTTCCAGTTTGTCGAAAAGGTTTGAGTTCCTTGATGATCACATTTTGGTCATGTTAATTGGAAATAAGGGATAGACTAGCCTGCAATCTTCTCATTAACTGCTTCTTTATTCTCTCCCACTCACTGGTCAGGAAGAATTATACCTCGGTGTGGTAGGTGTAATCATCTTCTCACTGAATTTGCCTGTTCCACTGCCACACATAATTGCATGTAACTGCCTTGGTGAGAACTAATGAGAACAAGTGGACTTGCATTTATAAAGCGCCTTTAAAGCAGAAAACATTCCAAAATGCTTTCAAGCAGCTGCTGCTTGGGGATTTGCTGTCATGTTGTGTCTATGCCACATTGGTCTGCCTTGCTCACACTCCACTGTAACATGTCACTCTGCGACATTAGACCAGAAGTCACATGTAGACAGGGACTGCCTTACGAGGAAAGGCTCTTCAGACTGGGCCTGTATCCTGTGGAGTTTAGAAGATTCAGAGGTGATAGATACATGAAAAGGAAATGTTTACAGATAGATGGGCCAAATACAGGCAAATGTGACTAGGTTAGTTTGGGAACATAGTCGGCATGGACTGGTTGGACTGAAGAGTCTGTTTCCGTGTTGTATGACTCTACGACTCTAAGTCATAGGAGCTGAAGTAGACCATTCAGCCCAATTCTGCTCCAATTTCACCGAGGATCATGACCGATCTGATGACCCTCAATTCCACTTTCCTGCTTTTTCCCCATAACCTTTGATTCTCTAACTGATTAAATTGTCTGCCACCCCACTTACCAGGTCAATCCCTCTCTCTACTGTTCTCCTCTTCACCCACGAGAAGAGATCACTGCAGCTTTTCAGCTCTGATCAAATGGTCAAAATACCTTTTCCAGATGTCATAAGACCCATCGCACCATGGTAATGATCTCCTACAACCTCTTCCATCAGGCAGAAGATACACAAGCCTGAACACACACACCAACAGGTTCAGGACTAGCTTCTTCCCAGCCATTACTAGACTGATGAATGGACTCTCTAGCCTCAAATAATGCAGATTTTGCTAAGGGTGATCTCACCTAGTGCACGCCCTGTTCAAAGTAACCTACACGCTTCCTTCTTAGTCTTTTTGATCTGTACCTCTGCTTACTATGATCTGCTTGTAATCAAAGCTTTTCACTGTACGCCGGTACACGTGACAATCAATCAATCAATGTCTCAGAGCAGTTTTAGCACTTGCTATTTCAAGTATCTCATCATTTGTCTCATGGCCTGTCTATGAAATGTTTAGCATCTATCTTAGCATTCACATTTCAGAGGCCTCTATCCTATTCCACAAATCTTTATTTATCATCTATTTATTTATCAGTAGGTACAGCAAAGTGAATAGATTTTAGCATTTTCCCAGTCTTTTCCCTGTTAGAAGCTTGAAATTTCTTATGGTTAACACTTCATTCACCTTCAGAAAATTACTTCCAGTTTTCTGTATCTTTCTCTTGACTTTTGCATTACATTTACCTTTGTGTTATGATTGTCCTAAATAGAGAAACTTATTTATTTGATTCAGTGTGGCACTATTCAATTCTACCGAAGCATTTCCTACAACCACCATTTTTTTGGTCTTCATACTCAATCCATTTTCTAAATTTCTAGATGTTACTTGATGTTGTATGGTCTCCTCTGATTCTTCAAATAGCACAGTTATTTTTTGTCTTCACTTTTACCCTGGATGCGTTCTCTGAATATTTGTGAGTGATGTCAACGACATTTCCACAGCTTTACCATAATCCTGCCTTTACTCAAAATGTAGCTGTTTGCCCATCTTCTAGCCCGATGCTCATGATTAGGTTGCAGTGTAGGACTAACTCTCACATCTTCACTGTCAGTTGTGTTTTAGCAATATATCTATTAGAGATGGAATCCTTAAGAGAGAGGATGATGAAGAAAAATGTTGTCAGCAAGCCAAGGAAGAGAAAGGAGTGATCAGAAAGTTTAATCAAGAAGGTACATTTTAAGGATTGTCCCAAAGGGAGGGACATTGAAATGCAAGGGATTAGAGAAGGTATCCGAGAGTGCTCTATCCAGCTGAGCAATGAGTGGGGACTTGTGCAGAGGGAAGGATGAATGATGTCGAGGTCAAAGTTTGGGAGTAATAGGCTTGGGAAATAGTAACATAGAGACAATGTCACTGGGCTAGTAATCCAGAATGCCATGCTAACATTCCAGGCAAATAAAAAACCGAAAGAATTGCAGATGCTGGAAATCAGACACAAAAACAGAAGTTGCTGGAATGCACAGTAGGTCTGGCAGTGGAGAGAAACCAGAGATAATGTTTCGGAACCACTGACCCTTCCTCAAAATGGCCGAAACATTAACTCTGATTTCTCTCCACAGATGCTGCCAGACCTCCTGAGCATTTCCTGCAATTTATGTTTGTGTGTGTGTCTGTGTGTAATATTTTGGGGACATGGGTTTGAATCCCATCATGACATAGAATTTGAATTCAATAAAAATCTGGAATTTAAAATCAAATGAGTTGAATGGTGACTATGTGACTAGTGTTGGTTGTTGTGAAACCCCACCTCGTTCACTAATGTCCCTTAGGGAAAGAAATCTGCCGTCCTTACCCAGTCTGGCTTACATGTGGCTCCAGACTCACATCAATGTGGTTTACTCTTAACCATTTGCTGGGAAATTAGGGGTTCACAATAAATGCTGTTCAAGCCAGCGCCATCCACATCCCATGAAAGGATGAAGAGGCAAGGCCTTAAAGGAATTAAAGTAGAGCATAAAGTTCAACCTGTGGTGCCTAGTCAAGACTTGGATTCCCCCTCATTACCCACTGCTACTCATTTGTTTACCTTCTAGATTTCCAAAGGTGACTGCTTCCTGACTTGTTCTGATACTTAGCAAAGAGGACACCCTTTCTTTTATAGAACAGAATTCCCACAGTGTGGAAGCAGGCCATTTGACCCAATGATTCCACACTCCCCCAAAGAGCATCCCACTCCCCAGACCCATACCCTACCCTATCCTTGCATTTCCCATGGCTAACCTACCTATCCTGCTCATCCCTGGACACTATGGGAATCCACCTAACCTGCACATCTTTGGACTGTGGAGGAAAACAGAGGATCCAGAGGAAACCCTCCACATAGTAAAATCTCCACACAGACAGTCATAGATGGGTGGAATCAAACCCACCCCCGGTATTGTGAGGCAGCAGTGCTAACCACCGAGTTACCATGCTTTATTGCAAATAGCTTAGCAATGGAGCTCCTACTGAGTATTGTTGTTCTTTCACTCTATTAATTTCAGGCTCATTTCTCTCCATCTCCTACTTGAGACAAAATGAAGGAATCTAATGGTGCTGACATCCGCATTTTATCAGACCAGTTTCTGTATTAGCTTGACAGATGAGAAGATTGATTGAGTGTAGTACTCAATAAAAGTTGTTGACATTTGCTCAATTCTGCATTTGATAAATGTAATTAATCACATCACCAATTAGCTTCAAGCTATTTGAAATGGCCATGTTTTTGTTTTCAGGACCACAAGTTAATATAAGCTATGGGACAATTACACAGTAGAAGGTAAAATATATTCAGTTGGGGCGGCACGGTGGCTCAGTGGTTAGCACTGCTGCCTCACGGACCAAGGTTCAATTCCAGCCTTGGGCAACTGTCTGTGTGGGTGCTCCGGTTTCCTCCCACAGTCCAAAGATGTGCAGGTCAGGTGAATTGGTCATGTTAAATTCCTGACGAAGGGCTTATGCCCGAAACGTCGATTCTCCTGTTCCTTGGATGCTGCCTGACCTGCTGCGCTTTTCCAGCAACACATTTTCAGCTCTGATCTCCAGCATCTGCAGCCCTCATTTTCTCTCATGTTAAATTGGCCACAGTGTTAGGTGCATTAGTCAGAGGGGAATGGGTCTGGGTGGGTTACTCTTTGGAGGTTCGGTGTGGACTTGTTGGACCAAAGGGCCTGTTTCCATACTGTAGGGAATCTAATCTAAATAACTGGCTCTAATTTTATACATACTAATTTGATTCATCTCAAAACTCATTGCAATTGGCAAATTAAGTCTTCCATTTTTTGAGAAAATCTTGACATTCCAAATGGTTTATCTGAAAATGCACAAATCCTGTGACCAATGGGACAAAACGTATTTTTAGTATCTGATTCAAAATTAGCAAGAACCCCCATCACCTTCTCAGGATAACTACGGATGATCAAAAAGTACAATATTTCCACGGTTGATGCAGTGTGTGAGAACAAAGAAATGAATTAGGAAGATAATGCCATTTCATCAATGCATCCCATGATACTAATTGACCTTAAATTTAGAGCTTTTCCTTTAATAATGTAATGATCTGGCTGGAATTACATAAGACACTGGTTTGATCATAGCTGGCGTTTGTGTTTTCAATACTGGGCACCACATTACAGGAAGGACATAATTTCTACATGGAGAGTATAGAGGAGATTTACAAGAATTTTACCAGGGCTTGAAAATTGTAGCTATGAGGAAAGACTGGCTTGACTCGGGGTTGTTTTCCATAGAACAGAGGAAGCTGGGCAGTGACTTAATTGAGGTGTAGAAAATAATTAGGTGGACAGGGAAGACCTGTTATCCTCAGTATAGAGATCAGTTATCAGGGGCACAGATTTAAAGTGATTGGTAGAAGTATTAGAGGGGACATGAGGAAAAACAATTTCACCCAGAGAATGGTGCATGCCTCAATTCACTCCTAGTTTGATGGTGGAGGTGAAAACCCTGAATTCAACTAAAAACAACCTGGATCTGCTGCTGAGGAACCTGCAAGGTTATGGGCCAAGTGCTGGAAAATGGGTGGCTAGTACATTCAACCAATGCAAATCCAATGGGCTGAATGGACTCTTTCCATGTCATAACTTTTCTCTGGCTCTATGATTCAATGTTGCATCTTTTCCGGAAGCAGTTGGCTCTTGTTGGAGAACAAGAGATTTGTACATTTATATCCTTCCACAATCTTAGGACATCTCAACTTTGGACAGAGATAGAATCATAGAGTCATAAAGCATGGAAAGAAGACCCTTCAGTCCAACACGTCCATGCTGACCAGATATTCTAAACTAATCTAGTTCCATTTGGTCCATATCTCTCTAAACCCTTCCTATTCATATACTTATCCTGAAGCCTTTTAAATGTTGTTATTGAACCAGCCTCCACCAGTTCCTCTAACAGCTCATTCCATATACACATTACCCTCTGCGTAGACACTTAGGTCCCTTTTAAATCTTTCCCCTCTCACCTTACATCTATGCCTTCTAGTTTTGGACACCCCTATGCCAGGGAAACGACCTTGATTATTTACCCCATCAATGACCCTCATGATCTTATAAACTTCTATAAGTTCACCCCTCAGCCTCTGATACTCCAGGGAAAATAGCCCCAGCCTATTCAGCCTCTCCTTGTAGCTCAAACTCTCTGACCCTGGCAACACCTTTTCTGAACCCTTTCAAGTTTGACAACATCTTTACTATAGCAGGGAGACCAGAATTGAATGTTGTATTCCAAAAGAGGCCTAACCAATGTCCTGGATTAGTGGTGCTGGAAGAGCACAGCAGTTCAGGCAGCATCCAAGGAGCAGCGAAATCGACGTTTCGGGCAAAAGCCCTTCCTGATGAAGGGCTTTTGCCCGAAACGCGATTTTGCTGCTCCTCGGATGCTGCCTGAACTGCTGTGCTCTTCCAGCACCTCTAATCCAGAATCTGGTTTCCAGCATCTGCAGTCATTGTTTTTACCTAATCAATGTCCTGCCTGCACTTGGCTCTCGTCTATTCAAATCCTTCCTATTCATGAATTTATCTAAGTTTCTTTTAAAAATTGTAAGTGTACCTGCATCCACCAGTTTCTCTGGCAGTTCATTCCACACGTATAAAAAGATGAGGAGACGTATGATTAGACTCCCTACAGTATGGAAACAGGCCCTTCAGCCCAACAAGTCCACACCAACCCTCCAAAGAGTAACCCACCCAGACCCATTCCCCTGCCAAATGCACCTAACACTACAGGCAATTTGGCATGGCTAATTCACCTGCCCTGCAGGCCTTTGGATTGTGGGAGGAAACCCATGCAGACACGGGGAGAATATGCAAACTCCACACAGACAGTCGCCCGAATCTGGAATTGAACCTGGTTCGCTGGCAGTGTGAGGCAGCAGTGCTAATCACTGAGCCACCATGCTGTCCTGTGAATTATCTTCCTGAAAATTTTCTCTACCTCAGAAGGTGGTGGAGGCAGTCTCATTGAATAACTTTAACACAGCGGTAGATAGATTTTTGTTCGGCAGGGGAATTGAGAGTCGATGGGGCAGATGGAAATGTGAAATTCAAAACTCAAACAGGTCAATCCTGGCACAACAGGCTCGATGGATTGAATAGTTTACTTCTGCTCTTATCTTTCATATTAGTGCAGCCAAATAAGTGCTGTTTGAAGTGCTGACACAGCAAGTGTGCCAGCCAATCTGTCCACTGACAAATTAGGCAAATTTTGCACTTTCTCAATTATTATCATTAGTGGATAGATATCAGCAAGGACACCAGAACACTGTCTTGCTCATTCTCTAGTAGTATATTACATGTTCTCATATTTGAGTTGATTCTCTTCAGTTTCTCATTGAAGTACTACTTTTCAAAGGGCAGATTAAAATGGTCACACCCAGGTCATTACATGATCAGTGAACCATGGTTCAAAGAAGGTCAAGGTAGAATCACCACAATCCCAGGAGGCTACACTCTAATTGAAGAGAGACAACTGGTAGTGAGTTTAACCTGAGAGTCACCGCACCTCACTTGAGGAACAAGATTGGATAGGTGGGACCATCATGGTGACCTCAGCCAGTGTGGGAATTGAAAACAAAACTGATATTGCTTGAAAAAAACATCAGCAGGTTTGGCAGCATCTGTGGTGAGAAATGAGAGTCAATGTCAGTGTCCCTTCCTCAGAACCTGCATTGCTGGCATCACAAATCAGTCAACTCAGCTGACTGGCCTCCTTGTCAGAGAGAGAGAAAACTCTCCCTGCTTTTCCCTTCTATAGCCTGTGAATGTTAAAGCCCACCTTGTACAGCTCAGAGCCTGAAGGTGTGACCTTGTACACCCTCTACTTTGACTGTTGACCAGCCAAGCCATCAAGGTGCTCTTTGGGAGAATGGGGAGGCTGGCAGGTATAAAGAAGAACTTATAGAACAGCTAGTGAACAGTCAGTGGGTATCCCAATGGCATTCTGCAAACAAATGTAGACTCTTCTTTCTTTCAATTCCAATCCTTCCAGGTGGAGCAGTGATCTACTTGCACTTCTGCCAATCTCTAATATTTATTTAGCTATTTCTGGTGTGATTTCTACTTAACGAACGTAAGACAGAAGCAGATGTAAGCTTTTAAGGTTCCTTGATAGACAAGCAGGAGGCCGGAAGAACACAGCAAGCCAGGCAGCATCAGGAGGTGGAGGAGTCAATGTTTCAGGTGTAACCTTCTTCAGGACTGGGAGTGGATGTAAGATGAGCTGCAGACAAAGGAGTTGGGGTGGTGGGAGAGGGGCGGGCTTTGTTGGGGAGAGGTGCAGGGTGGTGAGGTAGGGATAGATGAACACAGAGAGAGGGTATGACCTTATTGGTCAATAGAAGGAATGAATCTGTTTGGTAGCAGGGTGGGGGAGGGGCTGAGGAGGGAGTTGGGGAGTAGGAAGGAAGTTTATTTGAAATTGGAGAACTCAATGTTGAGTCCTCTGGGTAAGGTCCCTTGAGTCTGCTCCACCTTTTAATAAGATCACAACCAGTCTTACTCAGTATTACCTTCCTGCATTATCATTTGATTTACTCCCAGATGATTTGGTTTCCAGGTTTAATCAGCTGGAATTGGAATTATCCATTGGATTATTGCAATGTCCTTTCCAAATCCCAAGGGGGGTGGCACAGTGGCTCAGTGGTTAGTGCTGGCACCAGGAAGCTGGGTTTAATTCCAGCCTCAGGTGACTGTCCGTGTGGAGTTTGCATGTTTGCCCTGTGTCTGTGTGGGGTTCCTCTGGGTGCTCTGGTTTCCTCACATAGCACAAAGATGTGCAGGTTAGGGTGAATTAGCCACAGGGATGAGGTGGGTCTGAGTGGGGTGTCCTTCAGACTGTCAGTGCAGACTTAATGGGCTGAATGGCCTCTTTCTGCACTGTAGGTTTTCTATAAAATAAGGATCACACTTAGGCCTAAGGAACAATGATTACAACAACAGAAACTCAGAAGATATAGCAGCATCTGTGAAGGAAATAGAATTAATGTTTCAAGAGTCACTGGACTCGGAATGTGTACTCTATTTTCTCTTCACTGTACTCTTTTCTCAGCCAGACCTGCTGAGTTCCTCCAGCAATTTCAATTTTTATTTCTGATTTTCAGCATCTGCAGTTCTTGATTTTATTTTAGAGATTACAGTTACTCTGTATTCACTGGAAATGGTTAGGATAACTTTGTGGATAGGGTAGCCCAGACACAGTGGTCATGGTTCACCATTCACTGCAGGCATGTGTAAAATTGTTCATACAGTCTATGCATGAATGTGATTTGATTCCTTCCATAACTTCTTATTTTCAGGAAGCTAAACAGCAGCAAGATCAATCAGTAGGACTGTTTTCCCAATGGTATTTTCACTGTTTCCAACATTTAAGTATTGCTGAAAAGAAAAGACACATTTTATTGAAGCTTTTCATCAGTTGAATTACTAACAATGTAATAAGCCAACATTTATACAGTTCAAGAGGTGAGTGCTGCTTGTTGGCAAATGGACTTTGTTCAGTAAAGGCATTGCTATACAGAATGCAACAGCGAATGATGATTGACAGTTAACTGCTAGGATTTCAAATCAGGCAGTTAATAGTCAATCATCATTAACTGCTACATTCTCTGGGGCAGCACGTCTACTGTTCAAAATTTACTAACCAACCAATTACTATTCTCTTCTTAGAAAGTATGGACACTGACTCTGCCCTTTATTTGGTATTTCTTGTGTTCAGATGAGTGCAGACGGAAAGCTCCAACTAAATGTGTCTTTCGTTAACATTATTTGGTACCAATCCTGTTCTTTCACTTTTTGCCTATTAATGTCGACATACACACAGCTTGTGAGGTCAGAGTCATATTTTCATTACTCTGTGTTATTACATTCCAGTCTTGTGGAGGTGCCGGTGTTGGACAGGGTTGCCAAGGTCAGAAGTCACATGAAAGCAGGTTATCGTCCAACAGGTTTATTTGAAGTCACAAGCTTTCAGAGCGCTGCTCCTTTGTCAAGTGAAGTAACTTCACCTGACAAAGGTGCAGTGCTCTGAAAGCTTGTCATTTCAAATAAACCTGTTGGACGATAACCTGCTGTCATGTGACTTCTGACCTTGTTACATTACAGTGCAAAGAAATAAGCTGAATCAAACTGGGATGGATGAAAATAAAACAGGCTGAGGGGGCCATTATGGGTGGGGATATCCACCTGAAATTACTATCTGGTGATTTTTAGCAGAATGTGTTTAGATGAAGACAGGATTAGGTTCACCTTTGATGCATCATCCTCTCTCCCATGGTTGAATGGTCTATTGGATTTACATTTGAGAAATGGCGTCTTCCAGTTAAACTGGAGGGTTGCCTGTGCTCTGAAAAACAAATGACAGAAAGCAGTTGCAGGTGGCAAGATGGGCATTTGGGCATGTTTCAAGATGAAGATACTTGTTCAGGTATCTGGATAAAGAGTCCTGCTGGTTAATACACTAGTAGAGGGTTAATGTTTACTCTGGTCAGTATCACTCCCAATGGTAATGAGTTGCAGCTGTTACTGTAGCATTTGATCTGTCAGACATCAAGACGGTGTGATGTTGTCTCTTTAGCCTTCTGTTTGTGAAGTCTGGCGCGAATAAACTCTGCTAATAGGGAGCGTTATGATGAATGAGTCTGTTTAATTTCCGAGCCAGACTGTATCCTTTTAAAAGCTTTCTTGGTCTTGTTCATTGATTTTCTTAATCAATTTCTTAATTCTTGTTTTGTGTGAGCCACCCAAGTGTTTCTCCAGTCTTCTGTTTGTCCCGAGCCGAGAAGGCAGCGTCAGAATCTCTCAGAACTCTTTGCAAGCAACAGATTGCTTTCAAAGTGAAGTCAATAATAGCAACAACAGCAGCCTGCATTTATGTAGTGTCACTAATGCAGTATCAGGATTCTTTGCGAGACAGACAATCAGACACAAACTGACCCTGAGCCAAACCAAGGAGGAACTGAGAGATATGACAAAACGCCTGGTCAGAGAGGAAGGCTTTAAGCAACGTGAAATGGGAGTGAGATATGGAGAGGCACAAAGGTGCAGCAAGCCAATTGCGGAATTTAGTACCTTGCAAACTGAAGGTGGAGTGAAGAAAATTTAAATCCATCAATCCTGATTAGCAATGACATGTTCTTCATTGTAAGCAATCAGTAACTAATTGAAACCAAAGCAAATTGTTGGAGAAACTCAGCGGGTCTACCAGTGTCAGTGAGAAGAAAGCAGAGTTAACGTTTTGAGTCCAATGACTCTCCAACAGAACTTCAGTGGCTCACTGAACGTACTCCAATTGCACTCACTTTAATACATCAATTATCTTCCTCCGTAAGGGCTTACTCAGAGCATTTGCTACCTCCACTCTATAAGGTCTTGTGGGTGATATTATCCCATTGGATTTGTTCTGAGAGGCTTCATCAAATGATCTCCTATTTCAAAATAGAATGGATTGTAGAATCCTGCCGTGTGGGAAGAGGCCATTCGGCCTATCGAATCTGCAGTGATCCCTGAAGAGCAGCCCACCCAGACCCAACCCCTTCCTATTCCTGTAACTCCATCTTTCCCATGGCTAACCTACTTAACCTACACATTTTTGGACACAATGGGTAATTTAGCATGGCCAATCCATCCTAGCCTGTACATCTTTGGACCTTGGGAGGAAACTGAAGCACCCAGAGCAAACCCACACAGACACGGGGAGAATGTGCAAACTCCACACAGACAGTCACCTGAGGCTGGAATCGAGCCTGGGTCTCTGGCGCTGTGGGGCAGCAGTGCTAAACACGGTTTGGCCCTAGATGACATAATCTGTCAACACCCTTCATGCACTTGTACACATTTACACACTTATGGGTTGCTCACCAAGTCCATCCACACATCTCAACACCCTAAACCAACACACCAGTTAGAAAGTTGACATAACATGGGAAGAGAGCCATTAGGGGCTATTGAAGATGGAGGTGGTTTGGTGACAATGTCACGGGACGAGTAACCAAGAGCACTGGGCATGGGTTCAAATGTCACTATGGCAAAAGTTGAAATTTGAAAGCAATAATTTTAAAAACTCAAATGTTGACTATTGTCAATCGTCATGTAAACCCAGCTGGTTCACAACAGACAGTCCCCGGGTTGCAAATGGGATCCATTCGTAAGTTGATTTGAATACAAGTTAGAATAATGTAAAACAATCTTTTGTAAATGCTGGAAATATTCATATATTGGATCCTTAAAATTAATCTTCCACATAAAAGTGTGAACACTTTCAGAATCCCAACAGGGCTGATAGAGGCCCATCAAAATACACCAAACCTCTAAAGTGTATCGCAGTCAGATTCCCCCAGCCCTGTGTTTACCATGGCTAATCTACCTAGCCTACACAACCCTGGACATTATGGGCAATTTAACATAGCTACTCCCTGTACATGGATGACGTCGCCGTTTTCTGCTCGGATCCGCTGTCCGTGCGCAGGTTCATGTGTATATGTGACCAGTTCGAACGGGCCTTGGGGACCAAGGTAAACCAAGGCAAGAGCGAGGCCATGCTCTTTGGGAACTGGGCCGACCAATCCTCGATCCCCTTCACCATCAGGACCGACCACCTGAAGGTGCTGGGTATTTGGTTCGGGGGGGCTGGGGCGTGCGCCAAGTCTTGGGAGGAGCGTATCAGCAAAGTGAGGCAGAAACTGGGCAGATGGAAGCTACGGTCACTCTCCATCGCGGGAAAAAACCTGGTCATCAGGTGTGAGGCACTGTCATTGCTATTATACGTGGCACAGGTCTGGCCTATTCCCAGAACCTGTGCCGCTGCAGTCACCAGGGCCATCTTATATAGAGGTCAAAGATGGACCGGGTCCAAAGGGACTCACTGTACAAAGATCTGGGCAACAGGAGAAAAAATACACCCAATGCCACCCTCACCCTGATGGCCACCTTTGTTGTGGCTGCAGCAAGCTGTGCGTGGATCCCCGGTACGCAAACACCAAGTGTTACTACATATTGAGGTTCTACCTGTCCCCGGTGTTGAGAAGGATGGGCCTGGCCTCGCTGCTGCGGAACGCTCCGAGTAGTTGGACCGTTCCGTATCACCTGTCCTTCGTGGAAAAGTTTATGAAGAAAAACACCTTTGACCACAAGTCCATCAGGAAGTGGTCAGCATGTAGTGTCCTCGAGACCCTTCGGGAAAAGGAGAGGGCGGATCCTATCGAGCGGTTCCCTGAGCTGACTGTCAAAGCCATTTGGCAGAATGCCTCATCGCCAGATCTTTCCAACAAGCACCAAGACTGGCTGGTGGTGAGAAGGGCTCTGCCTGTGAGATCCTTTATGCACGCCCGGACTCTCAGCCGCACCGCACGCTGCCCTCGAAGCGGCTGCGGGAGGGACGAGGCTGTCACACACCTCCTTCTGGAATGTGCCTACGCAGAAGAAGTCTGGAGAGGAATGCAGTGGTGTTTGTCGAGGTTCATCCCGAGCAGCGCCGTGACGCGGGACTCCGTGCTCTACGGTCTGTTCCTCGGGACGCACACCGTGACGAACATCAACTGTGCCTGGAGGATCATCAACTCGGTGAAGGATGCTCTCTGGGCGGCCCGAAACCTGTTGATCTTCCAGCTGAAAGAGTTGACCCTGACTGAGTGTTGCAGACTGGCACATTCCAAGGTGCAGGACTACGTGTTGAGGGACGCGCTGAAGCTTGGGGCAGCTGCCGCCAAGGCGCGGTGGGGCAAGACCACCGTGTAACATCTGCCTGCCTAAGAAGAACAGGGGGCCACGCAGTCATTTGGGCTCCGCTGACGCCTCAGCTAAATATATGGGCATATGATTGAAAAATGTACAGACCTGTATATAAAAATGATAAATTCTGATCTTTGTATGTAAATGTTTACATATGTATGGCATGACCAAATGTACAGCCCATCAAATTATTTTATGAATAAAGTATATTTTTGAAATGAAAAAAATTAACATAGCTACTCCAGCTAACTTGCATATCTTTGTACTGTGGGAGGAAACAGACTCAGGCATGGGGGAGAATGTGCAAACTCCACATGGACAATCAGCCAAAGGCTGGAATCGAGCCCAGGTCCTTGCTGCTGTGAGGCAGCAGTACTAACCACTGAGCCACTGTGCTATAGGTCAGATTATTATAAACTGGGGAATCTGTAAGCTGCTTCAGAGGAGGAAATCTCCGAACCTGACCCAGTATGGCCTATCTGTTGCTCCAAATCCAATTGCCTTTTAACTGCCCTGGGAAATAGCCTTAACAGCCAATCAGTGGAAGGGTAACAAGGGATGGGCAATAAATACCAGCTTTGCCAGCAATGCCCGCATCTTACATAAGAATAAAACGGAATCATTGAATGATTGAACTCCCTTTTTACGCCATCTCCAGTTTTGTCTAGAGCTTCAGTGATTTTCCTCCAGAAGGCACTCACGGCTGAGATGACTCTTGATTGAATTCCAGGAGACACCAGGGCAATCCAAGAGAGCTGATAACCCCATCCACCTCTCTACAGTCTGTCACGAGACACCGAGGTTGACCACAGATTCATCCCTGAGCTTGCTGTGGGAAGCATCCACGCGACACTTGTACGTCTTGTGGTTTCACAGCTGGGATCACTGTGCTGAAATGGGCTTCCAAGCCCCACAGCCTCTTGCCAATTGGTGCTGGGGAGGGGGGTGAATTCACTGCATGGTCTGTCACTAACCGGCTCCTAAAGCAGTGTTGCTCTCAGTTTGCGAAGCTGTCCCACTGAACTCCCATTAGCCTGTGTCAAACAGCAACAGCTGAAGAAACCACTCCATCACTGTCTGTGTTTCGTCTGTTTATGAGAAAACAGTGACCGGCCTTGTCGGAGGTAATTCCAGGACTTAAGTTACTGCACGCAAATAAAGTTGTGCCAATGTATTTAAAGGGCTTCCATATGCTGTCTCAAGCACTGGGCCACTTTGCAGTGCTCGCTGAATCTCATGGCTGTTAAAGCAGCCATTCCTAGTCTCAGCTGATCCAATAGTTGTTCCATTACACTGTGCAGGACTTAGCCCTACACCAGTTTAGATTTAAAAGGGCTTACTCGACAGATTGATTCCACCTAAACACTTCATTACGGTATCCGAGAAAAGCCTCTTCATTCATACAGTCTGCTTTCATGATTCTTACCAAAACGCTTGTCCGTCAGGTATATTCATTTTTGGATGTAGTTTTCACTAATTCAGCTACTTCATTGACTATAAAGCTCAAAATAAGTGCACATTCTTCTTTTCAATTTGAGAAATAGGTATTGTAGCTCCCCAGCTGGAGGTGTTTTTAATCAACCTGTTTGTTACACAACTCTGGAGCAGGTGGGATTTGAAACTACTGACTCAAAGGTAGAGACACCACCACTGCACCACAAGACACTCATGTCTATCATACACAGGAAGCCAACTCAATGTATTAATCAACTTCAATCTTGACTGTAAACAAGACAATTTCCAAAGATCTTATGATTCAAAATACAGAACAATCTCAGTGGTGGCCCAGTACACTACTGACATAAAGACCAGAAGAACCAGATGTTGTAAATCTGAAACAAAAACAAAAATAGAACATTACAGTGCAGTACAGGCCCTTCAGCCCTCAATGTTGCGCCAACCTGTGGAATCAATCTCTGAAGCCCATCTAAACTACACTATTCCATTCTCATTCACATGCCTATCCAATGAGCATTTAAATGCCCTTAAAGTTGGCAAGTCTACTACTGTTGCAGGCAGTGTGTTCCACACCAGAAATGGCTGGAAAAGCTCAGCAGGTCTGGCAGCCTCTGTGGAGAGAAATCAGACTTAACATTTCAGGACCGGTGACCCTTCCTCAGAAACCTGCTGAGCTTTTCCAGCAATTTCTGTCTTTGACACTACTAACATCCAATTTTCTAATCTCTGAAGCCTCTACTATAATTTTGTATGAAGTCCTGATTAATAAGGAACACATTTACTTTCTGATATACCCAGGGCCCGAGCATGTCCATTGCTTCCTGAAGATGGTTAGGAATAATTATCTGTGTTCGCACTTTTGGAAGTGTACTGAAAAATAGTCAGTATGCTTCCTATGATTTTATATCTATCTGTTTAAAAGAAGTGAAAATCAAGTGCAACACCTCAAAGATTTGGAGATAAATGAATAAAGTTTCTTTGCCATCAACATGGATTCACAAGGTGTACATAGTTATCTGTAACCTATATATAAGGAGTAAACCATCCAGCCCCTCAAACCAGTCAGTTCATTACTGGTTTATGGTTCAACCTCATTTAGTCATCTTTATTTCCTTATCCAATTGCAAACAATTCATTTGCCTTTCCAAATTTTTAATTTCTAACAAAAAGATTCATGAAATTTGGGTGTCACCAGCTAGGCTAGCATTTATTGGATATTCCTAATTTCCTCACAAACACCTTCTCACTTTTTTATTTGTTCAAGCACGTTTGCCTTCATTGCTTAGTCCTTCCCTTTCATAGAGTCATAGAGATGTACAACACAGAAACAGATCTTTCAGTCCAACTTGTCCATGTCCACCAAATATCCAAAATAAATCTGGTCTCATTTGCCAGTGTTGTGTCCATATCCTTCTAAACCCTTCCTATCCATCCAGAAGCCTTTTAAATGTTATAATCATACCAGCCTCCACCACTTCCTCTGGCAGCTCATTCCAATACACCCCAGCCTTTGCATGAAAAAGTTGCCCCTTAGGTCCCCTTTTAAATCTTTCCCCTCTCACCTTCAACCTCTGCCCTCTAGTTTTGGAATTCCCTCACCCAGGGGAAAAGACCTTGTCTATTTACCCTATCAAGCCCCTTGTGATTTTATAGACCTCTAGAAGGTCATCCCTCAGCCCCTGATATTCCAGGGAAAACAGCCCCAGCCTATTCAGCCTCACCCTATAGCTCAAACCCTCCAACCCTAGCAACATTCTTGCCTTTCTTTTAGCCTGGGTGGCACTGTGGCTCAATGGTTAGCACTGCCACCCCAAGGTCCCAGATTCGATTCCCGCCTTGGACGACTGTGTGAAATTTGCACGCTTTCCCCTTGTCTGCGTGGGTTTCTTCCCACAATCCAAAGATGTGCAGGTTAGGTGAATTGGCCGTGCTAAATTGCCCATAGTGTTAGGTGCATTGGTCTGGGTAGTTTACTCTTCAGAGGGTCAGTGTGGACTGATTGGGCCAAAGGACCTATTTCCACACTGTAGGGAATCTAATCTAAACTTTACTTGTTACATTCCCTGTTACCGTTTCCTCTGTCCTCTCCCCTCCCCCTACTCCACTGGGACTGTCGCTCTTTCCACTCTGGCAGTTAGACGCAGCATTGTTCTACCATTCTCACATTCTGATCACTTAATCTGAACTATCAACATCCTTTCTCCCCCAGCACTTCATCCTCCCCCCCAACCATTGCATAAATGCTGCTCCCTCCAAACTGCATGTCAGCTCTGATGAAGAGTCATCTAGACTTGAAATGTTTAGCTTGCTTTCTCTCCATGAATGCTGCCTGACCTGCTGTGATCTCCAGCATTTTTTGTTTTCAGTACAGAGTCCAGCATCGGCAGTAATTTGCTCCTACTTTGAATATAGGAGTTGGGAAGTCATATTGAAATTGTACTGGACATTGGTGAAACCTCTTCTGGAGTACTGTGTCCACTTCTGATCATCTTGTTATAGGAAGTATACTATTAAACTAAAGAGGGTTCAGAAGAGATTTACCAGGATGTTGCTGGGTATGGATGGTTTGAGTTATAAAGAAAAGCTGGATAAACTGGGACGTTTTTCACTGGAGCATAGGAGTTTGAGAGTTGGCCCTATTGAGGTTTACAAAATCGTGAGGGGTGTAGATAGGGTTAATGGTAAGTGCCTTTTTCCTTAGGGATTTCAAGACTAGGGGGCATATTTTTAAGACGAGAGTAGAGAGATTTAAAAAAGACATGAAGGGCAAACGTTTTTACACAGAGGGTGGTTCATGTGTGGAATGAACTGCCTGAGGAGTTGGTGGATATAGGCATAGTTACAACCTTCCAGCTCAGCGAGCAAACCTCCATCCAGAACCTCAACCTGAGCTACAAATCTTGTCAAAACTTGCTAACAGTTACAATGTTCGGCAGGCACTTAGGTAAGTACATGAATAGGAAAGGTTTGGAGGGATATGGTTCAGGAGCAGGCAGGTGGCACTAGTTTCATTTGGGTTATGTTCAGTGTGAACTGGTTGGACCGAAGGATCTGTTTCCGTTCTGTATGACTCTATGAGGATATCACTAGCTAGGCCAGAATTTATGACAAATCCATAATATCCCAGACGACAATTAAGAGTCAACCACATTGCTGTCGGTTGGAGTCACATGTAGACCAGACCAGGCAAGGTTAGCAGATTTCCTTCCCTCAAGGACATTAGGGAATCAGATTTTTTTTTTGGTGACAATTGACAGTAGCTCACGTTTTAAATTCAAATTTCACCATCTGCCATGGTGAGAATCAAACCCATGCCCCCAGAACATTCAGCTCGGTCTCTAGATTAAAAGGTCGGGTGACTTTAATCCACAGAGTCCACAGGCCTCTGAGAAACAGTGACCCAGGGTAAATGGCCTTTCGCTGTACAGCTACAAGCCTGTGTGCCATCCCAGTGCAATGTAACACAGAAAGGATTTTACAAGAGCAGGGAAAAATTGAAACCAGCTTTTAAATCTTCTCAGGAATTCTTTTTACCAAGGGTTGTGGTACTTAGAAATTGACCTGGAGACCGCTTAAGATGTTTAACATTGAAAAAGGCAACCAGACTCACAACTCAGGTCAATGAATCTGATCTCATTCCATGACATAAAATAATTGGCCAAATGCAACTCAATTTTGTAGATTTGAAACTTGGTGACTCTTAATCAATAGATGCTAATCCATCACCAAATCTCAAGGGCATCTTTACTACCTGTCTGCTTGCTTCCATTTCACAATTACTTTCTGCTTCCATTCTCCATAACATAGCTACAGTAGCCTCAAACTCATAGCTCAGGGAAGTGTCCTCGTCGCCCAATCAGAAGACAATTGTCATTTTCAGTAACTCCATATTGTTGAATCTACGAGATAGATAATTACAGATGAATCATAGAATCCCTACAGTGTGGAAGCAGGCTATTCAGCCCATCAAGTCCACACTAACCATCTGAAAGCATCCCACCCAGACCCACCCTATTCCTGCATTTGTCATGAGTAACTCACCTAGCCTGCACATCGCTGGATTCTATGGGCAACTTAGCGTCTTTGGACTGTGGGAGGAAACTCACGCAGATAGGGGGAGAATGTGAAATTTCCAGACAGTTGGCCAAGGGTGAGATCAAACTGGGTTCAATTCCACCCTCAGACGAGTAGCTGTGTGAAGTCTGCATGTTCTCAGTGTGTTTCCTCCAGGTGCTCCAGTTTCCTCCCACAGACCAAAGATGTGCAGGTTAGCTGGATTGGCCATGGTAAATTGCCCATGGTCGAGATTAGAGTGATGCTGGAAAAGCGCAGCAGGTCAGGCAGCATCCAGGAGCAGGAAAATCGACATTTCTAGCAAAAGCCTTTCATCTATTCCTGATGAAGGGCTTTTGCCTGAAACATCAATTTTCCTGCTCCTCAGATGCTACCTGACCTGCTGTGCTATTCCAGCACCACTCTAACCTAGACTCTGGTTTTCAGCATCTGCAGTCCTTGTTTTTACCAAATTGCCCATGGTGTCTAGTGATGTGCAGGCTAGATGGGTTAGCCATGGGAAATGCAGGTTACAGGGACGGGGTGATTCTGGGTGGGGTGCTGTTTGGAGGGTCAATGTGGACTTGATGGGCCAAATGGCTTGGTTCCACACTGTAGGGATTCTATGCACGATACAAACTCAGGTCCCTGGTGCTGTGAGGCAGCAGTGCTAACCACTGAACCACACTGCCACCCTGGAGTAGTCCATTTGGCCCAAATTAGCTCATTCTTCTAGAATGTATCCAACTTATTCCATGACAGTCTCCATTACTGTGATTCCAACGTTTTGTATCCATTAGCTTTCCCTTAAGTCCATTTGATTTGTTGGTCAATCTCTATGTGAAGCATTTCTTTGTGCCATCTGTCCAAATGGTCCTTTCGCCAGTTTTAACCAATAGCCATTACCTTAGTTTGCCCTCAAGTGGCATTTCTTTTTACTATACATCCCCAGCCATCCCACCACTAATATCCCACATAAAAACTGCAACAAACTTTCCGATCGAGACTAAAACTCAGTGCTATAAGTACAGGATGATAATCAATTAAAAATCCAGCAGAGAATTCAGGAGAAACGTCTTTAACTAGAGAGCGGTGAGAACGTGGAGGTCACTCCTTTAAGTAGCAGATAGGAATGACATTGAGGTACTTAAGTAAAATGTTTCAATACACTTGTGAAAGGGATAGAAGGATAAGCAAATAGAAGTAGAGGATGAGGAGATTTAAGCTCATCATAAACATTGAAATGAACTAGTTGGGCAAAATGGTCAGTTTCTGTTTTTTATTATTTGTTTAGAGGGCCCAGATGTCACAGGCTAGGCAGCATTTATTGCCCATCCTTAGTCACCCTGGAGGAGGTGGAGGTGAGCTGCTTTCTTGAACTGCTGCAGTCCACATGCTGTAGATAGACCCACAGTGCCATTACAGAGCAACTCCCAGAATTCTGACTCAGCAATGCAGTAAGCCATCTGTGATTCTGTGTTGAGTTTAAATAAACTTCTTAGAGATGAGCTCTGTGCATATGCCCTTGAGAGGGAGAAGGCAATGGAATGAAATGGAAATGAGTTGGGAAGAAGTATTATGGTGGGACAAAACTTGAAAGGAGCGTGAACACCGACAACTCCAGGAGGGATGTTTCTGTTCTGTAGGTCCCATACAATTCTGTGCTTGTAATTATGGGATGGCTTTCAATAATTTTTACCCTTATTTAAAGGGGGAGGTGATGGCCTGGTGGTATTATCATTGGACTGTTAATCCAGTGACCAGATAATGTTTTAGGGACACAGGTTTGAATCCTCCTATGGTAGATGGTAGAATTTAGCTTTTTTTAAAGTCTGGAATTAAGAGTCTAATGATGACCATGAACCAATTGTCAAAAAACCCCAATTAGTTCACTAATGCCCTTAAGGAAAGGAAACTGCCATCTTTACCAGGTCTGACCTCCATGTGACCCCAGACCCACAGCAATGTGATTGACTTTTAACTGCCCTCTGAGCAGTTAGGGATAGGCAATAAATGCTGCTAGTCAGTGATGTCATCATCCCTTGAATGAATAAAGAAAAATAAATTACTTTAATCAACCTCCTAGCAGTAGCCTAGAACTCATAGCTGAGTGAAGGTCAGGAAACATTGTTCTGGTCGGCCATTTTGAAAACAGTTAACATTTTCAGTTGCAGCAACTCCATGAATTAATACCCACCGATGTATTTCCAAGGTTTTGTGTCCATTACCTTTCCCCTAAATCCCTTTGAATAGTTGATCAATCTCTACATGAAGCATTTCCTTGTGCCATTTGTCCAAATTGTCCTTTTGCCAGTTTTAAACAATGTGTCTTATTTCATTACCTTAGTTTACTTTCAAGTGGCACTCCTGATGTACCTTCTCTAGATCGGTCGATATCCAGCATACTTCTACAAACATTCGCTTTCATTCGCCTCTTGTTTCGACTGAAGTGCCCAATTTTCTTTCAGTTCTTCCTCACACATCTAGCTCAGGGAATCAACCTTATGACAATGCCCTGGAAATTCCTCTGTGCCTGAAACTTTCCCTCATGATTTGGCAACCAAGAATGACCACAGTACTCAAGGAATACCCTGACCAGAGGGCTACATAACTTAAATAAATCTTCCCCTGATCTGTAGTTCAGAAACAAATTCCAAAATATTCAATTTCAGGATGAAGGAGGAGTCACAAATAAGTCATACGTACAAAGACATGCTTCCCAGTGCCCTGGCCAATACCTAACCTCAACCAACATCATTAAAAACTGATCATTATTACATTGTTCTTTCCGATGAACAGGTCCCCTGCTTCCTTTCATGCCCTACAACAGAGACTACACTTTAAGAATATTTTGTTAGCTGTGTAAAACATTTTTGGACATTCCGAACCCTTGAAAGGTGCAATATAAATGTACATTCCTTCTTTCAATTTGTGACATAGCATTGTAAACTTTTAGACTTTCAAGTATATCATACATCGAAAGCCAAGTCAATGGATCAGCTAACTCCAATCTTGACTGTCAATAAGGTGATTTCGAAAAGACCTATGATGATCCCAATTCAAATGACAGAGCCATCCCTAACAGTAGCAGTGGCCCGATTCATTCCTGGCTTGGTTGGACTAATCGGTCCCAAGAAGCTTGTAACAGCACTGGTATCATGTCACTTCAATTGTAGGGTAACATTTGACAGCATTGTTGCCATCAGTGTCACACTCTGAGATAAATTACTTCATGCCATTCAAATCCCTGTGCTCAAATCCCTCCATGGCTTTGCTCCATATCTCTGTAACCTCCTGCAGACCCACAACCCTCTTGGATCTGTACATTCCTTCAGTTCTGGCCTCCAACTTTGCTCTTTGGTGACTTTACCTTCACCTACAGAACGCTGAAACTCAGGAATTCCCTCCCTAACCCTCTCCATTTTCTTAGCTTTCTTTCTGTCTCTCTTCCTTTGATGAATCCTTGAATCCTAATTTGTTCTTGTGGGGATCAGTGTCAAATTTGTGTACAATGAGTACCTATAAAGCACTTTAAAACAAGTGTGTAGATGATTCAGCCCCTCAAACCGAAGGATGTTGCTAGGGTTGGAGGGTTTGAGCAATAGGGAGAAGATGAATAGGCTGGGACTTTTTTTCCCTGGAGTGTCAGAGGCTGAGGGAAGATCTTCTAGAGATTTATAAATTCAGGATGGGCATGATAGGGTGAATAGCCAAGGTCTTTTTCCCCACAGAAGGGGAGTCCAAAACTAGAGGGTGTAGGTATAAGAGGGGAAAGTTTTAAAAGGGACTGAAGAGCAACTTTTTGACACAGAAGGTGGTGCGTGCATGGAATGAGCTGCCAGAGGAAGTGGTGGAGGCTGGTACAATTACAACATTTAGAAAGCACCTGGATGGGTATATGAATAGGAAGGGTTTGGAGGGATTTGGGCCAAATGCTGGCAAGTGGGACTAGATTAATTTAGAATATCTGGTCAGCATGGCCAAGTTGGACCGAAGGGTCTGTTGCCATTCTATGACCATGAGATCATGACTAATTATACATCTTCTACCTGCTACTGTCCTATATCCATAATACCCTCAGCTCTCAATCAAACTCAGATTTGAATTAAGCAATAAATCTAGCATCAATTTGTGAAAGCTTCAATCATGTTTCTGAATTTCATTCTTGAAAGACTTTTAAGAGTCTTCTTAAAAATCTTTTAAGGTTTTTGACTATGTCACCCTGCCTCAGATTCCCTGACTAACAGAAATGGTTTCTTCCAACCTATTCCCCTGAACAACATTAAAAGGTACCATATAAATGCAAGTCATTGTTCCTGCTCGAAGCTGTGACAGTTAATGATAGTGGGAAAGACTGCTTTGAGGCCCGTTATTATTGTGACTACGTTTGCAATAATTTTTGTGTCACATAGCAGTTCCCTGTGTTTTGATGATGAGAAATGGAAACTGGAACTAAACAAGAAAGCTTCCAGAAATCTTGCATGTACAGGTTGCCCTTTTGAAGTTTAAAATATACATACAATATATAAGGAATATATATTGCAGGTTACAGCACT
The DNA here is from genome assembly GCF_037043375.1 of Chiloscyllium plagiosum. Lineage (NCBI taxonomy): Eukaryota > Metazoa > Chordata > Chondrichthyes > Orectolobiformes > Hemiscylliidae > Chiloscyllium > Chiloscyllium plagiosum. The sequence continues at coordinate 8,115,479 of NW_028270171.1, forward strand.
TCAATAAGTTTTCTAAGTTTTTTTTTTATGTATGGTTGTTCCTATCTCAACCATCCTTCCAGACAGTGATTTCCAGACTCCAACTTCTAGGCAAAAAGATTTTTTCTCAACACCCAATTAATGCTTCCACCAGTTACTTTCAATCCATGCCCCATGGTTATTAACTTGCCTGCTAATGGAATTCACTCTATCTCGGCTTCTTGTAATTTATTCAGACTCCTTTGTTCCAAAGAAACATTTTATCCAAACTGCTAAAACTAAGAGCTCCCTACATAAAATAATTTCTCTTCAATGTTTCCTACTTTAAAATCTTAAAGGTGGAACGTTCAGTCTCAAGTCAGACTCAATAGTAGAGTTTCTCCTTGCACTCCACCCCCATTTATCTGATTAAAACAGCGATTACTGGATGGTAATTTCCATGAGAAGTTACACATCATCTTTTGTCATTTTTTTCCTAAAAAAAATGCAACTTCGCAGATTGAGACCTTGAACTGCAGTGTTAGCTACCTTCGTCATAGAATCATAGAATCCCTACAATGTGAAAACAGGCCATTCAGCCTATTGAGTCCACACTAACCCTCCTAACAGCATTCCACTCAAACCAACCTCTCTACCCTATCCCTGTAATCTTGCATTTCCCATGGCTAGCTCAGCTAGCCTGCACATCCCTGGACACTACAGGACAATTTAGCATGGCCAATCCAATGGGAAGGATGGGGATTGGCTGTAGGGGGAGACAATAGGGGCAAAACATTCACTCATGGTCAAAAAGAGATTAATGAATGGTTTCATGGAGTGAAACTGTTCTCACTAGGGATCAGTTAGCTCAGTTGGCTGGATGGCTGGTTTATGATGCAGCATCATACCCCAGCATGGTTACAATTCCTGCAACAGCTGAGGTTACCATGAAGATGCCACCTTCTCAACCTCACTATTGTCTGAAGTATGGTGGCCTTAAGGTTAAACTCATAATGGTTGTTCCTGTCCAATGAGAGAATGGCCTTATGCAGCTATGGACACTTACTAGCCCTTGTAATAACAAGATTGATAGAGAGGAAGCTTACATTCCTATAGCACCTGTCGCCACCACAGGATATTCCAAAGTGCATTATGGATTTTACAGAACCCTTGAAAGGAGGATAGGGATTTGGAGTTTCACATCTCATCCAGACCTCTGACAATGTAGCATTCCCTCAGCACTGCACTGAATTGTGAGAAAGGGTCTCAAGGACCTCAGGAGTGAGGTCAAGAAATAAGAGGGAGTTGCAGTTAACACCATTATCTAACAAGGCGTTATACTTATGAGTGCAATGGAGCTCTGAATTCAATCAGTTGTAATTATTGACAGGGAAAATGCATGGAGGATGTCCTGATGGGGAGTCCAGGAGAAGAGCTCACAGTCTCAAGATACAGGGTAGACCATTTAGGACTGAGAAGAGGAGAAATGTCTTCATCCAGAGAGTGGGGAGCCTGTGGAATTCTCTGTCACAGAAAGTGGTTGAGGCCAAAACATTGAATGATTTCAAGAAGGAGTTAGATCTAGTTCTTTGGGCTAAAAGGATTTAGGGGTATGGGGGTGAAAGCAGAAACAGGAACTGATCAGCCATGATCATATCGAATATTGGAATAGTCTCACTGGACTGAATGGCCCACTCCTGCTCCTATTTTCTAAGCTCCTATGTAATTGTTAAAAAGATTCTTCAACTAATTCAGTAATACTGGGATGGTGTTGGGAACCTCTACCATTTCAAAACACAGACATTCAATTCATTCAAAATATTTTTTCACACATATAAGATTGATGCTATAAACACTACTGGCACCAACCTGCCAAGTCCTTTTTTTGTTTATTCTGGATAAATAAATATTAGCAAATACCCATGCATTTCGAACCTGGCACACTTGGTAAAAAAATAACAATAAATAGGACGGTCCACTAGGAGAAACAAGTTGCCAGTTTCCTTTTACAATCCGAGGCTGCAGAGAGCTCACTGCCACTTCTCATCCCGAACAGAATCCTCCTACCTTGAAGGGAAATACCGACGCCGACAGCCCGCTCTTCCTCACCCTCCCCCCCAAAAAAAACACAAGCCAGCAAGTAAGACTTGGTGTTGTGCGAATTTTTACAGGCTTGCTCTGTCTCTCTCTCTTTAAGTATGAACTTACTGTCATCCAGATACAATGACCATCGCCAAACCTACCCCCGCCCCCCCCATACCTGCCCAAAACCCATGGTTGGATGTAAACCAAACAAACCCTGGAGTTAAGTGGAGCTTTTAAGTGTTGCCTTTTTTTTTCATTTCTTTTGATCGCATTCATGTTTAAAGCAACTTCAGAAACTTTGGGGGTGGATAAACAGAGTCAAACTTGTGTGACCATGGGTTTCCTGTTTGGTGAGCTGGTAGACTCTGGAATCCCACTGTCAGTGGGACAAAAACCATCCAACATGTCATTCTGTAGAGGCGTACAGAGATTGTCAATAAACTCATCCTCCACCTCCTGGCTTTTCCCCGTCACTGACTGCGTTTTGGGGCTCGGGGGCAGGTAAGGGCAGGTCGTCACATGCGAATAGTGGGTTTGTTCCTCGCTTTCGATCTCCCTGTGGTAGAAGTAACTGAAATTGGAGACTATCACGGGCACTGGCAAGGAGATGGTGAGCACACCAGCAATGGCACAGAGGGATCCCACAATCTTGCCTCCGAGGGTGCTGGGGTACATGTCTCCGTAGCCCACAGTGGTCATGGTGACGACGGCCCACCAGAAGGACTCAGGGATGCTGGTGAAGATGGTGTCCTTGTCCTCGGATTCAGCGAAGTAGACAGCGCTGGAGAACAGGATGACCCCGATAAAGAGGAAGAAGATGAGCAGGCCCAGCTCCCGCATGCTGGCTTTCAGGGTCTGGCCCAGGATCTGCAGGCCTTTGGAGTGCCGCGACAGCTTGAAGATCCGGAAGACCCTGACCAAACGGATGACCCTGAGGATGGCCAGAGACATGGCGGGTTGTGCCACCCCGCGCTGCCTGGCAAACTCGGTGCCCAGCGCCACAAAGTAAGGGATGATGGCCACAAAATCGATGATGTTCATGATGTCCTTGAAGAAGCCTGGCTTGCTGGGGCAGACGATAAATCTCAGGAAGAGTTCAAAGGAGAACCAGCAGATGCACATGGTCTCCACCACGAAGAAGGGGTCGTGGAAGGGGTTGCCCATTTCGTCCAGGTGGGTGCTGTTGCCCCGGTGGGGGTGAATGGCCAAGGTAGGGTCCTGCTCGTCCCTGAATTCAGGCAGGGTCTCCAAGCAGAAGACCACGATGGAGATCAGAATGACCAGCACTGAGATGATGGCCACCACCTTGGCAGGGGGTGAACTTTCGGGGTATTCGAAGAGCAGCCAGAGCTGCCTCTGGAACTCATTAGTAGGCATTGGCTTCTCCTCCTCTTTGATGAAACCCTCGTCCTCCCGGAAGCGGGTCATGGCCTCGTCCCCCAACTCGTAAAACCGGAGTTCCTCCATGAAGACCTCCAGGGAGACACTGTTTGGTCTTTTCAACCTGCCCCCGGATTGGTAATAGTACAGGATCGCATCGAAGCTGGGGCGGTTCCTATCGAAGAAGTACTCATTCCGGAGGGGGTCGAAATAGCGGATTCGCCTCTGGGGGTCCCCGAGGAGGGTATCTGGGAACTGCCGGAGGGTCTTGACCTGAGTCTCGAAGCGGAGGCCAGACACATTGATGACCACCCTCTCGCAGCACTCGTTATGCTCTTGCCTGCACAGCTCATAGCTCTTCTGATAATTGCACAGAGCTTTCTCCATGGTCTCTCCCGCTGCTCACAAACTGAGGGAGGGTTCTGGTTCACATGTTGCTGCTTCAGATCTCCACGCTAGCACTGAGACAGGATCTCTGCAAGGGGATTTTTTTTTAGAGAGAGATTGGAGGGAGGGAGGGGTGGTGGTGGTGGGGAGGGTTGTATGCAAGAGCTCTGTGTATGTGTGTGTTATTTTTCTTTGGCAATATTAAACAGTATATCGTTTTGCAGCCAGCCCCTCCTCGGGATCGAGATCAAGTGTTCAGCCAACTCCGGCTGATGACACAGAAATAAACCCCCAAACGGGCCGCCTCTTTAACACTTTCGCTGCTTCGTTCACTCAAACTCGCTCAGTCACACAGCCTTCCCTGGGAACAGCATCATTTATGTCGAAAAATATCCAAAAAGAGCAATTGCACAACGAGAAAAAATTACTGTAATAAATATAACCAGGACACTTGTGTGCTGTTCCTTTTATTTTTTCTGAATGTATTTATTTCTCTCACATTTCTTGTTTTTTTAAAATGTTCCCATTTGCTTTGCTTACATTTATTTTTTAAAAAGATCATGCTTTACTCTGACATTTTCTTTCTCCATTGTTCTGTTGTCATAGAGTCATAGAGATGTACAGCAGGGAAACAGACCCTTTGGTCCAACTCGTCTGTGCTGACCATACTAATTTAGTCCAGTTTGCCGTCACTTGGCCCATATCCCTCTAAACCCTTCCTATTCATATACCCATCTAGATGCCTTCTAAATGCTGTAATTGTACCAGCCTTCACCACTTCCTCTGGCAGCTCGTTCATACATGCACCACCCTCTGTGTGGATAAGTTGACCCTTAAGTCCCTTTTAAATCTTTCCCCTCTTACCTTAAACCATTTTGGACTGCCACTGCTCTGGGGAAAAGACCTTGGCTATTCACCCTATCATGCCACTCATGATTTTATAACCCTCTATAAGGTCACCCCCAAGCCTCCGACACTCCAAGGAAAACAACTCCAGCTTATTCAGTCTCTCCCTACAGCTCAAGCTCTCCAACCCTGTCAACATCCTTAGAAATCTTTGTGAATCGTTTCAACTGTTCTACTGTTGCACTCTTTGGTATATGACATTTGAATCTGGTTTCTTGCCTGCATTTTCTGCATCTACACCTCTCTATCCTTATTCTCCTTTGATTCAAATTGTTAGTATTCTTTTTTTTCAAAACAGTGATTACAGAGACCCTGGTCTGCATTATAAAGTTTGCACTAAGCAGCATCATTTTTGTATAAAGACTGTAATTTAAGTGTGGGCAAAAGTGAGGACTGCAGATGCTGGAAACCAGAGTTTAGATCAGAGTGGTGCTGGAAAAGCACAGTAGGTCAGGCAGCATCATTCCTGATGAAGGACTTTTGCCCGAAACATCGATTTTCCTGCTTCTCGGATGCTGCCTGACCTGCTGTGTTTTTCCAGCACCTCACTGATCTAAAAACTGTAATTTAAGTGTGTTGAGGATAAACACATGAAACTGTACCTGTGGTGACTGCTCTGACCAGCCTGGCCTTGTTCGTGTAGCTGTGTAGGTCTTGTGAAGAATTGATAGCACCATTTTGGCACTGACCTGTTCCGACAATTACTTGCCATATCAGCACCTATCACCCTTCATCTTTGCACCCAATTGGCATATTCCTTCTTTTCATCTCTGAGTTGATCGAACTTTTCTTAAGAAAACAAAAGTGAATTTGCAACACCTTTTTGGGGTCTAGAGTGTATTACCTGTGGTGAAAGTAGGTTCAATTGATGCATTCTGAAGGGAATTCATTCACCAGCTATCCATGTCGCTGGCCAGGCCAGCATTTATTGCCCATCCCTCATTGCCCAGAGAGCATTTAAGGGGCAAATGAATCACATGTAGGCCAGATTCCCTTCCCTAAAGGGCATTAGTGAACTAGATGGGGTTTTCCCCAACACTGGTTTCATGGTCAGTTTTAGTCTTTAATTCAAGATTTTTTCTGGAATTTATGGCAAGGTTTGAACCCAGATCCCTAGAACATTAAACAAGAAAACAGAAAGAACTACTGATGCTGGAAATCAGAAATGAAGACTGAAATTGCTGGAGAAACTTGGTAGGTGTGTGGAGAGAAATCAAAGTTAACGTTTCGGGTCCAGTGACCCTTCTTCAGAACCAGTTCTGCTGAGGTTCTCCAGCAATTTCTGTCTTTATTCCCCGGAACATTATCTGTGTCTCTGGGTTAATAGTCTAGCAATAATACCATGAGGCCATTGCCTCCACTGGAGGGAAAGGCAGAAGGTACAAGGTGAAAGGGAGAATGGTCACTGAGGGAAACACTAATTTGGAGCGCTAGTGCTGACATGATGGACTGAATGGCTTTTTTTTGCATTACAATAGTTCTGTGATCTGTGCTATTCAGCTCATACATTCACTCAGGGGATCTGGTCTCTCAGCTCACTGAACAACTGGTTTGCAATGCAGAGTAATGCCAACAGCATGGGCTCAATTCCCACACTGAGCAATATTACCATGAAGCTTCCCACCTTCACAACCTTGCCCATCATCTGAGGCATGGCAACCTTCCGGTGAAGTTTACCACCACTCACCTCTCTCTAATGAAAGAGTAGCCATATGGTCCTCTGGGACATAATGACTTTACCTTCACCTATGCAGTACCTCACTCCTTCCAGAAATGAAATGCACATTCTCACTAAAGTTTTCTTTAATTTCCTATCTATTGAAGGCTATTTTATGTTTGGGGAAGTTAGGTTTGATCTCATTGTCATGTGTCTGTTCTTCAACATCTCACACATATATAGAATTCTTAACATAGTAGAATGTCCCAAGGTGCTTCACAGGAACATTTTCAGAACAGATTTTGTCACCAAGCCACATAAGGGAAGTGACCAAATGTTTAGTCAAAGAGGTCAGATTTAAAGGAAATGTCTTTAGGAGAAATGTGAAGTATAGCAGTCCTGGAATACTTAGGGAATTGAAATGTTTGAAAGGGTGAAGGAGCCACAAAAGATCAGAATTATTCAAAATACCTCAAACAGAGTTGCTGAGGAATTCTCATGACTAGATCTGGTGTTTGCCATTGGTACTGAAGTCTATTCAAGGCAGGCATTGGCCTAGTGTTATTGTGGGAACATATAAACAGGAGTAGGCATTCACCCCCTCAAGCCTGTTCCACAATTTAATGAGATCGTGGCTGATCTGAGGCTAACTCCATATACCTGCCTTTTGCCCATATCCCTTGCTGAATAAAAATCTGTCTATCACAGATTAAAAATGAGCAACTCATCCAGCATCCGCTGCCATTTTTGGAAGAGCGTTTCAAACAACTCCCACCCTTTGTGTGTAAAAGTACTTCCTAACATCTCTCCTGAATGCTTTGGCCCTAATTCTCAGACTGTGCCCCCAGTTCTAGAATCTCCAGCCAATGGAAAATAGTTTATCTATCCTGTCTTTTCCTCTTAATAAATTGAAAACTTTGATCAGATTATCCCTTGACGTTTTAAATTCTAGAGAAGACAGGCCAAATTTGTACAACCAATCCTCATAATTTAATCCCTGATGTCCAGGTATTATTCCTGTAAACTCAAGTTGTTATCCATCCAAGGAGAAAGTGAGGTCTGCAGATGCTGGAGATCAGAGCTGAAAATGTGTTGCTGGAACAGTGCAGCAAGTCAGGCAGCATCCAGCGAACAGGAGAATCGACGTTTCGGGCATAAGCCCTTCCTGAAGAAGGGCTTATGCCCGAAATGTTGATTCTCCTGTTCCCTGGATGCTGCCTGACCTGCTGCGCTGTTCCAGCAACACATTTTCAGCTGTAATCCATCCAAGTCCAGTATATCCTTCCGAAGATGTGGTGCCATAATTATTGTGAGACTATTAATCCAGAGACCCAGGTAATGGCCTGTGGACCTGTATTCAAATCCCACCATGGCAGATGATGGAATTTAAATCGAATAGAAATCTGGAATTATGACTCGAATGATGACCATGACACTATTGTAAAAATGATCTGGATCATTAATGTTCTTCAGGGAAGGAAACTGCCATCTGCAATAAATGCTTGCCTAGCCAACGAAGACCAAATCCATAGGGGAATTGGAGACAAATCAGGACGATTAGAGCTCAGATATTCAGTAGTGAAATCAGTGGGGTGGGTGGTTAATCAAAACTTACACCAGTCTCAAAGAAAAGCTGTTTGAGGTGAGGGCAAATGGATCTATCGACCTGAGATAGATTTCAGTCAGGTAAAGATGTTGAGGTTTGAAGCAACAGCAATACAAATGGAGACAAGGTGCATTCTGCATCTGCTTGAAGAGTAGGTCATCTTCGTATGTTCCACTTCCCACTCCTCTGCTCCTCATCCTTCCCAGAGGGACATACCCACATGGTTAAAGGCAGAATGCTTAGGAACAGTCAGATCTTACAGACTCCTAATGATATAAAGTGATGTTGCAGTCGTGTTTGGTTCAAGTATTGGATTACAAAGTTGCCGTGGAAGGTTGGTTTAATTCCAATGTTCTGTCGCGGGTTGTGTGATGCAGGAGCCAAGAGAACCGGCTTACTTGAATTGCAAATGAGGCAGCCTTTAGATAACTGCATGGTAGTGAGCTTTCACTAGGCAAAGGGCAGGTAATAGGAGCTCTACATGAAGGATATGCTGTGAAGCTTAGCTTATCAAGCTCATCTTTTACAGAGCTATGGTGGTTCCTGCCCTCCTATATGGTTCTGAAATGTGGACTATCTACAGAGCCCAAAAAGTCAATTTCCCTGCTCCTCAGATGTTACTTGACCTGCTGTGCTTTTCCAGCACCACTTTAATCTTGCCTACAGAGAGACCTTAAGGCGTTGGAGCAGTACCATCAACGCTGCCTGCGCACTATTCTGTGAATTCACTGAGAAGAAAGGTGCACCAACATCAGCTTTCCTGAACTGACCACCCTTGATCAGCTGTGATGGGCAGGGCACGCCGTCCACATGACTGACACAAGACTCCGCAAGCAGGTGCTCTACTCTCAGCTTCAAAACTAGGCATTGGGCAAGGAAACCTCTTGCTGGTTACCACATACCATCCTCCCTCAGCTGGCGAATTGGTGCTTCTCCATGTTGAGCAACACTTGGAGGGAACACTGAGGATGGCAAGGATACAAAATATTCTCTGGGTGGGGGATTTCAATGTCCATCACCAAGACTGGCTTGGCAGCAGCACGATTGATCGATCTGGTCAGGTCCTAAAGGACATAACTGCTAGACTGGTTCTGCGGCGGGTGCTGAGGGAACCAACAAGAGGTAAAAAACATACTTAACCTCACCCTTACCAATCTGCCAGTTACAGATGCATCTGGCAATGACAGTATTGGTACGAGTGACCACCACACAGTCCTTGTGGAGACAAAGTCCTGCCTTCACATTGAGAATGACTTCTATCGTGTTGTGTGGCACTATCACTGTGCTAATTGGGATAGACGTTGAACAGATCTAGCAATTCAAGGCTGGGCATCCATGAGGTGCTGTGGGTCATCAATAGCAGCAGAATTGTACTCCAGCACAATCTGTAACCTCATGGTCTGGCATATCCTCCATACAACCATTACCATTAAGCCAGGGGATCAACCCTGGTTCAATGGAGTGTGCAGGAGGACATGTCAGGAGCAGCACCAGGCATACTTGAAAATGAGGTGTCAACCTCGTGAAACAACCAAACAGGACTCCTGGCATGCCAAACAGCATAAGCAGCAAATGTTAGACAGAGCTCAGTGATCCCACAATCACCGGATCCGATCTAAGCTCTGTAGTCCTGCCTCATCCAGCCATGAATGGTGGTGGACGATGAAACAACTCACTGAGGATGCTCCACAAATATCCCCATCCTCAATGATGGAAGGACCCAGCACATCAGTGTGAAAGTTAAAGCTGAAGCTTTCGCAGCAATTTTCAGCCAGAAGTGCCGAGTGGATGATCCATCTCAGCTTCCTCCAGTGGTCCGCAGCATCGCAGATACCAGTCTTCAGCCAATTTGATTCACTCCACGTGATATCACAAAATGGTTGGAGACACTGGATACTGCAAAGGCTACAGCCCCTGACAATAATCCGCCAAAGTACTGAAAACTTGTGCTCCAGAACTTGCCGCTCCCCTAGCCAAGCTGTTCCAGTACAATTACAACACTGGCTTCTATCCAACAATGTGGAAAATTGCCCAGGTATGTACTGTATATACCAGGCAGGACAAATCCAACCCAGCCAATTACCACCCCATCAATCTACTCTCAATCATCAGTAAAGTGATGGAAGGTGCCATCAACAGTGCTATCAAACAGCACCTGTTCAGCAATAACCTTCTCAGTGACACCAAGTTTGGGTTCTGCCAGGGCCACTCAGCTCCTGACTTCATTACAGCCCTGGTTCAAACATGGACAATAGAGCTGAATTCCAAAGGGGAAGGGAGAGTGACAGTCCTTGACATCAAGGCTGCATTCGATCAAGCGTGGCAGCATGGAGCCTGAACAACACTGGAATTGATGAGTGTTTGGCAAACTCTCCAGTGGTTAGAGTCATGGATGACACATAGGAAGATCACCATGATTATTGGAAGTCAGTCATGTCAGCTCCAGGACAACTCTGCAGGAGTTCCTCAGGGTAGTGTCCTAGGCCCAACCATATTCAGCTGCTTCACCAATGACCTTCCCTCCATCATACATCAGATGAGTGGATGTTTGCCAATAAATGGGGCAATGTTCAGCACTATTTGTGAATCCTCAGGTACTGAAGTGGTCCATGTCCAAATGCAACAGGATTTGGACAATATCCAGGCTTTATGAGCAAAAACAGCTTCTCCCTGTCAGCCTGCTTATGCGTTTGAAAACCTCTGTCAAATCTCCTCTCAGTCTCTCCAAGGAAGACAGTCCCAAATTCGTCAATCAATTCCCACACATTTTAAGGTAATTGATTAAAGAGCCAAAGGGAGTTGATTTTTTTTTTAACGAGCTAATTATACAACCTAGAAAGCACTACCTGAAATGGTGGCAGAAACAGATTTAATAGTAATTTTATAATATTAATATTTGAAGAGGGAGAAACTTGCAGCCTATGAGAGAAAAATTAAGGCACAGAGGAAATATATGGTAACACTTTCCAAGAGCCATCACAGACTCAATGGGCTGAATAGCTAACTTTTATGCTAAAAAATGCTACAAACCCCTTTGTGCATCTTAATCCATTAGCTATTACTTAGCGTGACCACTTAATTTGTCCCAATCTTGTTGAGTGGTATCACTATTGGTTACTTGCCATTAGCCCTAATGTTCTCAGCAAGTTTATAATATTGTTATGTCCTGCACATCATTCATCGATGGTCTGAATGTCGGTTCCAGACCAGAATCCATTGGAATTCCACCAGACTCCAGCTTAATACACAAACTTGTTGTACATCATTACTTTTGCTTTCTGTTGCCAGGCCAATTTTTGATTACTTTGCTCTTACATTGTGGACTTTTATCATCTTTAAAAGCCCTCAGCAACTAATTTAATTACTTCCAAAGTAAAGATTCCACTGACTTGTGATGGATGACTATTGGTTCTAAAACTATGCTGACTATCACTTGTGACATTGTGCTCTTTAGATGAATATTGATAATATCTAGTAAAATAGTTGGTGGCACATCACTGATAGATTTCTCTCTTTGAATCAATTTGTAATTTATTGTGTCATATCTTGCTTTTTTAAAAAGAAAATATTTAAAATGAGGACTACAGAAAGTTTTGAACACAGCCTAGAACATCACCTGAGCCAACCTTCCATCCATTGATACTATCTTTATTCCTCGCTGCCATGGAAAGACAGCTAGCATCATCAAAGCCTCCTCATACCCCGGTTATAATCTCTTCCAACCCATTCTGTCGGCAGAAGATATGAAATCGTAGACACGCGCACCAATAGCTTCTTCTCTGCTGTTATTAGACTCTGAATGGACCTCTCCAATTTCAAATTTAATGTTGATCTTGTTTTTTGTGCACTTCTTCACAGCTATAATTTGTATTCCTTGCTCTGTTCTATCAATGTGTGATCTTTGTATGTTATGATCTGCCTGTCCTGCACACAAAACAAAACCTCACTGTACTTAGGTACATGTGACAATAATAAATCAAACCAAATCACTTCAGGTAGCTCCAATTTTCAGTGGAGCAATTTAGTCACAAAGCTTCTAAAATTTTAATCAGGCACCTAAAAACAACATTGAATAGTGTGATGAAGATGTTATTATTATTTGTGAACTTGGCTTGTAAATAGAGCTAAATGAGTTTTTCGTTGTCAGTTCTGTGACGGTGATTTGTTGTTTGTTTGAGGATCGGAAACTTCTGTTAAGTAGTGAATCAGAACAGTATTTCGAAGAACAGACCTCAGGTGAATGATTAGACAATCTACCTAGTGAGTGAAGTATCACTGTGGGATTAGTAGCTTTGATCACTGAAGCTAGGGAAAAAAAATGAGAATGTGAGGGGTATCATGATTATGCAAGAATTCTGAAGTAGTATCCCAGTAACCTGAAGAATTATTCAGATCAGCATCAAGTATCAAAAACCTGAGAAGTGGCAATTCTAGCAGATTCCTATGATATTGCACACAGTTATATTTTGGGAAATGATCATATGGGAATCAGTAAGGAGGACGCTAAAATAATAAAGGAGAAAGATGCAGAATGAACTTCCGGAGGAAATGGTGAACGTGGGTACAATTACAACATTTAAAAGATATTTGGATAAGTTCATGAGTAGCAAAGGTTTAGAGGGATACACGTCAGGAGCAGGCAGGCGGGACGAGTTTACTTTGGGATCATGATCAGCATGGTTGGACCAAAGGGTTTGTTTCCGTGCTGTATGACTCTATGACCTTAAGGGGGTATTACAAAAAATAAATGCTTTCTTTGTTAAAAAAAAGTTTGAATATACTAAAGCTGGAGGTTAAATAGTAGACAACATGTTGGGACTATTTCCTGTATCTAGAAATGGTTAAAAGCTAAGTTCACCGAACTTCATCAAGTACAAAACCTCAATGAGGTGAATTGTGTAATTAGTACTCCAGACAGGTAAATAAAAATAGTGTGTGAAACCTTGATATGTTAAAGCAATAGGGATAAAATAAAACTATCAGAGAGAATGAATCAGCAATTTGAAGCTCAAAAGTCAATCATCCAATAATCCAATTGCATATTATGACAGTACTTAAAAATTAGATAAGTTATGCTATCCTCCAGAAAACAACTACAAAAGCTATTTCAAAATCATAAATCAATTTGTGTAAATAGGCCAGGAGAAATGTCTTTTGCTTACATGCTATTAATGTAGGGGATGTGTTATCCATAAAGCAACACCTTTACAGACTCAACCCAGAGAAGTTACATCAAGTGAGGGAAGAGTTCAGGTTCATGATGAACAATTACATTATTGAATTGAGTCGTAGTAGCTGTAGCTTTCCTTTTGTGAGAAAATCAGATGGATCACCATGATTATGTATCAATTATTCCAAAGTCAATGTGCTTACCAAGGCAGATTCATATCTGATTCCAGTATTAGCGGATTGTATTGAGAGGATTGCACAAGCATTGTTTATTACTAAACTTGACCAATTAAAGGGTGTCAACAAATTTCATTGTCTAAGTCAAAGAAGTATCAGCTTTTGTAACCTTTTGCAAGTTCCTGTCCAAGCAACTCACAATCCTGACTTAGAACTATATCACCATTCCTCCAGTATTGCTTGTTCAAAAACCTAGAAATTCCCTTCAACCCCACTACCTACAATAAATGGATTACAGCAGTTCCAAAAAGCAGCTCACCATCTGCTCTGAAGGACAGCTAGGATCAGCAGTAACTGCTGGCCCAGCCAGTGAAGCCCATAACCCCAAAAGAATATTTAAAAAAAATAATATATGTACAATGTAAAAGTATTGCTTTTTGGGATGAAAAATGCACGAGCAACCTTTGAATGATCAATAAGGTCGTCAAAGTATTATGCAATTCTCTTGCTAATTGTGTCTAGTCAAACCTCAGAGAAATATATATGATAATCTTGTCAGTAGGGCAATCAATGCTTTCAGGGAAAGGGCAGGAAAGTGGATGTGACAATTATTGGAACAGCCATGATCCCATTGAATGGTGGAGCAGGCTTGAGGGGCTGAATGACACACTCCTGTTTCTATTTTTTATGGTTTTGTGTTCTTGTGGACAGGGAGAAAGTGAGGACTGCAGATGCTGGAGACCAGAGTTGAAAAGTATGCTGCTGGAAAAACACAGAAGGCCAGGCAGCATCCGAGGAGCAGGAGAATCGACGTTTCGGGCATAAGCCCTTCTTCAGGAATGAGGCTGGTGTGCCAAGCAGGCTGAGATAAAAGGTAGGGGGGAGGGAATTTGGGGGAGGGGCACTGGGAATATGATAGGTGGAAGGAGGTGAGGGTGATAGGCCAGAGAGGGGGTGGGGGCGGAGAGGTCGGGAAGAAGATTGCAGGTCAAGAGGGCGGTGCTGAATCCAGGGGTTGGGACTGAGATAAGGTGGGGGGAGGGGAAATGAGGAAGCTGGAGAAATCTACGTTCATCCCGTGTGGTTCGAGGGTTCCTAGGTGGAAGATGAGGCGCTCTTCCTCCAGGCGTCATGTGGTCAGGGTCTGGCGATGGAGGAGGCCAAGGACTTGCATGTCCTTGGCGGAGTGGGAGGGGAAGTTAAAGTGTTCAGCCACGGGGCTGTTGGGTTGGTTGGTGCGGGTGTCCCAGAGGTATTCTCTGAAACATTCCGCAAGTAGGCGGCCTGTCTCCCCAATGTAGAGGAGGCCACATCGGGTGCAGCAGATACAGTAAATGATGTGTGTGGAGGTGCAGGTGAATTTGCGACAGATATGGGACACCACCCACGCCCTCCACCTCCTCCATGATTTTCGCTTCCCCGGCCCCCAATGCCTTACCTTCACGATGGACATCCAGTCCCTATACACTTCCATCCACCATCACGAAGGCCTCCAAGCTCTCCGCTTCTTCCTCTCCCGCCGACCCAAGCAGTACCCTTCCACTGACACCCTCCTTCGACTGACTGAACTGGTCCTCACTCTTAACAACTTCTCCTTCCAATCCTCCCACTTCCTCCAAACCAAAGGAGTAGCCATGGGCACCCGCATGGGCCCCAGCTATGCCTGCCTCTTTGTCGGATATGTGGAAAAATCCATCTTCCGCAGCTACACTGGCACCACCCCCCAACTTTTCCTCCGCTACATCGATTATTGTATTGGCGCTACCTCGTGCTCCCACGAGGTGGTTGAACAGTTCATCCACTTTACTAACACCTTCCACCCCGACCTCAAATTTACCTGGACCGTCTCAGACTCCTCCCTCCCCTTCCTAGACCTCTCCATTTCTATCTCGGGCGACCAACTCAACACAGACATTTACTACAAACCGACCGACTCCCACAGCTACCTAGATTACCCCTCCTCCCACCCTGCCCCCTGTAAAAATGCCATCCCATATTCCTAATTCCTTCGCCACCACCGCATCTGCTCCCAGGAGGACCAATTCCACTACTGAACAACCCAAATGGCCTCCTTCTTCAAAGACAGTAATTTCCCCTTCAATGTGGTCGATGTTGCTCTCCACCGCATCTCCTCCACTTTCCGCACGTCCGCCCTTGAATCCCGCCCTCCAATCGTCACCAGGACAGAACCCCACTGGTCCTCACCCCACCAACCTCCAGATACATCGTATCATCCTCCGTCATTTCCGCCACCTCCAAACAGACCCCACCACCAAGGATATATTTCCCTCCCCACCCCTATCAGCATTCTGGAGAGACCACTCCTTTCGCGACTCCCTCGTCAGGTCCACACCCCCCACCAACCCAACCTCCATTCCCAGCACCTTCCCCTGCAACCGCAAGAAGTGCAAAACTTGCGCCCACACCTCCCCCCTTCACCTCCCTCCAAGGCTCCAATGGATCCTTCCATATCTGTTGCACCTCCACACACATCATTTACTATATCCGCTGCACCCGATGTGGTCTTCTCTACATTGGGGAGACAGACCGCCTACTTGCGGAACGTTTCAGGGAACACCTCTGGGACACCCGCACCAACCAACCCAACAGCCCTGTGGCTGAACACTTTAACTCCCCCTCCCACTCCGCCAAGGACATGCAGGTCCTTGGCCTCCTCCATCGCCAGACCCTGACTACATGACGCTGGAGGAAGAGCACCTCATCTTCCACCTAGGAACCCTCGAACCACACGGGATGAACGTAGATTTCTCCAGCTTCCTCATTTCCCCTCCCTCCACCTTATCTCAGTCCCAACCCCTGGATTCAGCACCGCCCTCTTGACCTGCAATCTTCTTCCCGACTTCTCCGCCCCCCACCCCCTTTCCGGTCTATCACCCTCATCCTCACCTCCTTCCACCTATCGTATTCCCAGTGCCCCTCCCCCAAATTCCCTTCCCCAACCTTTTATCTCAGCCCGCTTGGCACACCAGCCTCATTCCTGAAGAAGGGCTTATGCCCGAAACATCGATTCTCCTGCTCCTCAGATGCTGCCTGACCTGCTGTGATTTTCCAGCACCACACTTTTCAACTCTGCTCTTGTGGACACTTTACTGTTCGATGGGTTAAAAAGAGCCAATTTGGGCATAACTTTAGCTTAAAAGAATATTTGCTAAAGCAAAAGTTACTCATTGGGGTCACAGTGTGGGACACGACCAAATAACATCTAAAGAAGCAAAAAAAAGATTGCGTTGGAATTTTCTGTGCCTTAGACAAAAATTGAAATTTGGTTCTATATTGACATGAATGGATTATATCAGAAGTGTATTCCAAATATCAGCACTGAAGTGGCTTCTGTGTCAAACCTGTTAGAGGAGAAAGTGAGGTCTGCAGATGCTGGAGATCAAAGTTGAAACTTTATTGCTGGAACAGCACAGCAGGTCAGGCAGCATCCAGGGAACAGGAGATTAGACGTTTCGGGCACAGGCCCTTCTTCAGGAATGAGCAGAGAGTGTTCAGCAGGAGAAGATAAAAGGTAGGGAGGAGGGACTTGGAGGAGGGGCGTTGGAAATGTGATAGGTGGAAAGAGGTCAAGGTGAGGGTGATAGGTCGGAGTAGGATGGAGGCGGAGAGGTCAAGAAGAAGACTGCAGGTCAGGAAGGCGGTGCCGGGCTGGAGGGATTCGGCTGAGACAAGGTGGGGGGAGGGGGGATGAAGAAACTGGTGAAGTCCAAGTTCATCCCCTGTGGTTGGAGGGTTCCCAGTCGGAAGATAAGACGCTCCTCCTCCGACCGTCGCGTTGTTGTGGTTTGGCGGTGGATGAGTCCAAGGACCTGCATATCCTCGGTGGAGTGGGAGGGGGAGTTGAAATGCTGTGCTACAGGGTGGTTGGGTTGGTTCGTCCGGGTGGCCCAGAGGTGCTCTCTGAATCGCTCCGCAAGTAGGCGGCCTGTCTCCCCAATATAGAGGAGGCCACACCGGCTGCAGCGGATGCAGTAGATGATGTGGGTGGAGGTGCAGGTGAATCTGTGGCGGATATGGAAATTTCCTTTGGGGCCTTGGAGAGAAGTGAGGGGGGAGGTGTGGGCGCAAGTGTTGCACCTCCTGCGGTTGCAAGGGAAGGTGCCGGGAGTGGAGGTTGGGTCGGTGGGGGGTGTGGATCTGACAAGGGAGTCGCGGAGGGAGTGGTCTCTACGGAAAGCTGATAGGGGAGGGGAGGGAAATATATCCTTGGCGCTGGGGTCTGTTTGGAGGTGGCGGAAGTGACGGCGGATGATGCGCTGTACATGGAACCTGTTAGAGAAAGGCAAATATATTTGCATGGTTAGAGGAATATTAGAGAGCCTTTGACAGTTTGAAAGCGATATTGACTATGGTACTGGATTTAGCAGTATCAAATTCTGATAAGCTGTAAACTGATTGTTGATTCCAGGAGCATAGTACAGTGTTGTTACCGGAGGACAAGATGGAAATTGAATGACAAGTCAGTTTATTTTCTATAAAACTGAATTTGTGCCAACAGAAATATTCAACAGTGAAGAAAGAAACCTAGCGTTGGCTTTTAAAATATTTTGAAGTCTGCATATCTTTGGTGGCACAGTGGCTCAGAGGTTAGCACTGCTGCCTCACAGCACTAGGGTCCCAGGTTCGATCCCAGCCACGGGCAACTGTCTGTGTGCAGATTCTCCCCGCGTCTGTATGGGTTTCCTCTGGATGCTCCGGTTTCCCCCCACAGTTCCAAAGATGTGCAGGTCAAGTGAATTGGCCATGCTAAATTGCCCACAGTGCTAGGTGCATTAGTCAGAGGAAAACTGGTCTGGGTGGGTTACTCTTCGGAGGGTCGGTGTGGACTGGTTGGGCCTGTTTCCACACTGTAGGGAATCTAATCTAATCATATCTAAACTCTTTGCGCAGACAGCTGCCAGACCTGCTGAGTTTCTCCAGCCTACAATCATAGAATCCCAATAGTGCAGAAAGAGGTCATTCAGCCCATTGAGTGTGCAACAACCCTCAGAAGAGCATGCCCAACCAGACTGTTCCCCCTATTCTCATAACCCCACATTTATCAGACCTAACCCACCTAGCCTGCACATCCCTTGATGCTGCCCAAAGGAGTGGATGGCCTAGTGGTACTATCGCTGGACTGTTAATCCAGAGATGCAGGTAATGTGCTGAGGGACCTGGGTTCAAATCCCACCACAGCTGATGGTGGAATTTGAATTCAATGCAAATTTGGGACTGAGAGTCTAATGGTGACTAAGCATGCATGTTTGATTGTTGGGGAAAAGCCCACCTGGTTCACTAATGCCCTTCAGGGAAGAAAGCTGCCTACCTGTGACTCCAGACCCACAGCAATGTGGGTGACTCTTAACTGCCCTCTGGGTAATAAATGCAGGTCTAGCCAGTGATGCTCTCTTCCCATAAATATAAAAAGAACTATCAGGCAATTTAGATTAGAGTGGTGCTGGAAAAGCACAGCAGGTCAAGCCGCATCCGAGGTGCAGGAAAATCGACGTTTCGGACAAAAGCCCTGCTCTATTCCTGATTAAGGGCTTTTGCCCAAAACGTCGATTTTCCTGCTCCTCGAATGCTGCCAGACCTGCTGTGCTTTTCCAGCACAACTCTAATCTAGACTCTGGTTTCCAGCATCTGCAGTCCTTGTTTTTACCTATCAGACAATTTAGCCTGGCTAATCTACCCAATTTCTGTTCTTGTTTTAGATTTCCAGCATCTGCAGTATTTTGTGTTTACCTTTGTCTATAGGTTTGCTCACTTGTCTAAGCTGCTTTGGATCCACCTGTTGTTTTTGTGCTGGCTCTTTGCAGTAATCATCAGTTTGTACGCCTTTGATCTTGTTTTTAACTAATTTCAACTCCAGTTGTCATTGCCGTGTGTTCTTCCGTGTTATTCCCGTTGCTCTCTCAATAGCTTTGGCATCATCCATCACATCTAATACTCTTCCTCCAACTGGCTTAATAGACCTATCTTTGGAGAATGTTTCTCAGTTTCCCCACGATCAAGCGGAAATAACTCTTGGTGCTGTTATGATGGAAATGTTAATATGCTTGTATCAAATACATCCCCATTACTTTAATACATCCATTCATCAAGTTAAAACAAATGAGTTCACAACTCTGTTAAAAATAGTTTGAGGGTGGGGTGGTGATGTGAGGAGAAGGACTTTAGACAAGGGTGTTAACATCTCTGACAGTTATTTCTACTGTTCTGATTAATGGCAACTGGCCTAAGTGGGTTACACTTTTGTCTCTCAGTCAGAAGTTTGTTATAGAGTCATAGAGTCATAGAATTGTACAGCATGGAAACAGACACTTCGGCCTAACTCGATCATGCCATCAGGACATCCTAAATTAATCTAGTCCCATTTGGCTCATATGCCTTTAAACCCTTCCTATTCATGTACTCATCCAGATGCCTTTTAAATGTTATAATTGTAGCAAGTCTCCACCACTTCCTCTGACAGCTCATTCCATACATGCACCGCTCTCTGCATGAAAGATTTGCCCCTCAGGTCCCTTTTCTATCTCTCCTTTCTCACCTTAAACCTTTGCCTCCCTCACGGTAGGAAAAAGACCTTGGCTATCCATGCCCCCGCCCCCCAGCCATGATTTTATAAACCTCTATAAGATCACCCTCAGCCTCCAACACTCCAGGGAAAACAGCCCCAGCCAACTCAGCCTCTCCCTATAGCTCAAATCCTCAACCTTGGCAACATCCTTGTAAATCTTTTCTGCACCCTTTTAAGTTTAAGAACATTTTTCCTATAGCAGGAAGACTAAAATTGAATATAGTATTCCAAAGGTGGCCTGTGCAGCTGCAACATGACATCCCAACTCCTATACTCAATGCACTGTTCAATGAAGGCAAGTCTTCTTCACTACCCTGTTCACTTGCAACTCCACCTTTAAGAAACTATGACCCTGCACCTCAAGGTCTCTTTATTTGGCAAACTCCCCAAGACCTTATCATTAAGTGTATAAGTCCTGTCCTGCTTTGCCCTACCAAGAATCAACACCACACATTTATCTAAATTGAACTCTATCTGCCACTCCTCGGCCCATCTGATCACGATCCAATTGAAAGAAACCTTCTTCATTGTCCACTACACCACCAATGTCATATGCAAACTTACTTCATGCACTTATTTCATATGCTCATCCAAATTGTTTATATAAATGACAAAAAGCAGTGAACCAAGCACCGATCCTTGCAGCACACTCTAGTCAAAAGCCTCCAGTCCGAAAAACAACCCTCCACCACCACTCTCTGTCTCTTATGGTTCGAGCCAATTTTTTTATCCAAGTATCTAGGTCTCCCTGGATTCCATGTGATCTAACCTTGCTAATCAGTCTACTGTGCAGAAACTTGTTGAACACTTTGCTGAAGTCTATACAGACAACATCCATCATTATGCCTTCTTTGTCGCTTCTTCAAAAATCTCAATGAGGTTAGTGAGACACAATTTCCCATGCAGAAAGTCATGTTGATTATCCCTAATCAGTCCTTCCCTTTCCAAATGCATCTAAATACTGTCCCTCAGAATCCTCTCTAAGAACTTACCCACCACTGACATCAGGCCCATCGATCTATAGTACCCTGGCTTTTCCTTACCACATTTCTCAAATAATGGCACCACAGTAGACAACCTCAGTCTTCAGTCCTTACCTGTGGCTATTGATGATACAAGTGTCTCAGCAAGGGGCCTAGTAATCTCTTCCCTAGCTTCCCATAAAGTTCTGGGATATACCTGATAAAGTTCTGGGGATTTGTCCACCTTTATGCATTTTAAGACATCCAGCACTTTGTTCTCTGTAATATGGACACTTTTCAAGATATCGCTATTTATTTCTCCAAATACTCTAGCTTCTGTAAATACTGACGGAAAATATTCGTTTAGTATCTCACCTATTTCCTGTAGTTCCACATATAGACAGCCTTGTTGATCTTTAAGGGGTCCTATTCTCTCCCTAGTTACTTTCTTTTACCCTTATTGTATTTGTAGAATCCCTTTGGATTCTCCTTAACCTTATTTGGCAAAGCTATCTCATGTCCCCTTTTTGCCCTCCTGATTTCCTTCTTGATTATACTGCTTTTGCTTTTATACTCCTCTAGGGATTCACTCAATCCCAGATGTCTATACCAGCCATATGCCTCCTTTTTCTTGACCAGAGTCTTAATTTCTCTGGCCATCCAATATTTCCTACACTTACCAGCCTTGGCCTTCACACTAACAGGAACTACTGCCTCTGGACTCTCGTTATATCATTTTTGAAGGCCTCTCACATTCCAACTATCCCTTTACTTGCAAATAGCCTCTTACAATTAACTTTTGAAAATTTTTGCCTAATTCTGTCAAAATTGGCCTTACTCCAATTTAAAACTTTAAATTTTTGATCAGTTCTGCACTTTTCCACAGCTATTTCAAAACTAATAGAATTATGATCATTAGCCCCAAAGTGCCTCCCCCCACAGAGATGTCACTCACAATGCCCTGCCTTATTTCCCAAGTATAGGCCAAGCTTTGCAACTTTTCTAGTAGGTATATCCATGTACACACTTAACAAATTCCCCTCCATCCATGCCCAGAATACCATGGCAGTCCCAGGTATGTTTGGAAAGTTAAAATCACCTCTCTTTACACCCTATCACTCTTACAGATATCTGAGATCTCCTTACAAGTTTGTTTCTCAATTTCCCGCTCACTGCTGGTGGCATATACTCTAAACCAAAAAGGAGATCATCCATTTTTTATTTCACAAATCCATCCAAACAACTTTACTGGACGTAATCCAAGGAATATCCTCTCTAAGTACAGCCAAAATATTATCCCAAATCAAAAATGCCACTCCACTTGCTACCTTGCGCACCCAATCCCCCACTTTCTATCCTTCCTATAGCATCTGTACTTTGGAACATTAAGCTTCCAGTCTTGCCCTTTCCTTAGCCTCAATTCAGTAATATTTATGACGTCCCAGTCCCATGTTCCCAAACATGCCCTGAGGTCATCTTCCTTATCTGTCAAGCCTCTTGCATTGGAATAAATGCAGTTTAATTTATCAGTCCTGCCTCTTTCACTGCCTTACTCTTGACTGCTGTGACTATTTGACTTGCTCCTCTTCTCAGTTGTACCAGACTCAGGCTCATCTCTTTTTTCACTATTTCTTTGGGTCCCACCAACACACTGTTCTGATTTCTCGTTGTTGGCTGCAGCCCCTTACTACAGAGACTTGTATCACAATCGATTGCTTGGAACCTGACATACCCTTTCATTATAGTAGAGCCAGTCTCGGTGCCAGAAGGTTGGCTGTCAGTGCTACATTCCCTGAGAGTCCATCACTCCCTACATTACTTTAAGTCCTGCTCTAGGGCTTAAACATAAGAATTGGAGCAGGTACCTGCACCAAGAGAGTGATGCATTGTTGGATGGCTTGGTTTTTTGGGATGAATTAACCTGAGGTCCTATTTGCCCCTTTAGGTAGATGTGAAGAATCCCTTGACACTCTTCTCAAGAAAAGAAGGGGAATTGTTGCAGGCCTCCTGGCCAATATTTATCCCTCATAGACAAGCAGGAGGCTGGAAGAGCACGGCAAGCTAGGCAGCATCAGGAGTGGAGAAGTCGACATTTCGGGTGAAACCCTTCTTCAGGACTTTTTGTCTCTAACCAATGCTTTCCCTCAGCTTTGCAAAACACATTATCTGGTCATAGTATCTCATTGCAGTTTGGGAGCTTTCTGTGCGCAAATTGGCTTCTGCAATCCTTGCAATACCGCAGAGGCTATCTTTCAGAAAAATACTTGAATGGTTCTAAAGTGCTTTGAGGTATCCCATGATCATGAAAACGCAATGTAACTACAACTGGTTAATCTGGACATAATATGTCTCAATGTTTCAAAGAAGAGTCACATTTGGATTCAAAACATTGACTCTGTTTCTCTCTCCACAGATGCTGCCAGACTTGCTGAGTTTCTCCTGTACATTCTGTTTTTATTTTGCAGTTGAGTTATTGGTTCAACCTTTTGCTCATCAGTGCTTTCGTCTGTCCTTTTCATTTCTTGCTCTGACACCGGTCATACTGTCAACTATTTGTTTTGACATGAGAATGCCCCTTTTACCTATCTCTGATCAGATGGACACGTTAGAGATATTCACTGCATTGTTACCTTTTGAGCCTGTTTGTGATAAAGGAAAGCCTGTGGGAACCTCTGACACTCAGGTTAATGTGTAAACTTTCCAATCAAATTGTGAGGTGGTGATAGTGTCCTTACTTCTGAGCTAGGAGGTCTGCATCCCACCCATTCAGAGGAATGCAATAATATCTCTGAACATGTTGGTTAAGAAATATGTGTAACTGAGTTCCAACTACACTCTCTGGGTCTGCTTTGTGTTTGGAATTTACAAGCACTCCACATCCTTTGTCTCTTATTACGCTGTCCCTTACTGGATCTGCTGTATGAGCCTGCATTGAGCATTGATGTACACTCCAACATGTTCCCAGCT
This sequence comes from Chiloscyllium plagiosum, assembly GCF_037043375.1. NCBI lineage: Eukaryota > Metazoa > Chordata > Chondrichthyes > Orectolobiformes > Hemiscylliidae > Chiloscyllium > Chiloscyllium plagiosum. Next base: position 8,139,316 of record NW_028270171.1, read on the forward strand.
AATAATTCAATCCAAGCCTAATTGTGATGATCTGCATTCTTAACATCAAGAAGACAGAGATGTTGAGGCTAAGCTGTGTACTTCACCTACGTACGTTCAGCATTAAAGGAGTACTGCAAAGGAATAAATTTGGGAGTCGGTGATGATGGGTTGAATGGTGACAAACACTCAAGTAATGATGGGATTAAAGCGTGGCGAACCAGGTATTCGCACAGGATGACACCTTTAATAATAATGCTCCTGGGACTGTCAGCTCTATTCAGTTGATGCCATTGCTGATAGCAGGATTAATTTTCTGAGAACTCTTGAGACTTCAGCACATTGTCGAATGTGGTGTGGAGAGCATGCTGCACTGTCAGAGGGGTTAATTTTGGGCTGAGATATTAAACTGAGGCCTTTTTTAAAATTCCTTTGTGGGATGTGGGCATCATTGGCTGGGCCTGCATTTATTGCCTGACCCTAGTTGCCTTTGAGAAGGTGAGCTGCCTTTTTGAATTTAAATGCCCAGAGGGCAGTAAGAACCGCCCACACTGCTCTAAACCTGGAGTCACATGTAGACCCGAGTAGGTAAGGATGGCAGTTTCCTTCCCGAAAGTGAACCAGATGCTGCCAGACTTGCTGAGTTTCTCCAGCATTCTCTGTGTTTATTTGAGAAAGGCAATGGTCATCATTAATTCTGGATGTGTTTTTAATTGAATTCAAATTCCACCATCTGCCATGGCAGGATTTAAAACCAGTCCTCAAAACATTACCTGTGGTCCCTGGGTCATTTAAATGCAAGTGCTCTTTTCTTTCACTGTTTCTTTCTTTAGACCAAACTAGTTGCTGTCCTCATGCTATGGGTTGACCCACAATGCCAGTAAGGACGGAATTCCAGGAGTTTCACCCAGTGACAAAGAAGGAATTCCGATATACTTCCAAGATCAGGATGGTGAGTGGCTTAGAGGGGAACTTGAAGGCGGTGGTGTTCCCTGTATCTGCTGCCCTTGTCCTTCTAGATGGAAGTGGTCATGGGTTTGGAAGGTGCTGTTCAAGGATCTTTGGTGAATTTCTGCAGTGCACCTTGTAGAGAGTACACCGTGCTGTTACTGAGCGTCAGTGGTGGAGGGAGTAGTGGGAGTGGATGCTTTGGGAGTGCATCTGTCTGCTCCCTCAATGGCATTTCTTAAATAAGGAAGTTTTGAAGTCTCCTAAACTCCTGACCAACTATTGTCCCTCAATCAATATCACCAAAACCCTGATGGCTATCTTATTGTGGGAGTCTGCTATGTTCAGTTTGGCTGTGATGTAACTCCCACAGTTCAACAGTTGCTGCACTTCAATAAAGTGCCTCATTGATGGTGAAGCACTTTAGAACATCCGAAGATTGTGTTTGTTTTTTGATTCGTTCATGGTCATCGCTGGCTGGGCCACCATTTATTGCTCATCCTTAAGTGTACAGAGGGCAGTAAGAGCCGCCCACATTGCTGTAAATCTGGACTCACATGTAGACCAGAGTAGGTAAGGATGGCAGTTTCCTTCCTGAAAGTGAACCAGATGCTGCCAGACTTGCTGAGTTTCTCCAGCTGTGCTTGTTTGAGAAAGGCAATGGTCATCATTAATTCTGGGCATGTTTTTAATTGAATTCAAATTCCACCATCTGCCATGGCAGGATTTAAACCCAGGTCCTCAAAATATTAATTGGGGTCTCTGGGTTAACAGTTTAGGCGATAATACCATGAGGACATAGCTTCATTTAAGTGTAAGTGCTATTTTCATTCACTGTTTCTTTCTTTAGCCCAAATCAGTTAACAGTGATTCATTTATAATAATACACACCAAATGATAGTGGAGGTCTTATCAATAATGCATAGTGTGCGTGCACAGATGTAACTCGTGAGGGGTGTGTTCACCCGGACCAAGTGAGGGGTGGTGGAATGTGGACCAGAATTAGGAAGCACGGGGGAAGGGGTGGGGATGCAGGTGCACAGTGAGTGTCCACACCAAGAGCCAGTCTCTTTTTGACTGGGCGCGATGGGAAGACCTGAGGAAGACTGGGGATCCACAGGGAGAAAGAAGACACAAAATAATGACGTGGAGCTGCCGGTGTTGGACTGGGTGGATAAAATTAAAAATCACGCAACACCATGTTATAGTCCAACAGGTTTATTTGGAAGCACTAGCTTTCAGAGTGCTGCATCTTTGTCAAGTATTGGTGGGACAGGATCATAGGACATAGAATTTGTAGTAAAAGATCAAAGTGTCATACAACTAATGCAATATATTGAACAAACCTAGATTGCTGTTAAATTCAATGCATCACATCAGTTGTATGACACTTTGATCTTTTACTATAAATTCTGTGCCCTATGATCCTGCCCCACTAGCTACTTGATAGAGGAGCAGCGCTCAAAAAGCTTATATTTCCAAATAAACCTGTTGGACTATAACTTGGTGTTGTGTGATTTTTAACCTTGGCACAAAATAAAATTAAGCTTTTTTAATTTTGTCATGCAGGTCCTTTTACATCCAAACAGTGCCATCTTTGGTCTGTCAGCCATTTCCATTGCATGAGAACGATGTCAGTTTTCTTTCTCAAATAAACACAGAGAATGCTGGAGAAACTCAGCAGGCCTGACAGCATCTGCAGAGAGAGAGAGAAACTTGGAGGCAATCCTCCAAGTCTGGCACAGTGGCTCAGTGGTTAGCACTGCTGCCTCACAGCGCCAGGGACCCAGGGTTGATTTCACCCTTGGGTCATTGTCTGTCTGAAGTTTGTACATTCTCCCTACGTTCTGTATTTGTGCGATGGAAAAGTTCCATGCTTTTAACACTTGTACACTATGAGTGAGAACAGGTATTGAAATATTCCAGTAAAATGCATTGTGGGCAAAATGTGGAGATGTGCAGGTTAGCTGGATTGGCCATGCTAAATCGCCCCTAGTGTTCAGGGATTTGCAGGCTAAGTGGATAGCCATGGGAAATGTGGGGTGTTTGGGTGAGCTATTCTTCAGAGGGTTGGTGCAGACTCGATGGGCCTCTTTCTGCACTGTAGGATCCTATAACACTGCTTCAAAAGAAAGAAAGAGCCAGACTGGACTCAAATCATTATCTCTATTTCTTTCTTCACACACATTGCCAAACCTGCTGAGGCTTCTCCAGCAATTTCAGTGTTTATTTCAGATTTCCAGCATCTGTGGTGTTTTACCTTCATACAGTTTCCTCTTTGCCCCGGTGCCACCTAGACATAGTGTCCATAGGAGACTCAGCCCTAACGAGAGACCGTGGCAAGGATAACGCTGAAACTTCCGAAATGTCTCAGGGCGAGATCCAGAACCCTGTTCAAGGCTGTGGCTGCCAAATGTAAGTGGAGCTACTGCGGGCAGGCAGTCGTCTATCGAGTTCCATTGTGTTGGTTTCTTCACTGCAACAGCTTGGCTTCACAGAGGGAAAGAAAAAGGCCTCCCTGAGGGTTGGGAGCCGAGGCATGAGCAAGCCACCCGACCACAGTTACGTCTGCATGTTGCAATTCCCATCTTGGATAACATTTACTCAACTCTTTCCATTGCTGCTGCCCTTCAGGAGATATTAACCCGCTTTAGTTTCCGTGTGGGCAGAGTGCCTGAGGCACACGTTCTGTATTTGTGCGATGGAAAAGTTCCATGCTTTTAACACTTGTACACTATGAGTGAGAACAGGTATTGAAATATTCCAGTAAAATGCATTGAGGGCAAAATGAGAAGCTTAGAGAAAGGAGGTGACGAATTAACTCTTTTTGAAATGAGAAGCTTGGCTCAGAACTCAAAGGGTTACAGAATCTGACTCTGACTCTATAAGTGTTCCCAGTAGAAGGTGTTCCCAATTTATATTTATGGGAACCTTACATCAAACGTCTTGAGGTGATGTATAGTTTATCTATACTGATTCATGCTGTTACTAAATTAGGCCATGCGAGAGGTTTAAGAGATGTAACTGTATAGGGGTGTATATCACTGGCCAGCAATCTCTCGCACCACAGGGGGATCGCATGTCCCCAACCACTGCAGTTGGAATCTGCTCGCACACCATTGAACAGATTCAGGTTTTAAATGAGCTTTCTCAGTTTGCTCCCAATTCTGACTGGGTCCGTCTGTCTGTAATGGCCTTGGAAATCTCTGATACTCCCTGACATTTAGGGAGAACGTTTGAAGTGTAACTCATTTTGCTGGCTCAGAATAAGCAACAACTTGCATTTGTATAACCCCACTTTAATATAATCCTGAGAGGAGAGGCATGTTAACAAAGCAATTTTGTCTTTTTTTAAAATTCATTCATTTTTGCGATCTGGGCATCGTTGGCTGAGCCAGCATTTATTGCCCATCCCTAGTTGCCCGTTGAGAAGGTGTTGGTGAGCTGCCTTCTTGAAACATCGCAGTCCACCTGCTGTGGGTTGACCGGCAATGCCCGTAGGGAGGGAATTCCAAGATTTTGACCCAATGACAGTGAAGGATCGGCGATACATTTCCAAGTCAGGATGGTGAGTGGCTTGGAGGGGAACTTGCAGGTGGTGGTGTTCCCAAGTATCAGCTGCCTTCTAGATGGAAGTGGTTGTGGGTTTGGAAGGTGCTGTTTGAGGTTCTTTGGTGATTTCTGCAGTGCGTCTTGTAGATGGTACAGACTGCTGCTACTGAGCATTGGTGGTGGAGGGAGTGGATGTTTGTGAATGTTGTGTTAGCCAAGCTTTGTCCTGGTTGGTGCTGCATCCATCTGCGCTGAAAATGTGTTGCTGGAACAGCGCAGCAGGTCAAGCAGCATCCAGGGAACAGGAGAATCGATGTTTCGGGCATAAGCCCTTCTTCAGGAATCCATCTGGGCAAGTTGGGGGGTATTCCATCACACTCCTGACTTGTGCCTTTTAGATGGTGGACAGGCTTAGGGGAGTCAGGGGGTGAGTTACCTGCTGTGGTATTCCTAGCCTCTGACCTGCTCTGGTAGCCTCTCTTGCACTCATGAGGACAAATGCAAGAATGCAAAATTTCAAACAATCATGACAATTTATATTACAGGGGAGAAAAGATGCTCATTGGCTGGCAAGCCAACTCTGAGGTGTTGCCATGGAGAAAGTAACAGGGAATGATAGCACTCATTTTTTTTTACAGGGAATGGATCCCTGTGTATAAATGTAAGTTTTTGTGAGAGTTAATGATCTATGGTATAATAATGAGTTAGCATACAACGAATAAATAATTCTGACGGCGAGTTATACCAGTCTCGAAATTCTGTTTCTCTTTCCACAGATGCTGCCAGATCTACTGAGTTTCTCCAGCATTCTCTGTGTTTGTTTCAGGTTTCTAGCATCTGGGTATTTTGCCTTTACATGGAGCAAGCTGAGATGACTATCTTAAATTCGTCATTCGGATAACTTTTAGCGCATTTGGAATTGCTCAGCAAGTGTTGCCAAATTGCAAAGCATATCTCAAAGGAGGTTTCTTGATTTGGATCTTGTAAGCAGGGGGTTTGTGGTGTATGATCTGTACCTCCTATTATGAGAAACGAACGGAACATGCCATTTAATTCTATTAGTCAATTGCTGGGGCATTTGGCATACAAACCTGTATTTGCACCAGCTCTGCAATTCATACACGCTGTTGCTGAAGTCTGTAGGAGGCAGAACGCCTTTTGGGCTGTTGGCAGCATCCTATTAGTGAAACATGCCACCGCATGGTAGCAGCTTGCTGAACATTTTGAGACATGTTGCATTTCTAGAGTGACTGGAGGTAGAACTGGTGCTTCCCAATGTGGTGGGCTTTGGCCCCTTTGCAAGGTTGTGCAATACATAGCAAACAATGATCCGATTGTTGGGCCTCCTGGAGGCAATGGCCTAGTGGTATTATCACTAGACTATTAACCCGGTGATCTGGAGGATCCAGGTTTCAATCCTGCCATAGCATATGGTAGCATTTGAATTCAATAACAAATCTGGAATTTAGAGTCTAATGAAACTTTGTTGGGGATAAAACCCATCTGGTTCACTAATATCTTTTAAGGAAGGAAATCTGCAGTCTTTACTTGATTGAGCCCACAGGTGATTCCAGACCCACAGTAATAAGGTTGACTTTTGACTACTTTCTGGGCAATTAGGGATGAATGTAGCCAGCAATGCCCAGATCCCATGAATGAAATTAAAAATGATAGCTTTGTTTTGCTTAATTTCAGCACCAAGCCTCCAAGGTGACCAAATGCCTAGGCTTTGATTTATAAGTTTCCTAATGAGGGCAATAAAAGTCCCAATTTGTGTATTGATTCTGGGAGGCCAGTGTCCAGCAGGCAGCTGTGGAGAACCCAATAGTAGATTTCCCAATATCAAGGGAAGGGAAGATAATAGAATACTTGACCTCAAAAGTGAGTTTGAATGTAGGATGTGGAACATTAAGGTATGTAAGGTAATCTTTATATGGGACTGCAGATTCAAAGATCACAAATGCATCATCTTGGAAGTATGCATGGGATCATAGGTAAGCGATATCCATCAAAAATATTTCTTAAAACAGACTAGACTCACCACATTAACATAGTGGCAACAAGAGTAGGTCAGAGGCCAGAAATCCTGCAATGAATAACTCACTTCCTGACTCTCCAAAGCCTGTCCACCATCTACATGATAGAAGTCAGGAGTGTGATGGAATACTCCCTACTTGCCTGAATGGATGGAACTCCAACAGCACTCAAGAAGCTCAACACCATCCAGGACAAAGCAGCCACTGCTTCATTGGCACCACATCCACAAGCATCCACTCTCTCCACCACTGATGCCCAGGAGCAGCCGTGTGAACCATCTACAAGGAGATGCACAAAGATGGCGTGAGTAGGAGAGAGTTGAACACAAACTCAACAATCCAATGCAATTGTCGCAATGACAGTTCAGAACCCCAAAGCAGAGAGAACATGGTTCACCATTTCATTTCAAAATTTGGTGGCTCAGTGGCAAGCACTTCTGCCTCAGTGCTAGGTACCCAGGTTCAATTCCATCCTCGGGTGACTGTCTGTGTGGAGTTTGCACATTCTCCCTGTGTCTGTGTGGGTTTCCTCTGGGTGCTCTGGTTTCCTCCTACAGTCCAAAGATGTGCAGGTCAGGGTGGATTGGCCATGGGAAATGCAGAGATAGGGTGAGCCGAGGTGGAGGTGCAAGACAAAGTTTTGACAGAATATGTATTTTTCAGCAATGTTCAAATTCTGTACAACTGCCTAACTTTGTTATAACACTGGAGTTATCTTGCACACTCTCCGTTAATTCATAGAATCCCTACAGTGTGGAAGCAGGCCATTCAGCCCATCAAGTTTACATTGACCATCCGAAAAGCATCACACCCAATCCCCACAACCCTGTGTTTTCCATGGCTAACCCATCCAGCCTGCACATTATATGCAATTTAGCACGGCTAATCCACCTAACCTGCACATCTTTGGACTGTGGGAAGATATCCATGAACATACAGGGAGAATGTGCAAACTTTGCACAAGACAGTCACCTGAGGGTGGAATCGAACTCAGGTCCCTGGCACTGTGAGGCAGCAGTACTAACCACTGAGCTACCATGCCACCCCTTAAGTGACTGACTTTAACTCTTGTCACCTTTCAATTTTTTTGTTTTTGAGTTAACGGTGGAAATGATAAATGTGCAATTATACAAAATGCAGGGAAGTGACATGTATGTGCACAGAAGTGCTTTGTGGATCTGTGCATCGTGTGCTTATCTTTTGTACACATCAATATGCAATGAAGTTATTTTGTACCAAAATCCTGAGTGTGTTTCAGTGTACAAATCAAGCAGGTGCACAGTGTGGATCTGGGTAAGTGTAGGGTTAAGGGCTGTGTAAATTGCCACTTGCAGGCTCTTCCATAATGGTAGAGCTGGAGATGGCAAAGCACTTCGCCCACAGACTGAAAGCTCAATGAATCATATAATTGAGGACTGCAGTTAGTGAAGCAGAGCAAAGCTCATCCCTGATTGATTTTTCACTGACTTTCCAACCGTGTTTTCCACTTGTGCATTTGCATACGGCTGTGCTTTCTACTGCCCTGCTTTCATTCCTCACTGTGGTACTGACAGGGAACTGTTGAAACCGCGAGATTAATCTCAGAACAGAGGTCCATTGCAACTGACAAAAATCACTTAATCACTGACCGGTCGATAGGAACACACTAAGAAATTGTTTTTAATGGGATTAACCTGTGGGATCCCAGTGCCCGATATGATGATGAGTAGGGTTTCCTTCAGTATCCTGGCCAATCTCTATCCCTTAATCCTCAGTCGAAAAGAATTATCAGATTTTATTTCCTTTTTCAGAAGGAAAAGCCAGTACGACAGGTGAATGAGACATACTTGTCCAAATCATCTTGTATACTTCAATGTTTGATTTTGAGGGGTTTGTTTAATTATATTTGGGAGTCACAATATATTTTACACAAAGCCATTTTAGTCACAATGGAAAGGAGAGAACTATTGCGTATCTGATTTGACTGTGTCTGCAATAACTACGAGGATTTTGCTAAAACTGCAGAAGACACTAGTTGGACCACAGCTGAAATATTGTGAATAATTTTGAGTCTCTTATCAAAGGAAAGATATCCTGACATTGGAGGCAGTCCAGAGGTATTCACTGGGCCGATATCAAGTGTGGGTGGACAGTAGGAGAGGTTGAATCTGGTTGGGCCTGTACTTATTGGATTATAGTAGAATGAGAGGTGATCTTGTTGAATTGTTCATGATTCTTCAAGGACATGACATAATCATAGAATCCCTACAGTATGGAAGCAGGCCATTCGGCCCATCACATCGACCCTCCGAAGGGTATCCCCTCCCACCCTATCCCTGTACATCCTACCCTATACACCCACTCCCCTACTCTATCTCTGTAACTCTCAATTTCCCATGGCTCTTCCACCTAACCTGCACATCTTTGGACTGTGGGAGGAAACGGAGCACACGGAGGAAACCCACACAGTCACAGGGAGAATGCGCAAACAGGGTAGGTGTGAAGAAGTTGATTCCCCTTCTGAGAGTATCTAGGACCACAGACCATAATCTCAGAAAAAGGGCCAATAAGGTATTAAAGACAGTGGTTAGCATTGCTGTCACACAGTGCCAAGGACGCGGGTTCAATTCAAGCCTCGGACGACTGTCTGTGTAGAGTTTGCACGTTCTCCTCGTGCCTGAATGGGTTTCTTCTGGATGCTCCAGCTTCTGTCCACACTCAAAAGATGGGCATGAGATGTGGATTAGGCACGGGAAATGCAGGGCTACAGGAATGGGCCAAATAACCTCTTTCCACACTGTAGAGATTCTGTGATTCTATGACAGAGCTGAGGAAAAACCTCTTCCCTCAGAGGATAGTCATGCTGTGGAGAGGGCCACGAAGGCTGGGTCATTAAACATATCCAAGGCTGAGATAGACAGATTTTTAATCAAAAAAGGAATTGAGGGTGATGGGGAGAGGGCAGGAAAAAGGAATTATAGAATTATTACAGGGCAAAAGATGACCCATTGTGTCTGCATTGGCTCTCCTACACTCTTCCCATAACCTGCACATCATTTCCATAAATGTTTTAATCAGATGTTTTGGAACATCTCTGGAGCAGGTGGGACTTGAACGCAAATTGAGGATGTTGAGATCCGCATGATTCCATTGGATGACAGAACAGAGTTGATAGACCGAATGGTCTACTTCTGCTCTTATGTCTTATGTTTGACGATATTTTACTTTTTTTTTCTTTATTCACTTGTGGTACATGGGCATCGCTGGCTGGCCAGCATTTATTGCCCATCCCTATTTGACTTTGTACTGAGTGGCTTGCTAGGCCATTTCAGAGAGCGATTCAGAGTCAACCACATTGCTGTGGGTCTGGAATCGCACGTAGGCCAGACCAGGTAAGGACATTGGTGAACTAGGTGGGTTTTTCTATCGAGAGTGTGGTGCTGGAAAAGCACAGAAAGTCAGGTAGCATTCACGGAGCAGGAAAATCGACGTTTTGGGCAAAAGCCCTTCATCAGGATGGGTTTTTTCTGACAATCAACAATGATTTCATGGTCACCAGTAGATTCTTAATTGCAGATTATTATTGAATTCAAATTCCACCATCTGCCATGACAGGATTCAAACCCAGGTCTCCAAACCATTAGCTGAGTTTCTACATTAATAATATAGTGATAATGCTACTATACCGTTGCCTCCCCTAAAGACAATTGAAGATGGTTTCAATTAACATCAAGAATTGATGTGACATCCTGGGTGTCATGGGTGTGCATGCACGGTTGGATTGGCGGCCATTTCTGATGGCAGTACCAAATTCCTGGGATGGGAACTAACATCCTGTAACAATGAGGTAGTTCTGACCTTCCAGGTGATCCCTTGTGACAATAGCCACATCAGTGAACTGGGAATCACAGGCAACGCCTTTTATTTTCCAGGCAGACATTGCAGGGTATGTCATATAGGATAGTGGAACAATATACTCAGGAGAAGGGTCCCTTTTGTTCACCAAGGTTCTTCTTCACAGCTTTGCAGTGCTGGCTATCATGGAGGCCAGTCATGCTTCAATCCAGAGATACTAATGTCTTCACTTACCTTGGATAGCCTGCCAATGTTATTTAATGTATTTGTGGCACTGAGCTTCTCTTTCTGGTGTCATAGAGATGGGGCTGGCATCCAGTGTCAGATGTCTGCTGATGGCCGTTTCATCTACAGACTGGGAAAGGGCTAGGTGCAAAGAGTTCTGGGTGTCCATGGTCCAGTTGCTGACTGTGTGTGTCAGGTGTTATAGTTCTACCAGGCCATAGGGCTGCTGTCTAGCTGTCCAGATTAGAGTGGTGCTGGAAAAGCACAGCAGGTCAGGCAGCATCCCAGGAGCAGGAAAATCAACATTTCGGGCAAAAGCCCTTCATTCCTGATGAAGGGGTCCTGCCCGAAATGTCGATTTTCCTGCTCATCGGATGCTGCCTGACATGCTGTGCTTTTCCAGCGCCACTCTAATCTTGACTCTAATCTCCAGCATCCGCAGTACCCACCTCCACCCTGTCTAGCTATCCAGCCAACTGAGCTAACTGTTGAAGAAGGCAAATGGTATGTTGGCCTTGAGGAGTGAGAGGATTCAAGTTCAGGAGCGGGATGGCTTGCTCCAATTATATAGGGGCTATGGTGAGATCACACCTGGAGAATTATATGCACTTTTAGTCCCATTGTCCAAGGAAGGATGTTCTTGTTATGGCTGGAATGCAAAGAATATTTACCAGACTGATTCCTGAGATGGGCAGGACTGATGTATGGAGAGAGACTGGATGGATTAGGATTATATTCACTGAAGTTTCGAAGAATAGGAGGGTGGAGGGTGATCCTCGTACAAATCTATAAAACTCTGCAGGACTAGGTGAGATAAACACAGGAAGGTCAGAACCAAGGGTCACAGATTAAACGGGAGAGACTGAGATGGGGAGAAATGTCTTCGCCCAAAGAGTGGGGAGCCTGTGGAATTCATTTCCATAACAAAACGCTGAGGCCAAAATATTGAATGTTTTCAAGAAGGAGTTAGATGTAATTCTTAGGACTAAAAAAGAAGATAGTAGGTACAGGGCACTTAGTTGGATGATCAGCCGTGATCATATTGAATGGCAGAGTAGACTCGAAGGTTGAATGGCCTCCTCCTAACCCTATTTTCTATCTTTCTGGAGATTAGCTCTTCCAGGCATCGAAGGGTCATTGTCTTCTGACAGCAACAGCATCAATGTCATGGGCCAATGCTCATTGGTCCAAGAGGTGTTTCTCCTACTGCTATTACATTCTTATTTTCATTTTTCACCCCAGCTCTCCCACTTTCTCTTTCACTTCTGCTTCCATTGCCTGCGCTGCATCCAGCCCTTTTGATCACCAGGATATTTTGACTGCATCTACTGCAGTCCAGTCCAATTTTACTCTCAGCGTGGATGTACAATGAGGTGCAGAATTCTGACTAGAATCACAGAATGATGTTATAGATAATATATTGTTATACATATTATAATCATATATCAAGTGAGGCTGCCCCAACCCATTAAAAGAGGACTATAACTATGTTCTACATTCAAGTTTGACCTGATGTTTATTTATTTTGAAACTTTTATTTAGAGAAAGATAACTTGCACCTGTGACTGATACTTGCAGTTGCATCCTGCTCCTATTATGTAATTATTTTTAAAATTCACCTGTTTAAATACCTGATACCACACCTCTGGAGTAGGTGGGACTGGAAGCCAGACCTTCTAGCTCTGAGGAAGGGGAACTCAGTGTATAACAAGTGCCAACTGGGAGAGAATAAAGAACTAATGCTGAGACGTTACCTCATTGTAGGAAGATATTATTAAGCCAAGAGAGTTCAGAAAAGATTTATCAGAATGGTGCTGGGTATGAATGGTTTGATTTATAAAGAAAGGCTAGATAGGTTGGGACTTTTTTCACCAGAGTGTAGGAGGTTGAGAGACAGTGAGGTCTGCAGATGCTGGAGATCAGAGATGGAAATGTGTTGCTGGAAAAGCGCAGCAGGTCAGGCAGCATCTAGGGAACAGTTGAAACTTTATTGCTGGAACAGCACAGCAGGTCAGGCAGCATCCAGGGAACAGGAGATTCGACGTTTCGGGCACAGGCCCTTCTTCAGGAATTCCTGAAGAAGGGCCTGTGCCCGAAACGTCGAATCTCCTGTTCCCTGGATGCTGCCTGACCTGCTGTGCTGTTCCAGCAATAAAGTTTCAACTTTGATCTCCAGCATCTGCAGACCTCACTTTCTCCTTTAGCATCTAGGGAACAACCTTATAGAAGTTGATAAAAAAAAAATTAGGGGTATAGATAGAGTTAAGGGTAGTTGTCTTTTCCCTAGGATGGTGTATTTCAAGACTAGGGGGTGCTTTGTTAATGTGAGAGGGGAAAGATTCAAAAAAGTCATGAGGGGCAATTTTCTTACGCAAGGTGGGGTTCACGTGTGGAATGAACTTCCTAAGGAAGTGGTGGATGTGGGTGCAATTACAACATTTAAAAGACATTTGGATAAGTACATGATTAGGAAAGATTTAGAGGGATAAGGGCCAAGCTCAGGCAGGTGGGACTAGGTTAATTTGGGATTATGTTCAGCATGGTCTAGTTGGACTGAAGGGTCTGTTTCCATGCTGGATGACTCTATGAGCTGGGCTTGATCTCTCCCCTGCACTGGACTCAATCTCTCCCCCACACTGGACTCAATCTTTGCCCTGCACTAGACTCAATCTCTCCCCCACACTGGACTCAATCTCTCTCCCGCACTGGACTCAATCTCACCTTCACACTGGACTCAATCTCTCTCCCGCACTGGACTCAATCTCACCTCCACACTGGGCTTGATCTCTCTCTCCCCCCTGCTCTGGGCTTGAAATCTCCCCTGCACTGGGCTTGATATCTCCTCCGCACTAGATTCAATCTCTCCCCCGCACTGGGCTCGATCTCTCTCCACCCCGCTCCCCCCGGCACTGGGCTCAGTCTCTCTCCCGCACTGGACTCAATCTCACCTCCATACTGGGCTTGATCTCTCTCCCCCCTGCTCTGGGCTTGAAATCTCCCCTGCACTGGGCTTGATCTCTCTCCACCCCGCTCCCCCCAGCACTGGGCTCAATCTCTCTCCCCCTCATTGGACTCAATTTCTCTCCCCATACTGGGCTCAATTTCTCTCTCAGCACTGGGCTCAATTGCTCCCTCCGCACTGAACTCAATCTCTCCCTCTGCACTGGACTCAATCTCTCCCCGCACTGGGTTCATTCTCTTCTCCCCGCACTGGGCTCGTTCTCTCCCCCTGCACTGGGCTTGATCTCTCCCCAGCGCTGGGCTTGGCTTCTGCCCTGCACTGTGCCCCATTTCTCCCCCCGCACTGGCCTCGATTTCTCTCCTTCCTGAAGAAGAGTCCTCTCTGAAACATTGACTCTCTTGCTCCTCGGGTGCTACCTGAGCGCCATGCTTTATCAACTCTGGCTCTCCAGCATCTGCAGTCCTCACTTTCTCCCAATTTACTAAAAGTGGCAGAGAAAGCCAATACCAGCTGTTTAAAAGTTACAATATGATAATTATGTTTATATGGATATAAATGATTCAAGTCAAGTGTCAACCCATTGATGAGAAAAGCACCAACGGTGAAGATTGAGTCGACCGTTGAACCTCCAGTCTGTCTATCACTAAGGGACACATCACCTGGTCAGAACTGGCTAGGTTCCTCAGCACAGACAGACAGCGAATGCACTGGCTAGTTCCAGTATTGAACTGTGAGCTGCTTCATTTGGTATTATCCCTGCCTGACCTCCTCCCACTCATCCCTGAGTTTTGGGCTTTCTGCACTTCAGATCACTTGCAATCAATTTCCTTGGGTTTGAATTCAGTTTGCAGCCTTCCAGGTTAAACGCCATCAAAAAGTGATGGAGAAAGAAATAAACTGCATTCATAAAATATTGTGGGATTATCTATTTTCATCTCAGAGGCCGACAAACCCGCAGTTTAACCTCCCATCCAAAAGGAGCATCTCCAGTGACGAGTAAGAAATTTTTGAATGGATATGAGCCAAGCGCAGGCAGGTGGGACCAGTTTAGTTTGGAATTATGGTCAGCATGGAGTGCGGTGCTGGAAAAGCCTCAGATGATGCCTGACCTGATGCGCTTTTCCAGCACCACACTCTCAACTCTCATCTCCAGCATCTGCAGTCCTCACTTTCTCCTTGTATCTCCTGCTCCTCAGACGCTGCCAGACCTGTTGTGCTTTTCTGGCACCACACTCTTGACTCTGATCTCCAGCATCTGTAGTCCTCACTTTCTCCTATTATGGTTGGCATGGACTGGTTGGAGCGAAGGGTCACTTTCTGTGCTGTATGACTCCATGATGCAGTACTCCCTCATGACCACACTGCAATGGCCACCTTGAATTTGGTGCTAAAGTCATTGGAGTCTGACTTAAACCCAGTGCCTTTTGACTTTGACTCATTGTGCTACCAACTGAGTCTTAGCTGGGGTAGCAACGATTTAGTGTTATTATCGCTGGACTGCTAATCCAGCGACCCTAGTAATGTCCCGGGGTAATGAGCTTGAATCCTGCCACAGCCGATGGTGGAATTTGAATTCAGTACAAATCAAGAGTCTAGTGATGACCATGAATCTATAGGCATTTGTTGGAAAAAGACATCTAATGTCTCTTAGGGAAGGGAACACCCATCTTTACCTGGTCTGGCCTACATGTGGTTGATTCTTTACTGCCACTGGGCAATTAGGAGTGGGTAATAAATGCTGGCCTAGCCAGTGACGCCTTCTTCCCGTGAATTAATTTTAAAAAGCTACATATAATGTTTTTAACAAGCTCCATACATTGCAAAGTGCTTCATGATGTACTTTAGAAATCCTGTCACCATCATAACATGTGAGAAACACAATAGTAAATATTGGGTACAGCAAGCTCCCAAAGACGACAGAGATAATGACCAGATACAAAAACTCAGGCTTTATTGCAGAGTCAGGCCAAGAACAAAGGGCTGACCTGACCACATCAACACCTTATCTAGCTATGTTAGCTGCTGCTAACTGGGATGCTCAAATGATAATCCTCAAGACCATTGAAAGCTGATACCATTCTTTCACATGGAGTTGAAATAAAACTGCAGGATTGTAATGGATTTACCAGCTACATTTCTGGGATTAACCTACCAGGTCACAGTTGTTTGGTGAAATAATAGAGTTTGTCCTTCAGGAATAAACCAGAGCGCAGAGAGAGAGAGAGAGAGAGAGAGAAAGAGACTGCTGTAATGTGTCAGATCTAGAGGCAATGCTCTCTGCCACTGGTGTTAACTATTTATCCTCTTTCTATGTGCTGTCACTATTATTGTGACATTAAAAATTGTGATTCCTCTCACCCTGTTCAGATCTTTTACAGTTTTAACAGTCATTGGGAAAGGCACTCTCTGTTATTGATGATGTGGAGGTGCCAGTATTGGACTGGGGTGGACAAAGTCAAAAGTCTGATGACACCAAATTATAGTCCAATTGGATTAATTGAAATCACAAGCGCTGCTCCGGAGGGGTGCCACAATATCTCTGGATAGTGTTAAGGCTTTCCTGTGTAACAGGACTTCCAGCAGAAGGTGGCGACAGTGAGGCTGGTTAAATGGACTCGCATGGTCTTTGACAGGGGGGAGAGCAGACAGACAAAGGAATCCCTCAGCCAAATGTAAGCCGCATAGTCCTTCCATGTACATCATACGTAGTCCTCATTTATTCTTAATTTCCCTTCCTGTTTGTATTGACCTAATGCCAGTAGAAGAAAGAATCCCTGCTTCATGATCTCTGGGCTGTATGTATGTTCAGATCTCACATTACATCTGGATAGTGCAAGGTGTTCCCCGGCACTGAAGGACACTGAAAATGGACGAGCTAAATTTTCATAAACACACGGGCTTGATATCCTTTGGAGTAGCTTGGCACAGTGATTGCAGTCAATGTCAACATTATGTTCCCAGTCAAAACTCAAGGGTTTACCCAGGGAGGGATGGACTCACTCAAATGCAGGAGGAGTTTTGTGAGCACTCCCAGGAGCTGTGTGGAGGCATATGGGCTATTGTCATTTTCTTTTTAAAATTCAACATGGGAAGTAGGCATCACTGGCCCAGGCAGCGTTGATTATAGATGGAGAGGGTGGTGGTGGTGGTGGACTGTGAGAAAATAATACATGTAGGTCTCTGATTTACGATGCTCATACCTACACATGCAATCTCATGCAGGAGTGTAATTTTAAAGATGCAAACATTTCCTTTACTTACAAAAGACGAATTGTCCTGCATTCTGGTCCAACTTGTGGGCAAATCGATTTGTAAATGGACTCCAGAATGGAACCAGTTTGCAACCTGGGAACTGTCTGTAACAGTTTAAACCCACCTCCCTCCCACGGGGAGGTGGTGATAAAATCACTAGCTTAATAATCCAGAACCTCAGACTAATGTTCTGGGAATGTGGTTTCGGATCTAACTGTGGCAGATGGTGAAATTTGAATTCAATTTTTAAAATATCTGCAATTAAAATCTAACCTAATGACGACCGTGTAATTGGTTTTCAGTTCATTATTTGGTTCAATAACACCCTTTAAGGAAGGAAATATGCATGTCTAACCTGGTCTAGCCTATACAAATGACTCCAGCAATTTCGCCAAACCAGTAATTGAGAGATCCAGAATAATGTGCTGGAGGCTCGAATCCCATCATTGGAAGATGGTGTTGAATGATCTTGAATTCAATAAAATCTGGAATTAAAACTATGCAGCCATTGTCAGTTATCATTTAAAACCCACCTGGTTCACTAATGCTCTTCAGGGAAAAAGATCTGCCATTCTTACCAGGTCTGGCCTCCATGTGACTCCAGACCCACAACAATCTGATTGACTCTCAACTGTCCTCTGGGCAGTTAGGGATGGGAAATAAAGGCCTAGCCAGTAACACCCACATCACATGAACAAATAAAAACTGCAACAAAGGAGAAGCATTGTGGTGATTCAGGAATGGTCGATCATTTTGCTTGAGGTCTACAACCTGTTGTGATCTCTATGTTCCTCCAACCCCTGGCCTCTTGCTAAACCCTCATGTCCTTCTCCCACCTTAGACGGTCGTGCCTTTGGGGATCAGGCCCCTTAACTCTGAAATTATCTCTCCAAATCTCTCCTCCTTTAGGATTCTGCTTAAAATCTAACCAGGGTGGCATGGTGGCTGTGTGTTATCGCTGCTGCCTCACAGTGCCAGGAACCCATGTCTGATTCCACCTGTCTGTGTGGAGTTTGCCCTCCCTTGTCTGTGAGGGTTTCTTCCGGGTGCTCTGGTTTCCTCCCATAGTCTAAAGGTATGCAGGTTAGATGGATTGGACATGAGAAATTGTCCATAGTATCAAGGGATGTGCAGGCCAGGTGGATTAACCATAAGAAACGCAGGGTTCCAGATATAGGGGATGGGTCTAGATGGGACGCTCTCAGAGGTCGATGTGGACTTGATGGGCTGAATAGCCTGCTTCCACACTGTAGGGATTCTTTGATTCATTTAACCAAGTACCTTGCATGTCCCAGTATCTCTTTTATTGGCTCAGTGTCAATCTGTCCAATCATCCTCTTGGGAAGAGCTTTGCGGAGTTTTACTATGTTAAAGATGTGGTATAAACCTGCTTCTATTGTATGAGGATTTGGTGAGCTAGATTTCTTGAAAAGAGAGTAGAGAACGTGTTGAGACTGGAGGCCTTAAAATCAATTGTGTCAATATTCTCTGCCTCACCTTCTGTAGTCCTGTGCTAACTATTAAATACAAGATATGTTCCACAGATAATAACTTGGGATATATGATAAAAATGTTTAGTAGAAAGTGACACACAGCATATCAAAATACTATAGGCAGGACTGATTTGATGAGTGGGGGCTGATCATTAATTACTAATGGTTAGAGGGTTTCAGCTATTGGGAGAGGCTGACTAGGCCAAAGCTATTTTCCTGGAGCGTCAGAGGCTGAGGGGTGACCTTAGAAGTTTATAAAATCATGAGGGGCATGGATAGGGTGCATAGTCAAGGTCTTCTCCCCAGGGTAAGGAAGTCCAAAACTAGACCCAATAGGTTTAAGTTGAGAGAGGAAAGATTTAAAAGGGACCTAAGGGGCACCTTTATCACAGAGAGAGTAATGAGTGTAAGGGATGAGCTGCCAGAGGAAGTGGTGGAGGCTGGTACAATTACAACATTTAAAAGGCATCCGGATGAGTATGTGAAGAGGAAGAGTTTTGAGGGATATGGGCCAAATGCTGGTAAACGGGACTAGATTAGATAACTTTTTTTAGATTACTTACAGTGTGGAAACAGGCCCTTTGGCCCAACAAGTCCACACCTGCCGAAGCGCAACCCACCCATACCCCTACATTTACCCCTTACCTAACACTGCGGGCAATCTAGCATGGCCAATTCACCTGACCTGCACATCTTTGGACTGTGGGAGGAAACCGGAGCACCTGGAGGAAACCCATGCAGACACGGGGAGAACGTGCAAACTCCACACAGTCAGTCGCCTGAGGCGGGAATTGAACCCGGGTCTCTGGCGCTGTGAGGCAGCAGTGCTAACCACTGTGCCACCGTGCCACCCACGATTAATTTAGGATATCTGGTTGGCATGAATGAGTTTGCCTAAAGGGACTGTTTCCATGCTGTTCATCTCTATGACTCTATATTCATTACAAAACAGCTCATGCACAGGTAAGCTTGGAAACTGAAGGCTCTTTATAAAATTGATCCTTCAACCAGTGAGGGGTTAGATTGAGCCAGAAGATGCAGGTTCAAGTCCCACCAGCTCCAAAGGTGTGTCATAAGTTGTCTGAACAAGTTGATTAAAACTATCCAGGTCAAGCCTGTACTTATTGGCATTTAGAGGAATAATAGGCAACCTGATTGAAATGTGTTTGATTCTCAGGGGGATTGACAGGATATCTGCAGAAAGATCATTTCTCCATTTGTGGCAGAGTCTAGGACCAGAGGGCTTCATCTCAGAATAAGAGGGAAACAGAGATCAGGAGGAATTTTGTCTCCCAGAGGGTGGTGAATCTGGAATTCTTGACCACAGAGGGCTGTCAAGGCTCGGTCATTAAGTATATTCGAGGCTGAGACAGTCAGATTTTTAACCAGGAAGGGAATTAAAGGTTATGGGAAAAGGCAAGAACGTGGAGTAAAGGATTACCAGATCAACCAAAATCTTATTGAATGACTTGATGGGCCAAATGGTCTGCTTCTGCTCCTACATCTTGTAGTCAAATGATATCGAATCCCATTTCAATGTGAGGAACTAATAATAAATATGATCAGATCTCCCTACTTCACTGATATATTCTGTGAAAGCAGCTTCCTCTACTGGCAAATGGTTGAATTACTATGGAAGTTTGTTAAGAATTAAATGTCATCCTGCGCATCCTCAGTAATACGCAGCCTGGCATTTGTTTTTATTTCGAAGCTTTTCTTATTTTACTTATGGAACATGGGCATCGCTGGCTGGACCAGCATTTATGCCCCTTCCTAGTTGTCCCTTGAGAAGGTGGTGGTGAGCTGCCTTCTTGAACCGCTGCAGTCCATGTTGACTCACAATGCCCTTAGGGAGGGAATTCCATGATTTTGACAAGAGACGCTAAAGGAACCGACGATATATTTCCAAGTCAGGATGGTGAGTGACTTTGAAGGGAACTTGCAGGGGTGATGTTCACATGTAGCTGCTGTCCTTGTCCTTCTAAATGGAAGTGGTCGTGGCTTTAGAAGGTGCTGTTTCTAAGGATCTTTGATGACCTTTTACATAAATTGGACAGCCTGTGACCAATGTTTCTTGAACCTCACGTTACAACAGAGAGTGAACTTCATTCACAGTTCCTTAATAGTGTACTTATTACATTTATTTCATTGAACAATAACCATGTGAGTCTTGTATAACAATTTGTCTGTTGGTGTTTTGTGAAGTTGCATGAATATCATAAAGATGAACACAGCCGATATTTTGTATTAATGGTTCTCCACAGAAAGCAATAAGGGGATGTTAGCCATGGTCCAGCTTCCCTCTGAGAAAATTGAGGTTTCAAGTCCCTCCAAAGAGACCTAAACCCAAAACAGTCCAAACTGACCCTGATGTATTTCTGAGGGGAAGCTGCACCTTGAAAGGTACAGTCTATCAGACAAGATATTAAACAAAGGCTCCAATTTCATTCTCAGAGGGACAGAAAACAACTCATGGCAGCTTTTCAAGGGAGAGCAGAGGAGTTTTTCTCTTGGTGTCAGACCAATCTTTATCTTGCGTTTCTTGTATCCCTCGGTCAGTATCACTAAGACAGATGCTCTGGTTAATACCTTATCACAGGAAATGAAAGTTTGCTATGTGCAAATTGGCCACCATGTTTCCGACATGACAGTCCTGTTGACACTTCACAAGTATTTTATTAGGTGTACGGTGCATTGGGATGTCCAGCAGTTGTGCAAGGTGCTATAGAAATGTAACTTTTAAAATTGTTTCAGAGATGTATGGCAGAGCACCATGATCTCCTTTGAAATTCCTTGAACAGACACAACTATTGTTAAATGTCACAGCTAAAGCATGTTTCCTTCAGAGTGTAACCACTTGGTGTTTGTTGGTCAGCACGATGTGGTGGGCCGAAGGACCTGTTGCTATGGAGTATGAAACATTTTGATGCATTTTTCAAGGTCAAATGCCAGAGGAAAATAAAGAATAAATGGCAGGACCCTAAGGAGCATTAAAATGCAGAAGGATCTTAGAGTGCAAGTGAATTGCTCTCTGAAAGTGGCAACACAAGTGATTAAGGTAGTAAAGAAGGTGTACAGTATGCATGTCTTTATAGGTTGGGGTACTGATTGTAAAAGTTAACAGTCATGTTGCAGCTAAATAAAACTTTACTTAGGACACATTTGGAGTATTGTGTGCAGTTTTGGTCACCACAGTATGGGAAAGATGTGGATACTTTGGAGAAGGAGCAAAAGAGATTTACCAGGATGTTGCCTGGATTAGAGTGTATTAGCTATAAGGAGAGGTTGAACAAACTTGGATTGTTTTGCGAGAGCGCCGAAAGCTGACGGGCGACCTGATAGAAGTCTATAGACTTATAAGAGGCATGGGTAGGGTGGATAGTTGGAGTCCTTTTCCCAAGGTGGAAATATCAAATACTAGGAGGCATGTGTTTAAGGTGAGGGGTGGGGTGTGTGCATGTGGGGGGGGGGGGGGGGGGGACGAGGAGGAAGGGGGGATGTGAGTTCAAAGGAAATGTGCAAAGATAGTTTTTTACACAGCGGGTGGTAGCTGCCTGGAATGTGCTGCCAGGGGAGGTGGAAGAAGCAAGTACTAAAGCAGTGTTTAAAAGACAGACACATGAACAGGCAGGGAAAAGAGGAATATGAATCATATACAGGCAGATGGGATTAGTTTAGAATGGCATCATGGTCAGCACAAACATAGTAGGCCAAATGGCCTGTTCCTGTGCTGTACTTTTCGACATAATGTAAGGCTAAATCATCATAGCTGGGTGGCACGGTGGCTCAGTGGTTAACACTGCTGCCTCACAGTGCCATGGACGCGGGTTCGATCCCGGTCATGGGCGATTGTCTGTGTGGAGTTTGCACATTCTCCCTTTGTCTGCGTGGGTTTCCTCCGGGTGCTCCAGTTTCCTCCCACAGTCCGAAAGATGTGCAGGTCAGGTGAACTGGCCATGCTAAATTGCCCATAATGTTAGGTGCATTAGTTAGAGGTAAATATAAGGTAGGGGAATGGATGGGTTACTCTTCAGAGGGTCAGTGTGGATTTTTGGGCTGAAGGGCCTGTTTCCATACTCTAGGGAATCTAATCTAATCTCAAATAGCCCCACTCTTTCATTAGAGAGAGATGACTAGTAGTGATTTAACCTGAGGATCACCGCAACCCAGGTGAGGGCAGAAGGCGGGACTTTTACAGTGACTCCAACCAGTAGAGGAATTGAACTTCTGTTGCTCTGCATCACAAACTAGCCAGGTAGCTAAATGGCCCTCCATAAATGCAATGTATTGACACAACAGTGAAAACTAGGGACCACAAATATAAGATCGTCACTAACAAACCAGATAAGACATTCAGGAGAAATGTCTTCAGCCAGATGTGAAAATTCCTGTCACAGGAAGTAGCTGAAACAAATAACATTGAGGGAGTTGGTTATGTACGTGATGGAGGAAGGATTGAGAAGGATATGTTTATAGAATGAGGTAAAGTAGAATGGAAGGAGATACTGGGTGAATGGTCTCTTCCGGTGAACACCCTCATGGTTATAGAGTCATAGAGTTTTTATACCTTCGGCCCATCGTGTCTGAGCCAGTCATCAAATATCCATTGATTCTAATCCCATCTTCCAGCATGTGGCCAATAACTTTGCTATGGCATTTCAAGTGGTCATCTAAATACTTCTTAAAGGTCTTGAGGATTGCTGCCTTCCAGGGTTTCACCTTTTGGGTTCCCTACACCCACCACCCTCCGGGTGAAATATACTTGCCTTAAATCCCTTCTAAACCTCCTGCTTATTGCCTCAAACTGTGTAGGATAGGATTTGAGACCCCAGTTGTTCAGGAGCAAAGGCATTGCCTCAATGAAAGAAACCATAGATAAACAAATGGGAATTGTAATTTATACTGAAATGTGTGTTAATAAGGCTGTTATAAGGTTTTCTCATTGACAATTCCTCTCTTGGGCTCCTCTGCACTGTTTAACATGTTCTATTCTCTCTCCCTTTCAGGATCTCCCAGGATTATGTGGCCCTATCCGAGTGAGATGTGACAATCCAAACCTGCCTCCTTCTCCATTTCTGCTGGTGTTTAGCTGAGCTTCAGACACACCAGTGGGGCATGCCCTTCCTACCGTTAACTATTACATTGCTGATATTGGTGGTCTGAGGAATAAACTGGGAGGAATTGAAAAATGCTGTCGATCAAAAGTAAGACATTTGAAAGTTTAAGTGAGAGGCTATAGTACAGGCTTAACTGACCATTGTGAAAGGATTCAGTCAAGTTCAAAAAAACCATTCTTAACTCTCCCTTAAAGAACCAGTTCAGAGATATTATCACACACCTTTGGAGCAAGAGGGATTTGCACCCAGCTCTCTTGACCCAGAGGTAGGGACTCTACCACTGCACCACAAGTGGCCCAACTCATCCCTACTATACTTGCTAAAGTAATCCTCAATCATTTCATATTGTCAACAGTCACACACCAGGTTATAGTTCAATAGGTTTATTTGAAATCACAAGCTTTAAAAGCGCTGCTCTTTCATCAAGTGATGAAGGAGCATTACTTTAAATGTTTGTGAATTCATATAACCTGTTGGACAATAACCTGGTGACATGTGACTTCTGACTTTGTCCCACCCCCAGTCCAACACCAGCACTTCCACATCTCATTTGTAACAGCCTCTTCCTCTGCTATGCTGTGCCTCAGAAAAACCTGGCTAATATTTGTTTCTCTCCCCAGCTGCCATCTCCCTGCCCCCATTCTACTTTCTCTCTATTTCTGCTTTGGGTTCACTCCCAATCTCAGATTTCTTTGCTTTCCAAGTGCTACATGGCTGTGTGTTGTTTAACTGTGTGTTTATAACTAGACCTGACTGTCCAGTACTGACTGGATCTATAACGGTCACAGCTATAAGTTGTGTAACTTTCTAACAATTTCCTGAATCTCAAATTTACATCTCCGGTCTTAAAGTCCATTTTTAGTGTTACTCCAATCAACACTTCCTTATTTATCTTGTCTCCCCTTTCAAATAGTTGAGCCCTGGTGACATATTACACTGAGATGGGCCTTAAAGGCTCTTTCTTAAATGACAAAACCCACTTTCCACAAGTGGCAAATCCCCTCAGACTCCTGCACAACGCTGCAGTCCAGAAGCCATTGATTAATGGACAAATAATTGAAATTCTCTTCATTCATCCACAGTTTGGTAAGAAGTGTGCAGCCTTGACCAGAAGATGGCACTGGGCTGCAACTTTCTGATCAGTAATGACTTAACAGTAGTTTTATTTAGATTAAATTCCCTACAGTGTGGAAACAGGATCTTCAGCCCAACCAGTCCACACTGACCCTCTGAAAAGTAACCCACCCAGACCCATTTCTGTCTGGCTAATGCACCTAACGCTTTGGGCAATTTAGCATGGCCAATTCACCTGGCCTGCGGGAGGAAGCCAGAGCACCCGCAGGAAACCGACACAGACACGGGGAGAATATGCAAACTCCACACAGACAGTCGCCCAAGGCTGGAATCGAACCTGGGACCCTGGTGCTGTGAGGCAGCAGTGCTAACCATTGAGCCACTGTGCCACTCCATTCTGTTAAAGACTCATAGAGTCATACAGCATCCAACCAGTCCATGCCGACCAGAATTCCAAATGAAACTAGTCCCACCTGCCTGCTCCTGGCCCAAGTCCCTCCAAACTTTTCCTATTCATGTACTTATCCAAATGTCTCTTAAATGTTGTAACTGTACCGGCATCCACCACTTCCTCAGGAAGTGCATTCCACATCCCACCCTCAGTGTAAAAAATTTATCCCTCATGTCTTTTTTAAATCTCTCTTTCCTTTCACCTTAAAAATATGCCCTAGTCTTGAAATCCCCCATTCTAGAGGAAAGACAACTACCATTAACTCTACCTATACCCGTCATGATTTTATAAACTTCTACAAGGTCACCTCTAAACCACCTACGCTCCAGTGCAAAAAAAATGTCCCAGTCGATCCAACCTTTCTTTATAACTCAAACCTTCTATACCCAGCAATATCCTGGTAAATCTCTTCTGAACCCTCTCCAGCTTAATAATATCTTTCCTATAACTGGGTGACCCAAAACTGTACACTGTTTTCCAAATGAGGCCTCACCAATGTCCCGTACAACTTCAACACGCCTTCCCAACTCCTATACTCAAAGAACTGAACAATGAAGGTAAGTGTGCCAAACACTTTTTAACCACCCCGTCTACGTGTGACACAAACTTCGAAGAATTATGTACCTGAATCCCTAGGTCTCCCTGTCCTACAACACCACCCAAAGCCCTTGTTGTGTAAGTTGTGAAGGTTTCTTTTTATTTCGGCTCACTGAATACGAATTGTTGGGGTTAAAAGGCATCTAATGGCCTGACTTGTATATGTCAGCACTACAGGAGCCAATGGGTAAGGTCTACTTCTTCGAAACTTCACTCATGGTAAATCCCCGTCTCCCTCCTGCTCCTCAGATGCTGCCTGACCGGCTGTGCTTTTCCAGCACCACACTCTTGGCTCTGTACTCTGCAATCACTAGGAAGGCAAAGGAAACACTACAAGGACATCCCTGAACATCTCAGTGGAAGGAGTGCACAGAAACCAGAGAGTCCCATCCACACACCTCCTCAAGCACCACCTGCCCACCCTTGGGGCAAAGTCTGCACCTCCAGGATTGGACCATTCAACCATCGAACCCAAACTCCCCAACCAGAGTTGAAGCAAGTTATCCTGGAGCCTTGAGGGACTGCCATCGAAGAAGGTAAATGCCATGCCCATACTGCCTCTTGGTCATCAATCTGAATGATGCTGACTGAGGGACACAAGATAAATATTGGCCTGGACACCAGGGCAAAAAGATACACCCTGTGCTCTCCCTCAAAACAGCCTTTCTCTTTGCACCTGGGAATGAAAACAGGACCTTCTGTTTAATATCTCAACAAATAGATATGTACTTACTGAGGTTATTGGGGATTCAGTAAGGTTTGTCGCTTTGTGACTTCTGATTTTCACACCAGCCACAAAAAATGACAAATTTCTGACCCCAGTCAGCACATGTAACTTCAGTAAATTAAGTGGCCTGACCAGGCTGTATCAGAACTGGTGTTGGTTTGACCTGATTTGATGTGCATCCTCCTGCCCTTCACTTAGCCACCATACAATGGATTGAGTTGACCCTTTGCAGAACATCTAGGGACCTTGGGAGGAGAACTGGGCCAGAATCAGTGAAAATATTAATACTTATGAAGTCAACTCATAGCACAGCAAACTGCAGACATTGTACTTCAGAATAACCAGTTTACCTGCGGTTTTTAGATTTATTTCAATTTTGTGCGAATGAAAGATGTCAATGATGGGGAATGCTCTGCTCCTTAAAAGGTCAGAATCCTAGAATTAGACATGTATAGCACCGGATGAGGCCATTCAGCCCACCTTGTCCTTGCTAGCTGACAAGTAGCCATCTGGCCTAATCCCATTTGGTCTGAAGCCTTTTTAGTTTTTTTTAAAATTCATTCATTGGGTGAGGGTGTTGCTGGTTAGGCCGGCACTTATTGCCCATTCGAAATGTGCCCCTGATATGAGGGTCATCCCAGAGGGCAGTTAAGAGTCACATTGCTGTAGGTCTGAATTCACACTTAGATCAGAGAAAGTAAATACAGCAGATTTCCTTCCTGGTGGACACTGGTGAAGCAGATGGGTTTTTTTTAATCATTCACAGGGTGAGGGTGTCTCTGGTTAGGCCAGCAAGTATTGACCGTCTCTAATTTCCCAAAGTTGAGAGTCAACCACATTGCTTTGGGTCTGGAGTCACATGTAGGCCAGCAGTTTCCTTCTCTAAAGGGCATTAGTGAACCAGTTGGGTTTTTCCAACAATGGATTCATGGTCATCATTAGACTCTTAATTCCAGACTTTTGTTGGATTCAAATTCCATCATTTGCTGTAGCGGGTTTTGAACCAGGGTCGCCAGAATATTACCTGGGTCTCTAGATTAACACACCAGCAATAATGCCACAAGGCCATTAGCTCTCCACTGGCTCCCAGTTGCTTGACTCCAATTGCTTCTTCATTGTTGTGAGGGTCTAAACCTCTACTTTTGGGAAGTGAGTTCCAGATCCCACCACTCTCTGAGTGACAGGATTCCCACTCGAACCTTCTAGGTCAAAATCAAAATCCATATCACTTGGTTACAGAGTCTTCAAACAATCAGGATAGAGTTTTTAAATTCATTCTTTAGATGAGGGCGTTGCTGGTTAGGCCAGCACTTATTTCCCATCCCTAATGTGCCCCTGACATGAGGGTCATCCCAGAGGGCAGTGAAGAGTCACATTAAACACTCTAACTAGACCCTTCTCAATTCTATGCACTTTAATGAAGTCTCACCTCAGCCTTTGCTGATCCAACTTTCAACCTTTCCATTTAAAAGGCATCTGGATGAGTATATGAATAGGAAGGATTTGAGGGGATATGGGTCAAATGCTGGCAAGTGGGACTAGATTAGGTTGGGATATCTGGTTGGCATGGGCGAGTTAGGCCTAAGGGTCTATTTCCGTGCTGTACATCTCTATGACTCTATGACTCATTATAACAATGCACTGGCCCACAGAAAATCATTGCATAAACCTCCTCTAGCCTGTCTCATGCAATCACATCTTTCCAACAGCACAGCGACCAGAACTGCACACAGTACTCCTGCTGCGGCCTAATTCATATCATGGATTCCTCCAGCTCTTATATTCTTTGCAAAAGTGATGTCCTACAGATGCTACAAATCTGAAATAAAAACAGGAAGTTTTGGAAATACTCAACAGGTCAGAAAGTATCTAGAGGGCTGAATCTCATTTTCTTTTAGGCTAAGTCTGAGTTGCTTTGAGTTTTTTAGAGGGATTTCTGCCTCGAGTCCTAGTGAGTTTTCTCACTGTATCTCATTCAAACTCACCTCATTAACAAAGGGTGAGAATAGCAGTGGATGCTGGATCAAATGTCAATTTTAAACCTGAGATAGATAAATGTTTGTTAACCAAAGGTTTAAAGGGAAATAGACCAAAGGCAGGCAGAAGACAGAGATGATGTAGAGGCGCTGGTGTGGAATGGGGTGGACAAGGTCAGAAGTCACATGACACCAGGTTATAATCCAATAGGTTTGTTTGAAGTCACAAGCTTTCAGAGCACTGCTCCTTCATCTCTTCACCTGACCAAGGAGCAGTGCTCCAAAAGGTGTCATGTGACTTCTGACCAGGAGACAGAGAGGGAGAGAGAGAGAGAGAGACAGAAAGGGAGAGACAGATGGAGAGAGACAATAAGACAGAAGGTGAGACACAGAGGGAGAGAGAGAGAGACAGAGAAAGTGAAGGAAAGGAAAGAAAGGCAGATGGAGAGAGAGACAGAGACAAACAGATAGAGAAAGAGACAGGTGGAGAGAAAGAGACAAAGGGACCAACAGAGAGAGAGAGAAAGAGAGAGACGGGTGCAAGAGAGAGGTAGAGCGAGAGTGAGAGACATGGAGTTAGGCCATAGATGAGTGATAATTCCATTGAATGCTGGAATAGGCTCGAGGGGCTGAAAAGCTGACTCCTTCTCCTAAATGTTTGCAATCCAACATTCCCAACACCTTTCCGGGGCCTTGAGACCTTGGAGTGCAGGTTCAGAGTTCCTTGAAAGTGGAGTCGCAGGTAGATAGGATAGTGAAGAAGGTGTTTGGTATGCTTTCCTTTATTGGTCAGAGTATTGAGTACAGGAGTTGGGAGGTCATGTTGTGGCTGTACAGGACATTGGTTAGGCCACTGTTGGAATATTGTGTGCAATTCTGGTCTCCTTCCTATCGGAAAGATGTTGTGAAACTTGGAAGGGTTCAGAAAAGATTTACAAGGATGTTGTCAGGGTTGGAGGATTTGAGCTACAGGGAGAGGCTGAACAGGCTGGGGCTGTTTTCCCTGGACCATTTGGGCTGAGGGGTGACCTTATAGAGGTTTACAAAATTATGAGGGGCATGGATAGGGTAAATAGGCAAAGTCTTTTCCCTGGGGTCGGGGAGTCCAGAGCTAGCGGGCATAGGTTTAGGGTGAGAGGGAAAAGATATAAAAGAGATGTAAGGGGCAACTTTTTTACACAGAGGGTAATACGTGTATGGAATGAGCTGCCAGAGGAAGTGGTGGAGGCTGGTACAGTTGCAACATTTAAAAGGCATTTGGATGGGTATATGAATAGGAAGGGTTTGGAGGGAAATGGGCCGGGTGCTGGCAGGTGGGACTAGATTGGGTTGGGATATCTGATCGGCATGGACGGGTTGGACCGAAGAGTCTATTTCCATGCTGTACATCTCTATGACTCTATGACTCTAAAATAACCATTGCGAACACAGAGGTTGCTGTTCCTGTTTCCAGTGATCACATTGGAGACAATGTAATCACAGTGGACCATCTCGCCAGCAAATCAGCACAGGCCTCCCTTCAATCTTTAACAGCCATGTCACCCAGACCTCTTGTTATGTAGATTTCTGAACACGTTCCCCCTTCACTTGTATCCCAAAGTGAAGATGCAGTCCCAAACATCATAATCTTATAAATCTCAAATTGTTACATGTTTTACAATTCAATTTGCTGAAATTACAAGGACTTGAATCCTTGCCTGAAGGAGCAATTGCCAATGGCATTGATTCTTAAACAATTCAGATCAGGGTCTTTGAGACAACGTTGGTTTGTGTGGGTTTTCAACATCATTTTTCAGTGAATAATGAGACTTGGAATCAGAGAACTCCATTAAGCCGAAAGCTCCAATTAATGTCATGGCATCAGAGAGATCAAAGCAATTTTCTGACTTGTCAATTCTTTTTCCAGCTCTGTAATAAGCCATGAAGACTAATTATGCTGTCAATGTTCTCACCTTTCGGCAACACTTCAATTAGTGTGTGGGGAGCATGTCTTTCTTACTGTGAAATTTGTTTGTGCAGGGAAAAGATGAAAAAGAAACAAATGCCATCCTCAACCCCAGGCAGGAATATTGCCCTTTCTGTGCCCATGCCATCTGTAGGTGGAGGGGGCGTTTTGTGTGAATGGTAGAAAGAAAAATCTGTGCATCTTTTAAATTGTCATTTTAACAACGCAAGTAGAAATGGCAGAGCCTGCATTCCTACCCTGACAGTAGAAGATGTGATTTTAATCTCTGGTGTATAAGTAGTCTTGCATTTGAGTTTTTCACATCAATTGCAGGCTGGGAGAAGGCCTTGGAGTGGGAAAGGGAAACAGTTTCTCAGCTTTGGGAATTGAATCAACGAAACAGGAAATGGGAATGGCCAAAGAGCCACAGGCAGAAATGATGAAGGAAAGCCAAGTCACGGGATCCCAAAAGGGTGGGGTAAACTGACAGAGAAACCTTATGAAGACAGTTCGTCAGACTGACAGTGAGAATAAATTGGTGTACGCAGCCTCTTGTGGGGGGTGGGGGTGGTGGGAGAAACATTTGAATTTGTGAGCCCAATGTTGGAAAAAGGCTGATGCTGACCCTCACAAAAGTTTTTTTGTGATTCATTCGTTGGATGCAATTGCCACTGACTCGCCCCCCCCCCCCCCCATTTGTTGCCCACCACTAATTGCCCTTTTGAGAAGGAGGTGATAAACTGCTGAGCTCCAGGGGTGTAGATAGCCTCACGTTATTGTTAGGGAGGGATTTTAACCCAGTGACAATGAAGGAATGGTGATATATTTCCAAATCAGTTTGTTGTGTGACTTGTGGGTGACGTTGTCTTAATCAAAGTTCCAAGATTTGCAGACTGTGACATTGTTAGAAAGCTAAATAAGTGAGATTTAATGCGAGAGAGGAGCTTAGTGAGTCCATATCTAACAAATCTGTAAGTGAGTCTGGCACTGCTGTTAGGCTGACGTGAATCTGAACTGTGAGAAAGCTGTGTCAATGAGTGTAAGAAAGTTGTGTAAGTAAGTGTGAGAAAGCTGTGTTAGTGAGTGTAAGAATGCAAGAGAAAGCTGTGTCAGTGAGTATGAGACTGCAAGAGAAAGTTGTGTCAGTGAGTGTGAGAGTATGAGAGAAAGCTGTATTAGTTAGCGTTTGTGTGTGAGAAAGTTGTGTTAGTGAGTGTGAGAAAGCTGTGTTAGTGATTGTGGGAAAGCTGTGTTAGTGAGTCTGCAAGTGTGAGAAAGCTGTGTTAGTGAGTATAGGAAAGCTGTGTTAGTGAGTGTGAGAAAGCTGTGTTAGTGAGTGTTTGCATGTGAGAAAGCTGTCTTAGTGAGTGTGCAAGTGTGAGAAAGCTGTGTTAGTGAGTGTGAGAAAGCTGTGTTAGTGAGTGTGCAAGTGTGAGAAAGCTGTGTTAGTGAGTGTGAGAAAGCTGTGTTAGTGAGTGTGGGAAAGCTGTGTTAATGAGTGTGCAAGTGGGAGAAAGTGTGTTAGTCAGTGTAGGAAAGCTCTGTTAGTGAGTGTAAGAAAGCTATGTTAATCAGTGTGAGAAAGCTGTGTTAGTGAGTGTGGGAAAGCTGTGTTAGTGAGTGTGCAAGCGTGAGAAAGCTGTGTTAGTGAGTGTAGGAAAACTGTGTTAGTGAGTGTGGGAAAGCTGTGTTAGTGAGTGTGAGAAAGCTGTATTAGTTAGCGTTTGTGTGTGAGAAAGTTGTGTTAGTGAGTGTGAGAAGGCTGTGTTAGTGAGTGTGAGAGTTTGTGAGAAAGCTGTGTTAGTGAGCGTTTGTGTGTGAGAAAGCTGTATTAGTGAGTGTGAGAAGGCTGTGTTAGTGAGTGTGAGAGTTTGTGAGAAAGCTGTGTTAGTGAGCCTTTGTGTGTGGGAAAGCTGTGTTAGTGAGTGTGAGAAGGCTGTGTTAGAGAGTGTGTGAGAAAGCTGTGTTAGTGAGTGTGAGAAGGCTGTGTTAGTGCGTGTGCGAGTGTGAGGAAGCTGTGTTAGTGAGTGTGAGAAAACTGTGTTGGTGAGTTTGAGAAAGCTGTGTTAGTGAGTGAGAGTTTGTGAGAAAGCTGTGTTAGTGAGTGTGCGAGTGTGAGAAAGCTGTGTTAGTGAGTGTGAGAAGGCTGTGTTAGTGAGTGTGAGAGTGTGTGGGAAAGCTGTGTTAGTGAGTGTTTGTGTGTGAGAAAGCTGTATTAGTGAGTGTGAGAAGGCTGTGTTAGTGAGTGTGAGAGTTTGTGAGAAAGCTGTGTTAGTGAGCCTTTGTGTGTGGGAAAGCTGTGTTAGTGAGTGTGAGAAGGCTGTGTTAGTGAGTGTGAGAGTGTGTGAGAAAGCTGTGTTAGTGAGTGTGAGAAGGCTGTGTTAGTGCGTGTGCGAGTGTGAGGAAGCTGTGTTAGTGAGTGTGAGAAAACTGTGTTGGTGAGTTTGAGAAAGCTGTGTTAGTGAGTGGGAGTTTGTGAGAAAGCTGTGTTAGTGAGTGTGCGAGTGTGAGAAAGCTGTGTTAGTGAGTGTAAGAAAGTTGTGTAAGTAAGTGTGAGAAAGCTGTGTTAGTGAGTGTGAGAGAAAGCTGTGTCAGTGAGTGTAAGAATGCAAGAGAAAGCTGTGTCAGTGAGTATGAGACTGCAAGAGAAAGTTGTGTCAGTGAGTGTGAGAGTATGAGAGAAAGCTGTATTAGTTAGCGTTTGTGTGTGAGAAAGTTGTGTTAGTGAGTGTGAGAAAGCTGTGTTAGTGATTGTGAGAAAGTTATGTTAGTGAGTGTGAGAAAGCTGTGTTAATGTATGTGAGAGTGTGTGAGAAAGCTGTGTTGGTGAGTGGGAGTTTGTGAGA
Source organism: Chiloscyllium plagiosum (assembly GCF_037043375.1). Lineage (NCBI taxonomy): Eukaryota > Metazoa > Chordata > Chondrichthyes > Orectolobiformes > Hemiscylliidae > Chiloscyllium > Chiloscyllium plagiosum. Next base: position 8,172,330 of record NW_028270171.1, read on the forward strand.
AAGCTGTGTTAGTGAGTGTGCGAGTGTGAGAAAGCTGTGTTAGTGAGTGTAAGAAAGTTGTGTAAGTAAGTGTGAGAAAGCTGTGTTAGTGAGTGTGAGAGAAAGCTGTGTCAGTGAGTGTAAGAATGCAAGAGAAAGCTGTGTCAGTGAGTATGAGACTGCAAGAGAAAGTTGTGTCAGTGAGTGTGAGAGTATGAGAGAAAGCTGTATTAGTTAGCGTTTGTGTGTGAGAAAGTTGTGTTAGTGAGTGTGAGAAAGCTGTGTTAGTGATTGTGAGAAAGTTATGTTAGTGAGTGTGAGAAAGCTGTGTTAATGTATGTGAGAGTGTGTGAGAAAGCTGTGTTGGTGACTGTGAGAAAGCTGTGTTAGTGAGTGTGAGAGCATGTGATAAAGCTGTGTTTATGAGATTTCGAGCTGAATTCCTGAGCCCCAAAACCATACCACTGGCACAGATGCAGCTCATCCTCAGTGCTGGGATTTTCCCACAGACCGTAGCAACTATTCAAGGCAGTGTCGTGTCTTTCCTTCTGTTTATTTCTCACTCAGTGGTGGTCACAATGTACAGATTACATGTGGATATTATACTGGGAGGCCCTGACTAACATGGGACAGTGGGAACTCAGAGTAATTTTGTTTCCTGTACAAAGGTGCAGGAAACACAGCTGCTTGCCATGTGGGACTGTCTTGCACAGTACAGACTAGATAAGAATATAATCTTCCAAGTTCTGGTGCTCAGTTTGTAAGCAGCAGCTAAAGTCAGGCAGCACATTTGTTTCACCGCAGTGGAAAGCTGTGCATTTTAACAATACTTTCTCCCCTTCTCAGTAACGTCATAAGGCGAATTATTCTCCCAACGACAATGATGAGGAAATATTTTATTTTCCCAGAGGTTTGAGACTCTTTGGAACTGCGATCCATAAAAGATGGCAGCAATAAAGTCTTTGAGTATTGTCAAGGCAGATGTAAGTGGTCTTACGAAACAAGGAAACCAGGGTAAATGGGAAGGTGGACTAATCAAATCAGCCATGATCTTATTGAATGGCAGAGCAAGCTTGAGGGGCTGAATGGCCTACATCTGCTCTGAACTAGCCTGATTCCAAGTTTTGGCCACTTTTATGCTTGCAGCGACTTAGAGTCATTGAATCGTTTAGCATGGGAACAGACCCTTCGGTCCAACCAGTCCATGCTGAAAATAATCCCAAGCTAAACTAGTCCCACCTGCATGCTCCTAGCCCATATCCCTTCAAAATTTTGCTATTTTGAACTTATCCAAATGTCTTTTAAGTTGTAACTTGACTGCATCCACCTTTTCCTCTGGAGGTTAATTCCAAACACAAACCACTCTCTGTGCAAAAAGGTTGCCCTGCATGTCATTTTTAAATCTTGCGCCTCTCAGCTTAAAAATATGCCCCCTAGTTTTGAACTCCCCCATCCTAGGGAAAAGACCCTTGTCATTCACTTTATCTACACCTGTTATGATTTTATAAACCTAAATAAGGTCACCCCTCAACCTCCTAGTGAAGAAAGGCCCAATATTTCCAGTATATTTTTATATCTCAAACCCTCCATTCCTGACAACATCCTGATAAATTCTTTCCTTCCTATTCCAGGGCGACCAGAACAGTACATAGTACTCCAGAAGATGCTCACCAATGTCCTGTATGACATCAACATGATATCCCAACTGCTATACTCAAAGGTATAGGACTTACACAAAAAGGTCTTGAACGAAACAAAGATATAAATTGAGAATAAAAAGTCTTATTTGAAGTTTTTACTTTTAACAAAATCAGGCTGTCTTGAAGCACCTTCCAACCAATGGATTACATTTGAAGTGCAGTTCTGTGACAATTTAGGAAAGCCAGCTGCCACAGGCAACAATGAGAAAATGACAGATATTCTGGCTTATTGATGTTGTCTGAGGGTTAATTATCAGCCAGGCCACCAGCAAGAACTCTTTTACCCTTCTGGGGGCTCTGTAACTCCCAGTGGAGAGGGCAGAGAGTGTCTTATTCTATTCTTTCATTCGAAAAATGGCATTTCTGACATGGCAGCACTGACTGTCAGACCTAAATTTAGTGTTTGAGTCTGTAGAAAGTGAAACATTCTGACTGTGTGAGAATACTACCTGCTGATCGTGAGCAAACACTGGTGACCAATTAACCTGCATTGTAATATTGGTCAAATAATTAATGTTGGCAAGGTTGTAAAGAGAAATGTCTGAGTTTTCAAATAATGGCATTAATAGTTAAAATCCACCCAAGTCATCTGTCAGTTCTTCAGTTTAACAGCTCACTCCAGGATAACACTAATGAGAAAACAGCACTGCATGAAGGTCACATTCAACTTGCTTTTTACCTTTATTCATTCAAGAGATGAGGGCATCACTGGCTAGGCAGCATTTATTGCCTATTCCTAATTGCCCAGAGGGCAATTAAGAGTCAACCATATTGCTGTGGGTCTGGAGTCACATGTAAGCCAGAGCACATTTCCTTCCCTAGAGGACATTAGTGAACCAGATGCATTTATCCTGACAATTGACAATGGATCACAGTCATCATTAGACCCTTAATTCCAGATTTTGTTTTGTAAAGTTGAACTCAAATTCTGCTGTGACAGGATTCAAGCCCTGGGTCCCCAGAAAATTACCTGGTTCCTGGATTAACAGTCCAGCGATAAAACCACTAGGCCATTGCCGCCCCCCCCCCCCCCAACCCTCTGATGTGCGATTTAAATCCATGCATTCTGACTTAAAAGTGAGTTCGCAATCATTGAGCAAAGTTGTCACCAGTTGGTGTCATCTATGTGCAATGATTTTGGCAACCTGGGGAAACCACAGCAGAATTCGCCATAATAACCAGAGGATTATTTTGTACTAATGTTCTAATCACGATCTTATTATTTGAGGAGTTGATTCTGGTTCAGAGCACTTAAATGTTATCGTTTTCAGTAAATATTTAGATTTGTAGGTTCAGCAGGTTGCTATTCTGGGTGAGTTAAAGCTTGCTCTGCCTTGTACATCCAAAAATTCCAAATTTTAAAAGGAATAACAATTTTTGCTGCTTGACAATCAGGGTGCTGACTGGTTAGCATGTGAACTTTGATTGGTCAAAGTGCAGAATAGAGAACACATCAGGGCCCCGTGTAAGAATGTATATCATTCATTTTCAACTATACACTGTAGTTCTGTAATATTGAGTCACTATAGCTGTGCTCAATATTGGCAAATTATTTTGATTGGAGGTATGTTTTGTTGGTTCAGCTGCTAGTATTCGTAATACGTTTCTCTAAGTAAGGAGATACAGTGGTAGTGTCCCTACCTCTGAGCCAGGAGATCTGGGTTTAGCGCCCATCTGCTCCAGAGATGCATAAGAACATCCCTTTGAACAAGTTGATTAGAAAGTAGGTCTGTCTTTCTGAGTCTAGACAAGTGTTAGCCTAAATAACATTATCTAAATGTTTAACATCTGCATTTGAATTTCATACATCAGGAAAATGTAACTCTAAATGTTTCAGGGAACTTTTGCACTTGCTGTTTTTCCCCCAGTGTTGGTGTTTCCCATTCAGGCAAAATTGTGGTAATGTACATTGCCAACAGTACTCCATGGATGCATGTGAATTTCAATGCAGCAAGTGTCAGTTTCAAAGGGACAAGTGTGAGTCTCAAAAGAGGAAGTGTGAGGTTCAAAGGGGCAAGTGTGAGCTTCCAAGAAGCATGTGTGAATTTCAGAAGAGCAAGTGTGAGTTTCAAAGAAGAAAACAAGCATTTCAGAGGAAGAAATTGTGAGCTGAAGAGGCAACTTTCAGAAGGACATGTGTGTGAATTCCAGAGTAGCCTGTGATGCATTTGCAAAGGAGTGTGTGCTCCAGGAGGGTTCACACTGCTCCTGTTTTACTGGTTATAAAGCAACATTGGAGAAGGTCTGGAATGTGTAGCTTACCTATTCCCTTAACCAGGAGCTGGTGTAAAGTAAGTGAAGGGAGGAAACAGCGATCATGGCTAATTCAGCTGCATCCCTGCTCTCTGGAGCTTTATCTGGATTTTTAGAAGAGGAACATCCACTGGGAAAACAGTTCTAACCCATTCGGAAAAAAGAAATCTGAGGGGTGACCTGATAGCGATCTTTAGGTTTATGAAAGGTTTTGCTCAGGTAAATGAAGAGATATTTTCACTTGTGGGCCTAGAACTAGGGACCACACATGTAAGGCAATGAACTTAGTAAAAAATTCAGAAGAAACTACTTTGCTTCAAGAGCAGTGATGGATTTGCTACATTTGGGGCAAATAGCATGGATTCAATGGGATGATAGATAAATAAATGCTGAAGAAGGTTGAGGAAAGATACATTGACAGGCTTACATTGAGCATAAAGATAATCAGAGGGTTAGATAGGGTGGACAGGGAGAGCCTTTTTCTAAGTATGGGGACGGCAAACACGAGGGGACACAACTTTAAAGTGAGGGGAGATAGGTATAAGACAGATGTCAGAGGTAGTTTCTTTACTCAGAGAGTAATAAGGGTACGGAATGCTTTGCCTGAAATGGTAGTAGATTCGCCAAGTCTAAGTGCATTTAAGTCGTCATTGGACAGGCAAATGGATGTACATGGAATAGTGTAGGTGGGATGGGCTTCAGATTAGTATGACAGGGCGGCGCAACATCGAGGGCCGAAGGGCCTGAACTGCACTGTAATGTTCTATGTTCTATAAAATAAAAGTAAAAAAAAAATTGACATTCTGAGGAAGGCTAACTGGGCACAAAACGTTAACTCTGATTTCTCTTCACGGATGTTGTCAGACTTTGTTGCTAAGCTTTTTCAGAAGCTTCTGTTTTTGTCTCTGATTTACAGCATCTGCATTCCTTTTGGTTTTTATAAATACTGACATAATTGGCTCAAAAGATGTCCTTCTGGATTATATATTCCAGTTTGAATCAACCTGTTTTGACATATTTCCAGCACAGGTGGGACTTGAACCCAGATATTCTGGCCTGGAGGATTGGGTACCAATCATGCCAATGTAGTTTCTTTAATTAATCTGTTTGGAAATGTTATAACAAATCTCTGATACAGGTGTAACTTAAATATGGACCAGAGGCAGGGACACTACCATTGTTCTTCAAGAAAAGTAGTGGCATTATGACTCTCAGAATTAGGGACCTCTGTTTGATTCCAGCCTCAGGCGACTATCTGTGTGGAGTCTGCACATTCTCCCTGTGTGTGCATGGGTTTCCTTTGGGTGTTGTGGTTCTGTTCGCCGAGCTGCGAATTTGTGTTGCAGACGTTTCGTCCCCTGTCTAAGTGACATCCTCAGTGCTTGGGAGCCTCCTGTGAAGCGCTTCTGTGATCTTTCCTCCGGCATTTATAGTGGTTTGAATCTGCCGCTTCCAGTTGTCAGTTCTAGCTGTCCGCTGCAGTGGCCGGTATATTGGGTCCAGGTCGATGTGCTTATTGATTGAATCTGTGGATGAGTGCCATGCCTCTAGGAATTCCATGGCTGTTCTCTGTTTGGCTTGTCCTATATAAGTAGTGTTGTCCAAGTCAAATTCATGTTGCTTGTCATCTGCCTGTGTGGCTACTAAGGATAGCTGGTCGTGTCGTTTCGTGGCTAGTTGGTGTTCATGGATGCGGATCGTTAGCTGTCTTCCTGTTTGTCCTATGTAGTGTTTTGTGCAGTCCTTACATGGGATTTTGTACACTACATTGGTTTTGCTCATGCTGGGTATTGGGTCCTTCGTTCTGGTGAGTTGTTGTCTGAGAGTGGCTGTTGGTTTGTGTGCTGTTATGAGTCCTAGTGGTCGCAGTAGTCTGGCTGTCAGTTCGGAAATGCTCTTGATATATGGTAGTGTGGCTAGTCCTTTGGGTTGCGGCATGTCCTCATTCTGTTGTCTTTCCCTTAGACATCTGTTGATGAAATTGCGGGGGTATCCGTTTTTGGCGAATACATTGTATAGGTGTTCTTCTTCCTCTTTTTGCAGTTCTGTGTGTGTGCACTGCAGTGTGTTGTGGCCCTTTTGAATAGTGTCTTGATGCAACTTCTTTTGTGTGTGTTGGGGTGGTTGCTTTCGTAGTTTAGGACTTGGTCTGTCCTAAACCAATGTAGTGTACAAAATCCCATGCAAGGACTGCACAAAACACTACATAGGAAGACAGCTAACGATCTGCATCCATGAACACCAACTAGAAATATACAGGAAAGCCACACATTCAGACCAAGTCCTAAATTACGAAAGCAACCACCCCAACATACACAAAAAAAGTTGCATCAAGACACTGTTCAAAAGGGCCACAACACAGAACAGTACACCAGAACTGCAAAAAGAGGAAGAAGAACACCCTTACAATGTATTCGCCAAAAACGGATACCCCCGCAATTTCATCAACAGATGCCTAAGGGAAAGACAACAGAATGAGGACATGCCGCAACCCAAAGGACTAGCCACACTACCATACATCAAGAGCATTTCCGAATGGACAGCCAGATTACTAGGACTCATAACAGCACACAAACCAACAGCCACTCTCAGACAACAACTCACCAGGACGAAGGACCCGATACCCAGCATGAGCAAAACCAATGTAGTGTACAAAATCCCATGCAAGGACTGCACAAAACACTACATAGGACAAACAGGAAGACAGCTAACAATCCGCATCCATGAACACCGACTAGCCACAAAACGACACGACCAGCTATCCTTAGTAGCCACACAGGCAGATGACAAGCAGCATGAATTCGACTGGGACAACACTACTATTATAGGACAAGCCAAACAGAGAACAGCCATGGAATTCCTAGAGGCATGGCACTCATCCATAGGCAGCACATCGACCTGAACCCAATATACCGACCACTGCATCGGACAGCTAGAACTGACAACCGGAAGCGGCAGATTCAAACCACTATAAATGCCGGAGGAAAGATCACAGAAGCACTTCACAGGAGACTCCCAAGCACTGAGGATGTCACCTAGACAGGGAACGAAACATCTGCAACACAAATTCCCAGCTCAGCGAACAGAACCACAACAATGAGCACCCGAGCTACAAATCTTCTCACAGACTTTCCTCTGGGTGCTCCGGTTTCACCCCGCTGTCCAAAGATGTGCAGATTAGGTGGATTATGGGAAATGCAGGGTTACAGGATAGGTAGCTGGGATGCTCTTTGGAGGGACAGTGTGGACTTGATGGGTCAAATGGCCTATTTCCATGGATCAGGAATTTTATGATTCTTTCTGACATCTTATGACACATCCCTGAGATGATGGGTCTTGAATCTGGGCCTCCTGGTCCAAATTAAGGGATGTTACAACTACATCTCAAGAGTCTTTAAAGCAACATCCAGGCAGGGACTTGAACCCTGGCCCCTCAGTTTAAAATGCTGATGGTCTACCAAATGAGCTACTTAGGCTCCGACCATCCTGGGTAATTCTATTTAGTTTTAATCAACTGTTCAAAGATGTGGTGTGATTACAAAGGGAGGTGCGTGTATGGAATGAGCTGCCAGAGGGAGTGGTAGAGACTGGCACAATTACAACATTTAAAAGGTATCTGGATGGGTGTATAAAAAGGAAGGGTTGAAAGGGATACAGGACTAATGCTGCCAAATGGGACAGATTTACTTAGGATATCTGGTTGGCAGCCCTTCCAGTGTAATTCCAAGTAAAACAATCTCCTGACAGCAGTCAGAAGCAATTAAAAAGTTAAATTGCTCCAGTAAAAATCAATCAATTTGCCTGAAGCCCTACCATATGTTTGATCTTTTACATGTAAGCTTAGGTGATTTTTTTTCTCTTGCTAATTATAGTGAGAATGATCTCTGTTTTTTGCATGTGTGTGTGTGTGTGTGTCTGAGAGAGAGAGGGAGAGAGATTACAGAGGTTAGTGTTTAAATGGGCGAATGTTTACACATTTCAATGGACAAGTGTTTTCAAAGTGACTATTTGAAAATGCAGAGCGCAGCTGTAATTAATTGTTCCGGTAATTTCCACAATACTGTTTGTGTGTTCGACTGCTTTATACTTGATTGAATTCCAGGGTGTTGATGTGACACACAACTGCTTGGAAGATTATTGCATGTAGCTCGATCATTAATTATCTTGTTTCATTAGTTCCTGCCTGTGGCACACAATGAACTAACTGAAAGTAAAATCCAAACTGCCCAATTTAATCCTTAATTCATCAAGGACAGATTTAGTACAAAATGGATAAGTATCTATCATGCATTGATTGGAAATGGTAGTAGTTTAAACTGAATTGGTTTTACTGGTGCAGCCAAAAGCACCTTGGAGCCTCATTGTTATTATGAATAAGTTAAAATTGCATTAATGGCAGAGATTATGTATCATTACTAAAAGACTCCTCCACAACCTAATTTCTTTATTTAAAAGCTTGATATAAAGATTGTGCACCTTTTAAATAAGGGAATGTATATTGAGGGATCAGTAACATTTTGGTTGTGTTACTCAATGAGCAATCCAGATAGCCAACCTAAAGATCTGGAGGTAAGAGTCTGAATTGTATATTGGAAATTTATATTCAGGTCATGACATAAATCTAGAATAAAAATAGCTAGCATCAGGAAAGATGATCAAATGGGATTATTGTAAAGACATCTCCCTGCTATAGGAAGGATGTTGTGAAACTTGAAAGGGTTCAGAAAAGATTTACAAGAATGTTGCCAGAGCTGGAGGGTTTGAGCTCAGGGAGAGGCTGAGTGGGTAGGGGCTATTCTGTCTGGAGTGTCAGTCGTTGAGGGGGTGACCTTATAAAAGTTTATAAAATCATGAGGGGCATGGATAAGGTGACTAGCCAAGGTCTTTTCCCGGATTAGGGAGTCTAAAACTAGAGGGCATGGATTTAAGGTGAGAGGGGAAAGATTTAAAAGGGACCCAAGGGGCAACTTTTTCACGCAGAGGGTAGTACATGTATGGAATGAGCTGCCAGAGGAAGTAGTGGAGGCTGGTACAATTTCAGCACTTATAAGGCATCTGGATGGGTATATGAAAAGAAAGGGTTTAGAGGGATATGGGTCTAATGTTGGCAAATGAGACTAGATTAATTTAGAATATCTGGTCAGCAAGGATAAGTTGGACCGAAGGGTCTGTTTACATGCTGTACAGCTCTGTGACTCTATGGCTGATCGTTTTCATTGATGGAAAAAAATCTGCTGTCATTTTCTAATATGTAATGTACTGTATGTGACTCCACACCCTCAGTGATGTCTCTTCCTCTATACTGTTCTTTGATGTGACCTAACAAACCATTTCTATTATATTCAAGAAGGTGTCCTATTCTTCCCCCACCCTTCCGTCCCACCTCCCAATTCTTGCGCCCCCACCAACCCTGTTAAAGATAGGCAATCAATGGTGGCCTTGATAGTGATGCCTATGTCCTGTGAATGGATAAAAAAATTAAAGAGATCAGCCTCGTCTTAATTAATTCTAATCTAGACTAAACAGAGCAGAGTTCCTGGGAGCCTCTACCAATAGTCACAGAGGTTTGTGCATTTCAAGTTATCTCCTGTTTTTTCTGGGATGCTTGACACTCCAATCGATCTGCTGCTGCGGTGGTGAGTTTGTTACAACAGAAGGACTATGCTATGTGATTATTCAGTACAGTTCACAAGACAGGAGGCAACTTTAATAGCAAGAAAGTCGAAGCCTATTGGGGATGGTTACAGCACCCTAGCAAACATACTGCACTTTCCCCCCTTGCAAACCAAGTGGTAAACACTTCGAGTTTTGTTAAATAGGCTTTATTGTACATCTCCAATCTGTGCTAATCAGGGATCTTGGATTGTTATAAATAAATTCAACAGGAATTCAAGAGGAACTCGCATAAAGTGTTGAGCATGTGACATTCACTGTCACTGGGAGTTGAGGAAAATAGCATCGAGTCACACAGCATGGAAACAGACCCTTTGGTCCAACTGGTCCAAACATGCATTTGAGCGGGATGCTAGACTAAAACATTCTCTCCATAGGTCACTACCTTGTTATGGTGGAGGGACCAGTGAACCTCAAGGCCTGACTGGGGTCTAGTGCTCCTGCTAGACTCTGTGACTACAGCATCAAACAGAAGCTGGTATTGATGTGGAGGCACTCGGGTGGAGTTGGTTTTCATGGCCTTTTGGAAGATGTTTAAGTCATATTTGTTGGCATGCAGCCTGATTTTCTTTAGCCTAATCTTGCCAATGATTGTTCTTGATCGCTGAGAGGACAGAGATTTAAAAAAGACGAGGGGCAAATTTATTTTACACAGAGGGTGGTTCACGTGTGAAATGAACCTTCTGAGGAACTGAAGGTGGATGTGGTTACGATTACAATGTTTAAACAACATTTAGATAGGAATGGTTTGGATGGAAATGGGCCAGGAGCAGGAAGTGGACTAGTTTAGTTTGGCATTTAGTTCGGCATGGACTGGTTGGACCGAAGGGTCTGTTTCCGTGCTGCATGACTCTGTGCCTCCATGGGAGAAGCTGAGCTTTATGTGACATAACTGTACTCTGCATTGCAGGTGCAATTCTTACCAGTGTACTACTGATGTGTCCGTTTCCAAACGCAGAAACCATTATCCCAGAATCCCAATATGGTTTCAGAGCACCATGAAACTCAATGGATTCAATCTTTGACATATGGCAGATTCAAGAGCAATGCTTTGAAGAAGTCAAAGCTCTTTTTGACCTCCATTGATTTAGTGAGAGCTTTCAATTCAGTCAACCAGGAAACTCTCTGGAAGGTCCTGGGACCATCAGCTGTTTGCAGAAATGCGTCATGCCTTCTTCATGATGAAAAATGACTGCCCATGATTCTCCAGCACTCCAAATGGAACCTGATGCCTTTCTCATCAAATCTGTGTCAAGTTGGGTTGTGTTTGCACCCACCCTTTTCTCCATTTTCCTAGTGGCCATCACTAATGTGGCCAAGAACACCCTTGCACCCAGGGTTCAAGTTGAGTAGAGGTCTGATGGGAAGCTAAAGACTCAATGTGAAGACCAAAGGCCTGTGCATGACCTCCAGTGTGTGGATGGCTGTTACCCTGGTGCACACTGAAAAAGACCCAGCTGGTCTGTGAAGGAACAGTCAACATCAACATTGTAATACTAATTTGAGTTGATTTGATTAATTGTAGTCACATGTACCTACATACAGTGAAAAGTTTCATTTTGCGAGCAGTACAGGTAAATCATTGCAAACAAAAGCTTACAGATTATAGGGTGCTTAGACAAAGCAAGTCATACAAGGTCACACTGCACAGGAGGTGCACAAAACAAGATCAACATTATTTGAAGTTAGAGAGGTCCATTCTGCAGTTGAATAACAGCAGAGAAGAAGCTGTTCTTGAACTGTTGGTGCATGTGTTTAAACTTCTGTATCTTCTGCCTGACAGAAGAGCTTGGAAGAGCGCATTACTGGGGTGGGAGAAGTTTTTGATGATGTTGGCAACTTTTCCACAGCAACAAGAGGTGTATATGGAGTCCATGGATGGGAGGTTGGCTTTCATGATGGACTCAGCTGTCCAAACAACTCTCTGTAGTTTCTTCTGGTCCTGAGGCAGAGCAGTTATTGTACCAAGTTTGTATGCACCCAGATAGAATGCTTTCTATGGTGCATCTGTAAAGGCTACTGCAGAGGCTAGCTACCTTTTGAAGTTTTCCCTTTGGATATTTGATTTGGATGCCATATCTGAAATCCCTCCTTCCCATATCCTTGAGTGTTCCTCAATTTACCAATATTCAGATCCTTTGTTATAAGAACAGAATGTAAAGAGAAACTTCCATCTCTGTGTTTTGAATTATTTTAGCTGTCTTCCAATCATATCCTTTAACTTTTGAAATTGATAGAATAATAGGACCATAGCTTAGCTTATAAACTTCCAAACAGATCTACTGACAAATAAAGTGATAAGTAACAGTAACAATTATATATTGCATATTATCAACCTTAACGATCTCTCTTTGGGAGACATAAAAACAAGAGACATCTGCTGCACTAAAATGCAATATAAATTTGACTAGACACAAGGAGCTTGAATATTAACATTTACATGGTAATTTATTTTCAATCAGTAACAGAATGTCTCTGGCTTAAAACTCTCTGATGGTTTCAGACAAGCTATGTAATTTGAAGAGGACAGAGTGAGAAATAGTTTGACAAAGGAATTTTATATATCTGTCTCTTAACTCCTAGTAAACTGTCAATTCAATGTTTATTCAAATGAAATCTATAAGATGTTTGTATTTAAATCAGACAGCTTTATCTCTCTTTGGCTTCTTGACCCCATCACCCAGAATTTGGTACATAAGTGCAAACTGCTCCATTTTCTGGAATGAAGATTTTTAACTTCAGGCTTTCAGCCATGCTTCAGTTGGTAACGCTCTGATCTCTGTGTCAGGAGATCATGGCTCAAGTCCCATTACAGAGACTTGAGCACATAATCTAAGCTGACAATTCATAGTGCTGAGGGCATCTGCACTGTGAGGGAGGGGTGCTGTCTTTTGTCACGCTAAAGAATGGTGCTCTTTTACATTGCCACAAAAGAACCTCGTCCATATTTGACTGAGGGCAAGAGAGTTATCGTGAATGTCCTGGTTAATTCCTCAAGTTATGTTATAGCATTTTTATAGTTGCCATGGGAGCTTGCTCTGTGCAAATTGTCTGCCTTATTCCCTTCAGGATTCCTGAAGAAGGGCTTATGCCCGAAACATCGATTCTCCTGTTCCCTGGATGCTGCCTGATCTGCTGCGCTGTTCCAGCAACACATTTTCAGCTCTGCCTTATTCCCTTTACTTATATTAATTATAATAATTTAAAAGTGCTTCACTACCTATAACATGTTTTCGAGTGCCTTGAATTTGAGAAAAGTGCTAGCTATATGCTTTAATTCAGCATGGCCGTTAATACACAGATACACACATTTGTCAGGAACACACTCAAATACAATACAAATACTCATAGGAACTCTAATGTTTCTAATGTGTTTTGACCATATTGGAGAATGGTAGCAGAGAGATAATGTTACTAGACTAACAATCGAATCGTTTACACCAGTATTCTCATGACATAAATTCAAACCTACTCACAGCACATGAGAGAATTTAGATTCAATCGACAGATCTGTAAAATATCATTCACAATGATCATGAAACAATTGGATTGTTGTGGTTTATTACATGGATCATTGATGGAACTAAGGAAGCAAACTTTATGAAAAGAACTGTGGATGCTGTAAATAGAAACAAAAACAGAAATTGTTGGAAAAGCTCAGCAGGTCTGGAAGCATTTGTGGAGAGAAATCAGAGTTAGCATTTTGGGTCAAGTGAACTTTCTTCAGAACTGTATTCCTTTCCTAGTCTGGAGTACATGAAACTCTAGATGTATGCCAAAGTGGCTGACTCTAAACTGTCCTCAGAAATGGACTAGCAAACCACTTAACTGTATCAAACCATTACAGAAATTTTGCACTGAGGGTGTAGTTGTACCATATGGATTGCAGCAGTTCAAAAAAGCAGTCCACCACCACCTGCTCAAGGGCAGTAAAGGATTGGTGACCAATGTTTGGCTGTCAAGTGTCTACCCCAGAAATGAACAAAAAAAACCTGAGCCACTGATGACACCATGTTTTGGTGACTGTATCCTTTCTTTTTTCTGTTAGATCAGGAGATTAAGTGTGATGGCAGAGACTATGACTGAAAAACATAACACAATATTTATAAGGTTGGACTGAATAGCTTTCTCTTTTCATCTTGTTTGTTCCATGTTAACAATTCTGCACAAAATTCTGGTTGACGAGTGTGAATAATTCCAGATGATCTGAAATTGGAAAAATCTGAACTGAGATAATGAAATCACTGCCAAAGCATAGCAGATCAATCTGTGAAAGGGGTAAGACAGGATGATATTTTGGGAGGAGGCAGGTGTTCTGTGGAAGAGGCTGCTCTCATAGTATGAACCTGCCCTTTCCCTTTCAGATTCTGTTGTGACTATTTCTGATTATTTAAGTGTCTTCATCTTTTAGATGAATAGATTTTCATGTGGGGAGGATATCAACCTTCAGTTTTATAATCTCTTCATGTGCATCATTGGCAAACCAATGGCAATAATTCCAGCAATAAACTCATTGTGTTCTGAAAGAAAAGAAAATAAAAAGCACTGGTTAACTGTGCTTGATCTCTATAACATTATGTAATGCCATCTCTTGGAAGTTGATGTGCTTCAGAAAACAGGTTGCTGCCTTGGCAAGCTGTGAAGAGGGCTGGAGCATCTTTGACAGTCAAAAGGGGGTGGCTTGGCTGTTCACTTTCATTTTTGTTGGCATCGTGAGTTCTTTCCTCCTCCCTTTTCCACCCTCAAGAGGATGGTATGGTCGAAAGGATGAGCTGTGTACACGCTGTCTCTTCCTGGGCTCCCTGCACCACCCTCGAAGGTAATTGTTTCTCTGGACGGTACCGTGCCCCACCAAGCGGAATATTTCAGCACCACTCAGCGCTGGACAGCTCCCACAGAGTGAGCCTCCGCTCAACAGCAGGGGGAAAGGAAGCATCCTACCTGTAGCGCCAGCCGAGACCGAACAATTCTTTCTAAAGAATTTGTGGCAAGGGCGAGGTGTTTTTTTTTTAAGCTGGGGAGGAGAAAGAACTTCACAAGACCAACCAAGGTAAGAGAAATGGCCCTTCTGTGTTAAATAGCTGCCTAGCAACCTAATTATTAGCAGCTTCTTGTTTGAACAAACAAGCTCTCATCTCCTGAGGAAGCTTGTCAGTGATGCTGCTTGATGGCTTCCACGGGGATACCTTATTTTAAAAGGTGCTTTTTAATCGCCACTCCCTCAACTCAAGAGTCCTTTGTGAGGGGTTTACTTGCCAAAATTGCACGGTCTTCGTGAATCCTGTTACATACCGAGATTTACCAACGTGACACCGCCCTGCCTCTCCCAGTGCTACTCGTGTCGATTAAGAGATGCAATTATTTTAAAAAGAACAGATTTACGAAGAGGTGCTGAGTGCAATTGTTTTAAGATTCGCTTCCTACCGCATGGGTGGAGCTCTCGTGTACGTAACCTGGGCATTGTTCAGTTTACTCAAAGTCAAGGCAGGGGCGGAGTAAACTGTTGCGAAAGGTTCAGGTGGAAGGCTGGCCGAGTGGGGAAGCCAGTGGCTGAAACAACAACAACTTGCATTCAACTAGCACCTTCCACGCAGTCCAAAGGGTGCCAAGCTGGGTGAGGGCGGTGCTGCCGGCGCGGAAGTGCCCTCAAATAAAAGCTGGAAACCTGGAATTTAAAATAAGATGTTGGAGATTACTGGGGCAGGAGTTGCGCTGCACTGGGGCACTTACTGAGTGTAAGGGAGGGCTGGGGTGCTTTTAGAATCACGTTTTTTATACTGAGAAAAATCTGAATCATTCGTTAAATAATTCAGTGCCTAATGGCTCGCAGACTCTCATGTTTCTGCTGTACATAAACTTTGGGACTGAAAGATTAGTGCAACAGGGAAAACTGTGGCTTGAAACACCCCCTGATTCATGGTAGCTTTAATGAATTTCACTAGACAGCAAGTGTCAAGAAGATGGGGTTGTTCAAAGAATTTACTGTCTGGGTTTCTCGATGCCGGGCAGCACCGCTTCACTCCGGCTTCTGCGTTTTGTCCCTGCATGAAAGGTTTAACCCTTTCGTTGCCGGACTTGTCTGTACTTTGGCAAAGTTTCCTATCCGCTCTGAATTCACTGCAACAGACCTCTGGAAGGTGAGTGAGCACCGGGCGCCGAGAGAGGGCGAGCAGCAAGGCTGGGCCATGAACACCCCCGCAGTTGAATAGCCCGCGGGCTCTGGACTTGGCGGCTCTCGTGTGATGTCCGGCCACTAGGGGCAGAGGTGATGGGGTGGCCGCTGTGAGACCGAAGCCTCCGGATTGATTGGAGCCTCCAACAACAAATGGTCTCATAGAGCTGTACAGCAGGGAAACACACCCTTCGGTCCAACTGGTCTATGCCGAGCGGATATCCGAAATTCATCTCGTCCCTAACAAAAACAGAAGTTGCTGGAAAAGCTCAGCAGGTCCGGCAGCATCTGAGATAGCACGGTGGCTCAGTGGTTGTTGCACTATTGCCTCACAGCAAAAGGGTCCCAGGTTCGATTCAAGCCTCGGGCTTGAATCTGTGTGGAGTTTGCTCTGGTTTCCTCCCACAGCCCAAAGGTCAGGTGAATCGGCCATTCTACATCACCTATAGTGTTAGGTGCATTTGTCAAAGGGAAATGGGTCTGAATAGGTTACTCTTCAGAGGGTCAGTGTGGACTTTTTGGGCCGAAGGGCCTGTTTCCACATTGTAGGGAATCTAATTTAATCTGCGGAGAGAAAGCAGAGCTAATTGGAGTTCTGAGGAAGAGTAACTGGACCCGAAAGTTAACTCTGATTTCTTTCCACTGATGCTGCCAGACCTGCTGAGCTTTTCCAGCAATTTCTATCTTTGTTTCTGATTTCCACCATGTGCAGTTATTTCAGTTTTTAATCTAGTCCCATTTACCAGCATTTGGCCCATATCCTTCTAAACTCTTCCTATTCATATACCCATCCATGTGCCTTTTAAATGCTGTAATTGTACTAGCCTCCGCCACTTCCTGTAGCAGCTTATTCCATACACGCACAATCTTCTGCATGAAACAGTTGCCCTTCGGTCCCTTTTAAATCTTTCCCTTCTCACCGGAAACCTATGCCTTCTAGTTTTGGACTCCCCCAACCTGGGAAAAAATTCACCCTACCCATGCCCCTCGTCATTTTATAAATCTCTATAAGGTCTTCCCTCAGCCTCAGACGCTGCGGGGAAAACAGCCCCAGCCTATTCAGACTCTGTCTATAGCTCAAACCCTCCCAACTCCAGCAACGTCCTTGTAAATCTTTTCTGCACCTTTCAAGTTTCACAACATTTTTCCTATAACAGGGGAACCAGAATTGAATTCAGTATTCTAAAAGTGGCCCACTCAAAATGGGAGCACTTACTACGTGTTTGTCAGAGGTCAAGATTCCAGTGTCTTTACAACACAAAAACCTCGTTAGTGATTACAGAAAACCTCAAAAGTAATAACAAAGTGTGAATGGAATTAACAAAGAGATAACTGACAATGTAATTCTATCCTTTTCACCTCTAACCAAAACCTGAACAATGTATGTGAATTAATGGGGTCATCCTATGTGCTTGTGGTGCAAATGATTGCTTTGTGACCTCGGAGAAAATGAGGACTGGAGATGCTGGAGATCAGAGTAAAAAGTGTGGTGCTGGAAAAGCACAGCAGGTCAGGCAGCATCCGAAGAGCAGGAGAGTTGATGTTTCAAGCAGAAGTACTTCAGGAATGTGGGGGACCCCAAGGAGCATGAGAGATAAATAGGAGGGGGCTGGGGATAGTGGGGAGGTAGCTTGGAAGGCGATAGATAGATGGTGGGTGATGCTGTTAGTTCGGAGAGGAGAGTGGAGCAGTTAAATAGGAAGGAAGATGAACAGATAGGACAGTTCAAGAGGGTGATGCTGGGTTGGAGGGGTGGAGGGGAGATGAGAAAACTGGTGAAATTGACATTGATGCCATGTAGATGGAGGATCTCAAGGTGGAAGATGAGCTGTTCTTCCTCCAGGCATCGGGTGATTTGGATTTGGTGGTGGAAGACTTGCATGTCTTGGCGGAGTGGGAGGGGGAGTTGAAGTGGTTGGCCACAGGTTGTTTGGTGCTTGTGTCCCAGAGATGTTCTTTGAAATGTTCCGCAAGTTGGCATCCTGTCTCCCCAATGTAGAGGAAACCTCATCAAGAGCAATGGACGCAGACCTGCCTCTGTGTTCAAGTCCATAGCCTTGACACCTCCCAACCCTGTATCTCTGAACTTTTTTTTAATTACTTAGATTAGATTAGATTACTTACAGTGTGGAAACAGGCCCTTCGGCCCAACAAGTCCACACCGACCCTCCAAAGAGCAACCCACCCATTCCCCCACATTTATCCCTTCACCTAACATTATGGGCAGTTTAGCATGCCAGTGTATCACCTTGCCCAAGATCTCCGAATTTTTCAATTCTGATCTGTTCCTCACTGCCATCACTCTATCATTGGTGGCTGCAATTTCAACTCTTTGGGCATCAATCTCTGGAATTTCTTCTCCATCTTCTTACTTCTCTCTTAAGTCTCTTAAGAATTAGAATTAAGTATTAGCTCTCTCTCTCTACACTCAGAACAAGCACAGTCCACATTGCAGCTCAATGCCTGCCCTGGTGTTCAGGAGAGATGTTAGGAAGTACTTCTACACCAGATGGTAGTGGCTGTTTGGAACTCTCTTCCACAAATGGCAGTGGATGCTGGATCAGGTATTAATTTTTAAATCTGAGACAAATAAATGTTTGTTGAGCAAAGGTATTAAGGGATGTGCACCAAAACAGACATGGAGTTAGGCCACAGATCAGCCATGATCTCATTAAATAGTGGAACAGATTCAAGGGGCTGAATGGCCTACTCCTGTTCCTATGTTTGTTCCTAAATTAATCCAAAACATCAACCTTAATTGACAAGATAGATAAGGTGAAACTGTTTCCACTTGTAAAAGAAACAAGAATGAGAGGGCGTAGATTTTAAAATGCTGTGTAAGCAAAGCAAGGGTGATGTAAGAAAACATATTTTCACACAGTGAGTAGTTAGGGTATGGAATGCCCTGGCTGGAAATGTGGCAGAGGAATGTTCAATTTGTGAGTGTTGTGTTGTTATTTGGTTAGAAATGGTGTGCAGGGATGTAGAGAAAAAAACAGAAGATTGGCTCTAGATAACAGAATTGGTGTAGGCACGATGGGCCAAATGGTCTCTATCTGCATAGTAATAATTCTGTGTTTGTGTAGAATTTAGTCACCAGCTCTAATATCGCATTGGGTGAGCTGATGTCAAATTTGGCCTGATTACATTTTTGTGAAGTCCCTTTGTATGTTAGGATTAGTCAGATAAACACTGGAAGGATGATGACTGGGGAGCCCAGAACCAGAGCTCACAGTGTAAGGATACATTTAGGACTGAGATGAAGAGAAATATCAATGCCCAGAGAGTGGTAAGCCTGTGGAATTCTCTATCACAGAAAGCGGTTGAGGCCAAAACATTGAATGTTTTCAAGAAGAAGTTAAATATGATTCTTAGGAACAAAGGGATCAAAGCCATGGGGAGAAGGTGGGAGCAGGGCTCTGAGTTGGATGATCATCTGTGATCATATTGAATGGTGGAGCAAGCTCAAAGGGCCAAATGGCCTCCTCTTGCTCCTATTTGCTATGATTTGTCTGTTCCTATTATTCAAATATATAAGTGCAAGTTGTTGTTGTTGTCAATGTGCCCATAATATTGTAACCGTATCTCAGACACTTACCCTATTCTTAGAGTCATCCCTATTAGTCCAGCAAGTAACACTATCACCTTGCTTTGCCAATCATAGTAACATGCTCATATTTGAAAGAAAGCTCCTGTGACAAACAGAGCAGTTTGGAGCATGAACCTTCTTACAGAGAGGGTGAAAACTGCAGGGTGAATTACTTCAAGCTACTGTCCCTCTCTTCCGGGGAATTGGTATCAGGGCAACACTGTTGGAAGTCCTGCAATCTGGGGTAAATAAGTAGCACACACAAACCAAAAACAAAAGGTGAATCAGCATTGTTAAAAATGGAATCCTAGTCCTAAAATAATTCAAACGGGTGGCACGGTGGTTAGCACTGCTGCCTCACAATAGCAGGACCCTGATTCGATTCCACCCTTGGGTGACTGTCTGTGTGGAGTTTGAACACTCCCTATGTGTGCGTGGTGGGTTTTTTCTGGGTGCTCTGGTTTACCTCCCACAGTCCAAAGATGTGCAGGTTAGATGGATTGGCCATTGGAAATGCAGGCTTTGAGTATGGATGAGAAATGATAAAGGTAAGGAATCAATCGTGGGAGTGGTTTATAGGCTTTCCAATACAATAATATATCTGGTATTATGAACTGAGAAAGGATTAATAAATGAACAGATAAAAGCAGAAAGCTGTTGGTAATAAAGAAAGAAATTGCTGGAAAAGCTCAGCAGGTCTGGCAGCATCTCTGGAGAGAAATCAGAGTTAACGGTTTGGGTCCAGTGACCCTTACTCAGAGCTCAAATTCTGAGGAGGGGGTCACTGACCCAGACCCGCTGAGCTTTTCCAGCAATTTCTGTTCTTGTTTCTGATTTCCAGAATCTGTAGTTCTTTCTGTTTGTTTTTTCACTAAAATGACCAATCATTATCACCTCGCACTTGTCTATGGAAACTGGCTGAATCAGAGCTGTGCGATAGTGATTACACTTCAAAAAGTACTTCATCGAAGGTAAAGCAGTTTGGAGTCAGCTTATCATTGTAAATGTCGTAAATAATCAAAAGTTTTTCTTTTCCTTCACTATACACAGTGAATTACACTCGTTATAATTAGCTAAATAATTATACAATACTACTCCCTAAAGATCTGTTTCATCTGTAATGAAAATGCTGCATGTTTAATCATTTTAGAATCCCCTACAGTATGAAAGTAGGTCATTTGGCCCATTGAATCCACACCAACCCTCTGAACAGAATCCCATGCAGACCCACGCCCCTAGCTTATCCCTGTAACCCTGCATTTCCAGTGGCTAATCCACTTAGTGTGCACATCCCTGGACACTACAGGTGATTTAGCATAGCCAATCCACCTTAACCTGCCCATCTTAGGTCTGTGGGAGGAAACCGGAGCAACCCGGAGGAAACCCACGCAGACCCGGGGAGAATATGCAGACTCCACACAGACTAGGATGGACTTGAGTTTGACAGATTGTGGAGATACTTTGTTTTTCTTTAAATCAAAGGTCAATGAGAAGACACATTGGAACATGTTTTTAACAAGGCATTTCTTGGTAGTCACATGTCTTATGAGAACTGTTTGTTTGCAAATGTCCCCCTGTCTATGGTTAGGGCTGTCCAATTGCAACTTCTGCTTTGGAGAATGTTTGTAGCTTTTCACTATGTGGCCAGCCTGGAGAAGAAAAGTGTCCCCAGTCCAGTTCTCCTGTTTCTGAATACCTTCCAGTTGTGGGCCCAATGTGATACCTAGAGCCCTGGTCACCAGTCTGAGCCCTGAATGTCCTCTTGAAGAGGACCTGAAAAGATCTTCAATATGTGTTACTTGATTCAGCTGTGATAGCAATGATCCTAAGGACATCTCTTTGTGGTTGATGATATCTGTCTTCGTATGCCAGAACATCAGACTGACAGCCATCTGAATATTCCACACTTTGCCTTCAAGAACTAAGACTTATTGGCCGAACTGTTGCTTTTTTCCCAAAGTGAGTCTCCACAGAGAGAAATCCATCTTTCCCCCTCTAGCCTAATGTATGCATATGAATGCTTGTTTGTGTGATTGTTTTGAGTTATTTAGAGGGTAAACATTTATATTTTCACATTAAAAAATATGTGTTAATCAATTTTGCATCATCATAGCAGAAGTTTTATTTCATAATGAATCAATAATTTTGTGTTTCTTAAAGAAATCTCATTGGTGGATCTTCTTGTTTTAAGACTAATATGGAGAAATATCAGGAACTGTGAAGAACAATTTCATTAATCAGTGACCTGTGGAACAGTGGAAATATAGAAACAGACAGTGCACTCCTCCCATTTCAATCCGAACAGTAATACCAATGAAATACATGATACTTAACACACTTTTTTTGCTGTTCTTCTCCCTTTCTGGTGAAATTTTATGTAATGGATTCAAATGGTGGCAGATGGTGGAATTTGAATTCAAGAAAAATCTGGAATTAAAAATCTAATGATGACCATGAATCCATTCTCAATTGTTGGGAAAACCTATCTGGTTCACTAACATCCTTTAGGGAAGGAATCTACTGTCCTTACCTGGTCTGGCCTACATGTGACTCCAATACCACAGCAATGTAGTTAACTTTTAATTGCCCCCCTGGGCAATTAGAGATGGGTAAAAAATTCTGGCCTAATCAGTGATGCCCTCATCCTGAGAGTGATTTTTAAAAAAATGGCACTTAGCACTTAGACTTTCAACTATTGGATTAATTTCTAATCTATACATGTGACAGTTTTTCACTGTATGTGAGGATGTAGAAAGGGCCACCTATTGTCTTCACTTTCAATGCTGGTAGTATCGAAAGATCATAAGAAGATACGATTTTACAGTCAGACAAGGATATGCTTTATTTTGTCACACTTTTGACTCTCCTTCCCCCTTTACTATAAACAGAAATACTGAGCAGATTGTAACAATACAGCTGCTTGCACCTCAATGTTGACAAGCCTCAAATCTCCTTGTTTGGCTCCATTTGGAACCACCAGATTAGATTTCAATTCCATTCCCCTTTCTGATGTCCATTGTTCAAGGTAAATCTAACCTTTTGGAGCTTGATGACCTTTAACTCAAGGTGTAGCTCATCACCATTACTGCTCTTTTCAAAGATCAGCACATCACCTGTCTGCTGAAACATTAACCATTCCAATTACTGTCCTTCCCCGTTAGTTCCAGCCTCAACATTTCCATTTCTGTATTCCTGAACTGCATCTTATATGAACTCTAGCCTTAGCTGGTTGCTTTGGCTCAGCAATAGAAGCCTTGTCACTGAGCCAGAATTTTATATGTTTTGGGGGAGATGGTGGCCTAGTGGTATTAATGCTGAGTTGTTAATCCAGAAACCCAGGTAATGCTCTGGGAGCACAAGTTTGAATCTGGCAGACGGCGGAATTTGAATCAAAAAGAAGTCTGGAATTAAGAGTCTAATGACAAGCATGAATCCATTGTCAGTTGTCAGGAAAATCCATCTGGGGGGTCATTATATCCATTAGGGATGGAAAATGCCATCCTCATTTGGTCTGGCTGACGTGTGACCCCAGAAATATGGTTGAAACGTAACAGCCCTCTGGGCAATTAGGGATGGGCAACAACTGGTGGGCCTGGCCAGCCATGCCCTCATCCCCTGAATGAATAAAAAAAGTCTCCCTTTCAGAAACTTTGTTCAGAATTTGAAACTTCTGTGCAGGACTGAGGAAGTGCTACACTGTTGGAGCTTTCCTATCATTCATGAGGTTTTAACTAGAGGCCCTGTTCACTTTCTCAGGTGGATGCAAAGATCACAAGATGTCCTGAGCAAAGTTAATGCTGCAATCAATCGCATGTCAGAAAAAAACAAGCTTTTGGTCATTTATGACATTGCTACTTATGGGACTATGCTGTGTGTGGATTTATTGTCACACTCCCCCATCTTATCGCAGTGATAGTATTTTTTTAAAAGGTGCTTCTTGGGTTTTAAACTTGAGATTTCAAAATTGCTGGGACTATGAAAGATGTTATGTCATTGCAAATTCTTTCCTGCGTCTTAACCAGATTTCTGCAATCCATATTCTATCCTGAACAAAATCCTGTTCTCCTCAATTCTTGCTCATTTCCATCAGCTACCTATTGTTTACCACATTGATTTTAAAATCTTCATCAGTTTTCAATTAGCCATTAGAGCTTTGCTTTTCCTACATCTGCAACTTGCTCACGTTCCTGCCTGCATTCCTCCCACTCTAATCAATTGCACATATCTATCCCACAACTTCCCGACCAACCACTGCACATTTCCATCTCCTTCAGTTATTCAAATTTCCATTGTGTTGTCCCATATTCTGAAATCTCTCAGACCTCTTGATCTGCCCACATCTATCTCCATCATCAATACCATCCTCAAAATCTCATTGACTGCACATTTGGGTCCATCGTCAGACCCTCTCATGCTTCCCTGCTCTTGTTGGTATCCAAGTTGGATATTTCATTGTATTAAAGACACTGTTTGAACACAAACGGTCATGTGTGAAGATAGCTGAAAATGTGTTGCTGGAAAAGCGCAGCAAGTCAGGCAGCATCCAAGGAACAGGAGAATCGACGTTTCGGGCATAAGTCCTTCTTCAGGAATGAGGAAAGTGTGTCCAGCAGGCTAAGATAAAAGGTAGGGAGGAGGGACTTGGGGGAGGGGCGTTGGAAATGCGATAGTGTTGAGCCACGGGGTGGTTAGGTTGGTTGGTCCGGGTGTCCCAGAGGTGTTCTCTGAAATGTTCCGCAAGTAGGTGGCCTGTCTCCCCAATATAGAGGAGGCCACATCGAGTGCAGCGGATGCAATAAATGATGTGTGTGGAGGTGCAGGTGAATTTGTGGCGGATATGGAAGTATCCCTTGGGGCCTTGGAGGAAGTAAGGGGGGAGGTGTGGGCGCAAGTTTTGCATTTCTTGCGGTTTTGCCTACTTGCGGAACATTTCAGAGAACACCTCTGGGACACCCGGACTAACCAACCCAACCACCCCGTGGCTCAACACTTCAACTCCCCCTCCCACTCCACCAAGGACATGCAGGTCCTTGGACTCCTCCATCGCCAGACCATAGCAACACGACGGTTGGAGGAAGAGCACCTCATCTTCTGCCTAGGAACCCTCCAACCACAAGGGATGAACTCCGATTTCTCCAGTTTCCTCATTTCTCCTCCCCCCACCTTGTCTCAGTCAAATCCCTCGAACTCAGTACCGCCTTCCTAACCTGCAATCTTCTTCCTGACCTCTCCACCCCCACCCCACTCCGGCCTATCACCTTCACCTTGACATCCTTCCACCTATTGCATTTCCAATGCCCTTCCCCCAAGTCCCTCCTCCCTACCTTTTATCTTAGCCTGCTGGACACACTTTCCTCATTCCTGAAGAAGGGCTTATGCCCGAAACGTCGATTCTCCTGCTCCTTGGATGCTGCCTGACCTGCTGCGCTTTTCCAGCAACACATTTTCAGCTCTGATCTCCAGCATCTGCAGTCCTCACTTTCTCCCATGTGTGAAGATACTTTGGGTGCAACTAACATGTTGGGAAACTCTTACTTCAAGCTTGAAATACAAATTACAACCTATCTGGTAGATATTCTCCTAACCAACTTGTTATGGTACACATCTAGAGCAAATGGGATTTGAACCCAGACCTCCTGACTCACAGGCAGAGACACTACCATTATACCAGAGGAGTCCTAACTTGGCTACATCTACTGACATTCCTATTCTTTGTTATTTAATTAAGTCTCTTGTAGCCCTTTTTTTCACCACTGTCTTTCCAGAGCACAAAATTGTATCTTCATTGTATTATATGCAACAGGTTCTGCTTTTCCATAATTACTCTTTACATTTGCCAGTGTACAACAGAGTCATTCTGTCCCTGGGTCATTTGCATAGCAGAAGGTTTGTTTATTATATGTGAACATATTGTTATCCTGACTTCTCTAGCAAGATCAGTGACGCCTTTAGTCTGTGACCTTCCTTTCAACCCATCTGGGTTGGGAATGAGTCATACTTCCTTCAGTACAGTTCTCAGGATCATAATATTCCCGTTATCTACAGTCCCTTGGGATACTTGTCTCACTGGACACAGCGAAGGTTGCTTAGGAGATACTTGAATATTATGGACAAGCTTAATTCCCTGGAAAGTTATGTCACCAGGGGTTTAATTTAGAGAATTTTTCAAAGGGATTCAGAGAAATGGAAGTGATGAGTTAAGGAACAGCCAGGATTGGCAGATACATAAACATGAAAAGCTTCAATGAACTGGGTGCTGATTAGTGAGAAGTACGCTGGACCTCTCATTGGGTAAAGAGTCACTGATAGGGAAGTTGAAAAAAAAATCACTGAAGCGAAAACAGAGTGCTGGAGATGCTCAGCGGATTTGGCAGCATCCGTGGAGAGAGAAACAGAGTTAATGCTTCCAATCCAGTATGATTTTTCTTCAGAGCAGTGTATTGTGTGTTCTTTGTTCTGAAAAAGAATCATGGATTGGAAACAATGATCCTGTTTCTCCCTCCACAGATTTTGCCAGACCTTCCTGAGTTTCTCCAGCATTCTCTGTGCTTCTTTCTGATTTCCAGCTTCCGCAGTATTTTGCTTTTATTTAAAATAAGTGCTGATTGCCTCTTGGAATCATCAGTTACACTGTTTATTTTGATCTATTATAACTCACCGAAAATATTGTCGGAATCCTACTCAAGAGGTTGCTGTTGGTAATTATATTGATCAGATGTTTAATACAGTTGTAAGACATTTCACTCTCTGCTATTTTAGAGAAGGCATTAATCCATTTAGAATACATAGATCCATGTTTGTTTTAGAAACAGGAAATAGATGGTTGCTGTAACTGGAGACTCTTCAAGTAGAAAATAGCGACAATTAAGGTACCCCAGGAAGAAAAACAAGAAAATGCTGGAAAAGCTTGGCAGGTCAGGCAGCACCTGTGGAGTGAGAAAACCAGAGTTCGCATTTCAGATCAATAACCTTTCATCACACTGTCAATCAGAACCATTAACACTGTCTCCCACATCACAGATGGAACCTGACCTGTAATGCTTTTCCCGGCATTTTCTGTTTTTATTTCAGATATCCAGCATTATTTTGTGTAAATTGTGTATCTTCCCCCCAACCTCTATAATTCAATTATTTACATAAATGCTATTTCCATTCAATAATAAATTCTCAGCATCTATGCTAGAACTGGAGGTAGTGGGTCCTGTTTTAACTCTTTAAGAGAATGGGTTTTGAGTGAGTTAAAATCCCACTCATTGTGTTCAATGCTATTGAGGCCAGTTCATTAGATATATTCAACAGGGAGCTGAATGTGGCCCTTGCGACTAAAGGGATTAAGGAGTATAGAGAGAAAGCAGGAGTGGGAGTCTGAAATTGCATGATCAGCCATGATTGTATTGAATGGTGGTGCAGACTCAAAGGGTTGAAAGGTCTACTCCTGCACTTATTTTTGAAATTTCTAAATTACAAAATGTTTGCTTGATACTGCTTTGGTCTCATTTTAAAGACTTTCTTTTGATATTTAATGTTGGTGATAAATTTGCAAGCTGAGCAAATAGTAAGAAATGGATACAGCAGGATATTTGAGAACAATGTGTTTGTAGATGCAAATATTGTTCAGACTGGGTGGCTTTAAAGCAAAGTAAGTATTGGATTAAATTGAGGAACTGGTGTAGAATAGAGCAGCCACATAGTGTTTTGAGTGAGTAGAATCTACAATACACTGCCTGAGAGTCTGTTAGTTGCAGATTCAAAGGTAGCTTTCAACAAGGAATTGGGTAATTACATGAAGAGATTGGAGCTGCAGAGTTATGGAGACAGGGCAGGGAATAGCTGGGCTGCCTTTGTAGAGAGCCAGCAGGGATACAAATGGCCGAGTCACCTCTTTCTGTGTTGTAACTATTGTATAATTCTTTGGTTCTATATTGACCAGAGAAGGTGCTGAATGGGAAAAAAGTCACAAACCTCCAGCCCAGCACAGTGATAGGCAGACAAACAAAGTACAGTCTACAATCAATTTATCTGATTCGTGACTCCAGCAACTTAAGTAATTCTGCTTTACACATTTTCAATTTTTCCTTTATGTCTTCCGCACTTTACTAACCCATTTATTCGTATTTCTTGTTTGTTGCTTTATTCATCAGCTATTGAGTAATTTCCTTTTGATGTTTAACATTGTCATTGTTTTATGCAAATACTGATGTAAATAGAAATTAAGAACTCCAAGCCATTTTCTGTCCTGTAAGTAAACCTGTCTAGATTCACTTCAGTGAGTCTCCAAATTACATGCACAGGTCCACACCAGCCCCCTCTTGCTCTCCTCTTTCATGTGAAAATCTCCACCTACTGTCACTTTTGTACAACCTTCCTGTGCATCTGTGCTGTCATATCAAGGCTTCTTGTAGATCAAGAGACAGAAATAAGGTTTTGTAAAGGAAATTCATTTTCATACAGTTAATTCTTGCTAATTAGGGATTATCACATTTCACTGATTGCTCTGAGAGCTATACTGCCTTTGAAGGCAGAACATTTACAAAAGAGGAGCTCATTGAGATGCTGCACAATGTGCCTCATGTGGGAGCTCCCATGTCTGTTGCTCCTTCATTAATTCATATTATCCTGTGTTGGGTTATTCACTTTATTTAGAACTAGTCGTTCTATCACTCTCTGCTTTCTCTTGTTACTCGGGGAAGTAATGGTCTAGCAGTATTATTGCTTGACTATTAATCCGGAAGTTCAGCTAATGTCCTGGGGACCTGGGTTCGAATCCTGCCGTGGCAGATGGTGGAATTTGAATTCAATAAAAAATATCTATAATTAAGAATCTACTGATGACAATGAAACCATTGTTGGGAAAAACCCATCTAGCTCACTAATCTCCTTCAAGGAAATTAAACAGAGGGATTAAACCAAAGTGTTTATGTGTTTTTTGGTGGATTGGTTTTTAAATGCTTAAAGAAATGGCAACACAAATAGTGGACAATATTTCCCAGAATCAAGTTTAACAATCTATTGACATTATCGTTAGACTATTAATCCAGAGACCTAGGTAATGTTCGGCGACCCGGGCTTGAATCTCTGCCATGGCAGATGGTAGAATTTGAAATCAATAAAAGTCTGGAATTAAGAGTCTAATAATGACCATAAAACCATTGCTGATTGTTTGAAAAAAAAACATTTGATTCACTGATGCCCTTTAGGGAAGGAAACTGCCATCCTTACCCAGTCTGAAATACATTGTGACTCAAAGTGGTTGACTCTCAACTACCCTCTGGCCAATTAGGGATGGGCAATGAATGCTGGCTTAGCCAGTGATGCCCACGTCCTGTGAACGAATAATAAAAAAACACTAAGCATCATTCATTGCTTTGTTGGTCACTGTTGACGATAAAGCCCATAATTAAGAGGGTGCCGATACCATGGGGCACAAATCCCGTCTGTCCAGAACTTTTTTTCTTGAGGGAGCCTCCTTGCTGGAGTAGAACTTGATCACATTTCCAACGCCCCTCCTCCAAGTCCCTCCTCCCTACCTTTTATCTTCTCATGCTGAACACTCTCTGCTCATTCCTGAAGAAGGGCCTGTGCCCGAAACGTCGAATCTCCTGTTCCCTGGATGCTGCCTGACCTGCTGTGCTGTTCCAGCAATAAAGTTTCAACTTTGATCTCCAGCATCTGCAGACCTCACTTTCTCCTAGAACTTGATAACTGTTTGTTCATGTTCGTCTCTTTATCTGGCAGATTGAAGGTGGCACTAAAGGCATGGTCACTTTAAACATCAAACTATTCAATATATCTTGTATTCTGCAACTGACTTTGGCAATTGAATACTGTTTATAGATCCTCAATTAATTTATTCTTGTTCATTTATTTTGTGGCTTGTGTGCTAATCTACTCACTTCATTTGGATTACAGTCAATGTTCATAAACCAATAATGAGGAAAGTACATGATCAACAGCAAAGAGAGAGAGATAGCCTTGTGGTCTGGCCTAAATGTGACTCCAGAACCACAGCAATGTGGTTGACTCTCAACTTCCCCTACGGGAAATTAGGGCTGAACAATAAAAGCTGGCCTAGCCAGTGATACTCACATCCTGTCAATGAGTTAAAAAAAAACCTCAGTAGCTATATGAGAGGGTGAGTAGAGGGGTGCTATATTAAACTCAGGAGTTAAAATATGGGCTGTGCGTTGTCCAGACACTAGATCGTTCCAGGATTACCATTGACCTCAACTAAGTTAGAGCCCAGATGAATTTTCTTTCTTCAGGTTCTGTGAAAGGAGCCTGGAGTCACAAAATCAGCAGTAATTCTGAATTCTGATGACACAAACAAGTTCTCTTTCAACTTGTGAAGCATTCCCACCTTTAGGTCTAGCTGCATGCTATTGTAATGTTCAATGTTGACATTATTTGACAATGACTGAGATTGACAGGCAACATGGTGGCTTAGCAGTTAGCACTGCCGCTTCACAGTGCCAGGGACCCTGGTTTGATTTCAATCTCAGGCAACTGTGTGTGTGGAGTTTGCATGTTCTCCCCATGTCTATATGGGTTTCCCCGCGTGCTCTGGTTTCCTCCCTCAGTCCAAAGATTTGCAGTTTAGGTGGAATGGCCATGTGAAATTGTCCCATTGTGTCCAGAGATGTGCAGGCTAGGTGGGGTAGCTATGGGAAATGCAGGGTTACAGGGATATGATAGTGAGGTGAGCCTGGTGGCCTGTTGTTTGGAGGGTCGGTGTTAATTGAAGGGCCAAATGTCCTGTTTCCACACTGTAGGGATTCTATGATTAATGTGGGTGCTACTGGCATTTATTGCCCATCCCTAATTGCCTAGAGGGTGGTTAAGTCAACCACATTGAGGGGGTCTGGAGTCACATGTCAGCAAGACCGGATAAGGATGGCAGTTTCCTTCCCTGAAGGACATTAGTAAATCAGATGTTTTCTTTCAAACAATCAGTAATGATTTTGTTGTCCTCATTAGACTCTTAATTCCAGATTTTTATTCAAATTGTAACAACTGCCATGGCAGGATTCGAACCCAGGGCCATGGACATTACCTGGGACCCTGGATTAATATGTTGAATCATGAAGGGCTTTTGCCCGAAACGTCGATTTTCCAGCTCCTCGGATGCTGCCTGACCAGCTGTGCTTTTCCAGCACCACACTCTCAACTCCCTGGATTAATAGTCTAGTGATAATATACCAGGTTGTTAAAACTAATTCTGAGAAATATTGTCCATTATTTGTGTTGCCATTTCTTTCAGCATTTAAAAAACAACCCACCGAAAAACCCATAATCACTTTGGTTTAATCCCTCTCCCTGTGGGATGCCAAGAAAGGAAAACGAACAAAAGAAACCAAGAGAAAATGAAAGAGAGCTTTCTTTAAAAGCTTTATTCTAATTGGAGCCACATCCCTGCTGTGAAATAGGATTCAATTTTTCACCCACTTATTGAAGCAATAATGGTGGAAGTTGAGCGGGGGTGCATGGCAGCTGAAGCTGACAGCACCTGGGAGCAGCTTTATTGGAACTGCCTGATGTTCTGTCTCATACACACCCGTCTAAATGTGACACAAAACAAATTTACACTGAGGAAGCAGATCACTTATCAGCTAAGCAAGCGCTCAATTAGGATGGGAGACAGTGCAGCCCGAAGTATTGGATTATGTAGTGTCTGTTCTATATATCTCTGTTTAATTTCCTTTTCCCACAGAGACGCTGAGGGCTGAAACCTTGTCTGGACAGTCATAGCAGCACAGAAACAGACCCTTCGGTCCAACTTAATCAATATTATCTGTTGTTAAGTATATACCGTGAATCCATTGCCAATTGTCAGGAAAAGCCCATCTAACACATGAATGTCTTTGAGTGAAGGAAGTCTGTCATGCTCTCCTGGTCTGAGACAGAAAAACTGCGGATGCTGGAATCCAAGATAGACAGGCAGGAGGCTGGAAGAACACAGCAAGCCGGGCAACTCAGGAGGTGCAGAAGTCGATATTTCAGGTGTAACTCTTCTTCAGGACTAGGGGTGGGTGTGGGAGGATAAAGGGGATGGCAGGGGGGAGGGTGATGAAGTGGAGATAGATAAAGACAGGTAGAGGGTACGACCTGGTTGGTCAATGGGAGGAATGAATCCAGTTGGTAGCAGGGAGTAGTGGGAGGGATGGGGAGGGGCTGGGAAGGGAGTCAGGGGATGGGAAGGGAGGGTATTTGAACTTGGGGAGTTAAATGTTGAGTCCTCCAGGTTGTAGGGTGGCCAGGCGGAAGATAAGGTGTTGTTCCTCCAATGTTGTTCTTCGGTGACAGTCTCCAGACGGGTGTCTTCTATAAACCTACGACTCCCATAACTACCTGGTATACACCTCCTCCCACCCAGTATCCTGCAAAAACTCCATCCCATTCTCACAATTCCTCCGCCTCTGAATCATCTGCTTGGACAAGGAGACATTCCACTCGTGAGTATCCCAGATGTCCACCTATTTTGAACAACATGCTTTTCCTCTCTCCGTCATCCTGACAGACCTCTGTTACACCACCTCCATTCCCCATTCCACCACTCTAAATCCCCCCCATTCAATAAAGACAGAGTCCCCCTTGTCCTCACCAGTCTCTGCATCCAACGCATCATCCTCAAACACTCCCACCAACTCCAAATACTGTAGACCACCACCAAGAACATCTTCCCCTCGCACCCCTCTCTGTGTTCCACAAGGACTGTTCCCTCCTTCAGTCCTTGGTTCACACCAAACCATCAAACCCTCAGGTACCTTCCCCTGCAACCAGAAAAGATGCAAAACCTGCTGGTACACCACCCCCTCACCTCCATCCAGGGCCCCAAACCGTCCTTCCAGGTGAGACAGAGGTTCGCCTGCCTCTTTTCCAACCCAGTTTACTGCATCAGTTGCTTCCATGTGGACTTCCCTACATCGGGAAGACCAAATGTAATCTTAGGGAACGACTCACCAAGCATCGCAGCCGGGCCCGCAGGGGTTGACCGGACCTCCCAGTCACCGCCCATTTTAATTCCCCTTCCCATTCCCTTTTCGACATAATCATCCTTGGCCTCCTCCATTGCCAAAACAAACCACAGCATCTATTGGAGGAATAACACCTTATCTTCTGCCTCGGCACCCTACAACCCAGAGGAGTCAACATTGAATTCTCCAACTTCAAATAACCTCCCTTCCTCATCCCCTGACTCCCTTCCCAGCCCCTCCCTCTCCCTTCCACTGCTCCCTGCCACCAACCGGATTCATTCCTCCCATTGACCATCCAGGTCATACCCTCTACCTGTCTTCACCTATCCCCACTTCACCATCCTGTCCCTGCCACCTGCTTTATCTGCAGCTCCTCCCACACCCACCCCTAGTCATGAAGAACGGTTACACCTGAAATGTCGACTTCTGCACCTCCTGATGCTGCCTGGCTTGCTGTGTTCTTCCAGCCTCCTGCCCATCTTTACCTGGTCTGGCCTCCATGTGACTGCAGACCCACAGCAACGTGCTTGACTCTCAACTACCCTGTGGACAATAAATGCTGGCCTCACCTGTGAATGATTAATGAGAAAAAAACTGCATATTATTCATCAGGTTTCCTGAACTAACTAGTCCCACTTGCCTGCGTTTGGCCCGTATCCCTCTAAACCTTTTCTGTCATGAACCTGTCCAAATGTCTTCAAATGTTGTAATTGTACTTGTATCAGTTCCTCTGGCAGTTCATTCCACATACAAACCACCCTCTGTGTGAAAAAGTTGCCCCTCAGGTCCCTTTTCAATCTTTTCCCTTTTACCTTAAATCTGTGCCATCTAGTTTTGATGTCATACCCTTGATTTTACAAATACCATTGTGGCCACAGATTTAGATTTTTAAGCTCTTAAGTGCTGAGGGTACCAGACAATTGTCCTGTAAACTCTGCATTTTGGGAATTGTAAGGAAATTGCTGAGTTGTTTTTTTTTAAGGGGGTGTGGCAGCATAGGTAAGGTGACACTTACCTCCTGTTGGATTCAATATGTGCAGAGTGAACCACAATAAAGGGCAGGGGTCACATTGTTTGTTTTCAGTCATTCAAAAGAATTGCTGGCTAGGGGGTCATTTATTGCCCATTTCTAATTGTCCTTGAGAAGTATGAACTACCTTTTCAATCTGCTAATGTCCCTGGGGTGTAGGAACGGCCACAGTGCTATTAGGAAGGCAGTACCAGGGTTCCATGCAGGCACGAATGGTAGATTTTGCAACTTTCAGGCTAATTTCACAAAGATTTGTTGAATTCAATGCTCAAGTCAGGAGTGTGATTGAATACTCCTCACTTGCCTGGAAGGATGCAGCTCCAACAATTTTCGAAGCTCAACACCATCCAGGAGAAAGCATGCCGCTTGAATGACACCACATTACTCTCTTCGCCATTGATGCTGAGTGGCAGCAGGTATACCATCCACGAAATGGACTGCAGTAACTCACCAAAGCTTCCTTCAACAGCGCCTTCCAATCATGATCCCTCATTGTACAGTCACAGAATCATACACACGGAAACAGACCCTCCGTTCCTACCAGTCCATGCCAAATATAATCCCAAATTAAACTAGTCCCACTTACCTGGTCCTGGCTTGCTCCTCGCCCATATCCCTTCAGACCTTTCCTATTCATGTACCTATCCAAATGTCTTTTAAACATTGTAACTGTGCCCACAGGAGAAGGGCTGCAAGGGGAACACCATTAACTGCAAGTTCCCTTTCGAGCCATGTATCATCCTGGCCAACAAATTACACACCAATTAGCCTAACATTGGTTGTTGGTAAGATCCTGGAATCCATTGCGAGGAATGAGAATTCTGAATACTTGGAAGTGTATGGTTAAATAGGGCAATGTCAGCATGGTTTCATCAAGGAGAGGTCATGCCTGACAAATCTGCTGAATCCTTTGAGAAAATAATAAGCAGGTTAGACCAAGGAGAGCTAATGGATGTTATCAACCTGGAGGCCCAGAAGATCTTTGAAAAGGTGCCACACAGGAGGCTACTGAGTAAGATAAGGCCCATGGTGTCAGAGGCAAGGTGCTAGTGTGGATAGAAGCTTGGTTGTCTGGCTGAAAGCAGGGAGTGAAGATAAAAGGGTTGTTCTCAGGATGGTAGCTGGTGATAAGTGGTGTCCCACAAGGGTTGGTGTTGGGATCACAACTTTTCACTTTATACATTAACAATCTAAATGAAGGAACTGAGGCAGTTTGTAGACAATACAAAGCTAGGTAGAGGGACAGGTAGCATCGAGGAGGTGGGGAGGCTGCAGAAGGATTTGGACAGGTTCGGAGAGTGGGCAAAGAAGTGGCAGATGGAGTACAATGTGGGAAAGTGTGAGGTCATGCACTTTAGTGGGAAGAATTGGACTGTTTTCTAAATGAGAAGAAAATTCAGAAGTCTGCAGTGCAAAGAGACTTGGGAGTTCTAGTCCAGGATTCTCTCAAGGTACATTTAAGGCTGGGTCAGCAGTTAGGAAGGCAAATGCAATGACGGCATTTATTTTGAGAGGATTAGATTAGATTAGATTACAGTGTGGAAACAGGCCCTTCGGCCCAACAAGTCCACACCGACCCGCCGAAGCGAAACCCACCCATACCCCTACATTTACCCCTTACCTAACACTATGGGCAATTTAGTATGGCCAATTCACCTGACCCTGCACATCTTTGGACTGTGGGAGGAAACCGGAGCACCCGGAGGAAACCCACGCAGACACGGGGAGAACGTGCAAACTCCACACAGTCAGTCGCCTGAGGCGGGAATTGAACCCGGGTCTCTGGCGCTGTGAGGCAGCAGTGCTAACCACTGTGCCACCGTGCCGCCCACAAAGGACTCGAATATAAAAGCAGGGATGTACTTCTGGGGCTCTAAGGCTCTGGTCAGACCATATTTAGAGTATTGTGCGCAGGTCTGGGTCCCATATCTCAGGAAGGATGTACTGGCCTTGGAGCGTGTTCAGAGGAGGTTCAGAGAATAGTCCCAGGAATGAAAAGCTTAACATATGAGGAACATTTATATTCCAATGTTCCAATTCCATTCCATTTGATTCCAATTCCATTCAATGGAATTTAGAAGGATTGGCGGGGGGAGGGGGGGGAGATGCAGATCTAATTGAAATATACAGAATACTGAATGGCCTGGACAGAGTAGATGTTGGGAAGATGTTTCCATTGGTAGGAGAGACTAGGACCCGAGAGCACAGTCTTAGAGTAAAGGCAAGACCTTTTATAACGGAGATAAGGAGAAATTTCTTCACTCAGGGAGTGGTGAATCTATGAAATTCATTGCCACAGAAGGCTGTGGAGGCCAAGTCATTAGTATATTTAAGACTGAGATAGATAGGGTCTTGAGTATCAAGGGGATCAAGGGTTAGGGGGAGAAAGGGGTTGAGAAACTTACCAGCCAATTAAGTATGCCAAGAGCAATCAGTACTGGAACGTAGGCAACTAGGCACCAAGTTCCCATTGAATGGCAGAGCAGACTGGATGGGATGAAGGGCTTAATTTCTGCTTCTATGTCTTATGGCCCTCTAAACTATGCACTGGGAAATCCCTGCTTGCCAATTGAAATACCAGCCCAATGTTTCTGCCTCCAGAAGCCACTGCCACACACAAACTTCGGAGGTCAGTGGAGGAAATTACAGGGAATATTGATCCTGACAGGCCTCACTGTCGCTGGGTCAAAATCCTGGAGCTCTCTCTCTTATAGCACAGTGAGTGTCCTTGCACCACATGTACTGCAGTGGTTCAAGAATGCAGCTCACCATTACTCTCTTCAGTGCAGTTAAGGATGGGCAAAAAAATGCCAAAATCCCTGAATGAATAAAAAAAACTTCAAATTAAGACCTGCTACAGTAGGATTTCAACATTTGAATATCAAAATATGATACGTACTGTTTTCTTTATTGATAGGTCAAAATCATTCCAAGCCTTCTGCTTAGAGAATCATGTATCTGTTCATTAAATTTCCCAATGCAATGTTGTTTGTCTACATAACAACATCCTGTGCTTCAGGATGTAATTCATTACGCAATGGGGTCAAAGAACTATTTATATAAAGAGTAATTTTTAACAGGTGGATCGAGACATGGGAAATGGGAGAACCCCTTCCTCGGAATGCTGTTGGATTGGAAATGTCTAATTTGTGAAAACGGCTGAAAGACATCAACAAGAATAAACATCCCAGGGCAGTTTTAGAGTCTAATTAAAAGAAAATTGCATCTTACGTTCTATTCGCACTACAACCTTCCAAGATCCCAGTGCATCCATAAGTTTTTTTACACGTTCCCAATCATCAGTGCTCCATTTTTGGATGGTTATGTCTTCATTTGCGAAGGTCCTAAGCTCTGAAATTTAGACTCTGACTTAACGTGTCTCACTCCCTTTAAAATGTCTTTTACTTGTTTGGCTGAGCCTTTTGTTCATATGTCTGAATGTTTCCCTGTGTGCCTGGATGTTACA
This sequence comes from Chiloscyllium plagiosum, assembly GCF_037043375.1. Taxonomy (NCBI): domain Eukaryota; kingdom Metazoa; phylum Chordata; class Chondrichthyes; order Orectolobiformes; family Hemiscylliidae; genus Chiloscyllium; species Chiloscyllium plagiosum. Next base: position 8,209,163 of record NW_028270171.1, read on the forward strand.
AGCTATTTGATAGTGTGTTTATCCATCATCTTGCAAGAACACCAGAGGACCTCAAAATGTCTTTTTTTACCGTGTTAAGGGCACCATACAAATGCGAGCTGTTATTGTTGCCTGTCATCCTTGTAATTTAGAGTGCTGTATGTCCCGTGGGAGGGTTTCCTCGAGTCACTAGACATTCAATGATAAAATAAACATGTTCCGTTAGAAAGAATACTTTGCCCTGGCAAAGCAAAAGCTTTCCTCTCTGTATAAATAGAAGGCCAGGTGGTGTCTGCTGTGAATTAAGTGCTGACTCTGCAGCAACTTTAATTGAGGTAGAGAGCTGATGCTGAGATGTTTTCAGATATCATTCTGGTCATCCCTACGTTGGTGAAACGAAATGTAGGCTGGGTGATTGCTTCGCAGAACACCTACGTTCTGTCCACAAAGAAAGACCCTGAGCTTCCAGTTGTCTGCTACTTCAACTCATCACCCTGTTCCCTGGCCAACTCAGGCTTGCTGCTGTTCTCCAGCAAAGCTCAGCGCAAACTGGAAGAACAACACCTCATTTTCCACTTGGGAACTCTACAGCTTTCTGGACTCAAGATTGAGTTAAACAATTTTCAGATTCAAAGCACCTTCTCCCATGTCCTTACCCATATCGCCAAACACCAAGCCTTATTGTCACATGGTCTGTGATGACCCATAGCCCATTGTTAGCCACTGACAGTCCCCATTAGTAACTATTCATCCTCCCAGAATGACTGCTATCCACTTCTTTGACGGGGCTACTGTTCCTTCTCTTTCTTTGGGCTCTATCTCCACCTATCATTTACTCCTTAGCCCTACCTTTACCCTGTCTTCTAGATGAAAAACATCACTTTTCTAGCTGTCATCAGATCTGAGGAAGGGTCACTGGACTCGAGATGTTAACTCTGATTTCTCTCCATCAATGCTGCCAGACCTGCTTTGCTTTTCTAGAAATTTCTGTTTTTGTTTGTGATGTGTGCTATCACTTGGGCTAATAATCCTGACATCCAGGCTAAAGCTATGGGCAAATGGGTTCAAATGTCACCCACTTCAATGGGTGGGATTTACAATCGATTTTAAAAATCTCAAATTAAAACTTTGAGTTATGGTGACCGTGAAGTTTTTATTTTTGTGTTTTAAAGCTCATCTAGTTTACCACTTCCTTCAGGGAAGAAAATCTGCCTTCTCTACCTGGCCTAGGCTACAGGTGACTCCAGACCCACATAAGAAGTAGGAACAGAAGTAGACCATTCAGCCTCCCGAACCTGTTCTGCCATTCAACACGATCACAGCCGATCTCAGTCTCAACTCCACTTTTCTGCCAGCTCTCCACAATCCTTCAACCCGTTACTAATTAAAAATCTGTCTACCTCCTTCTCAATGTCCCAGCATCCACCACACTCTGAGGTAGTGTGTTCCGCACAAACATGGCCCTGGCGAGAAGTAATCCCTCCTCATAGGGCGGCATGGTGGCTCAGTGGTTAACGCTGCTGCTTCACCATACCGGGGACCCGGGTTCGATTCCAGCCTCAGGTAACTGTCTGTGTCGAGTTTGCACATTCTCCCTGTGTCTGCATGGGTTTCCTCTGGGTGCTCCAGTTTCCTCCCACAGTCCAAAGATGTGCAGGTTAGGCGAATTGGTCATGCTAAATTGCCCGTAGTATTCAGGGATGTGTAGGTTAGATGCATTAGTCAGGAGAAATGTAAAGTAATAGGGTAGGGGAATGGGTCTGGATGGGACTCTTCAGAGGGTCAGTGTGGACTTGTCGGGACAAATGCCCTGTTTCCACACTATCGGGATTCTATGATCTCTGTTTTAAATCTGCCGCCCCTTATCCTAAAACTGTGACCTCTCGTTCTAGATTGCCCCTTAAGGGAAAATGTTCCCTCTATGTTTACTTCGTCCATCCCCTTCAGCAACCCCAATATCAACATGGTTGACTAACCCCTTCGGAAATGGCCAAGCCAACCATTTGCAGCAACAAATACCGGCCTTACCTTCAATACCCGCATCCCATGAAGGAATAAAGAAATACCATGTGATTCATGGTATTGGCAGAAAAAATGTATTCCTAAACAAAATGAATTATTACTAAATGGTTCTTTGATGTAGAATCCAAAATTAAAATTCTTCACCTCTTCTCCATCACTCAATATTGTCACAGTTTTCCTGCTGCAGTCACTCATGTGAGGCACTAATTGCAAGAGCGTTCATCCCATTACAGCCTTCACTAATACCCTTATTGAGTTCCCTGATTAGCTGAGTGACCATAGGTCAGAGTCAAAGCAGTAAATGGAAGAACTTATATTTCAACCATGTGACAGAGAGGAATTGATAAGGTGAATGACAAAGAAATTCACCCACTCAACCTTTCAGATGAAAAGACAAGGAAATAGGGTTGGGAAAGGAGTCAGTGAATGTGCTGTGCAAAGTGAGTTTGTTGTTGCAGCTTAATCCATTTTCGGTTAATCTGCAAGCCATGATTCTACATCAATATGCAGAATCAGTTACAACATTTAAAAGGTATCTCATCTTTTAGATGAGATGTCATACTGAGACCACATTTGCTCTTTTAGTCAGATGTGAAAATTCCTGAGGCTCTACTTTGAAGAAGAGTTGGAGATTTTTTTCCCTGGTGTCCTGGCCAATATTTATCACTCAAACAACACTTCCAAAGGCAGATAATCTGATCATTATAAAACTATCATTTGGTGGTACCCGCTGTGGAGAAAATTAGCTGCTACGTTTACAACATTTTTTTTATTTCAAAAATATACTTTATTCATAAAATACTTTAATGGTCTGTACAGTTGGACATGCCATACATATGTAAACATTCCATTTGTTTGCATACCGAAAACAGAGTATTCATTCCTATTTACAGGTCTGTTTGATTACATTTTTAGCTGAGGCGTCAGCAGAGCCCAAATGACTGCGTGGGCCCCCTGTTCTTCTTTAGGCAGGCAGACGTTACACGGTGGTCTTTCCCCCCGTGCCTTGGCGGCAGCTGCCCCAAGCTTCAGCGCGTCCCTCAACACGTAGTCCTGGACCTTGGAATGTGCCAGTCTGCAACACTCAGTCGGGGTCAACTCCTTCAGCTGGAAGATCAAGAGGTTTCGGACTGCCCAGAGAGCGTCCTTCACCGAGTTGATGATCCTCCAGCACAGTTGATGTTCGTCTCGGTGTGCGTCCCGGGGAACAGGCCGTAGAGCACGGAGTCCCGTGTCATGGCGCTGCTTGGGACGAACCTCGACAAACACCACTGCATTCCTCTCCAGACTTCTTCTGCGTAGGCACATTCCAGAAGGAGGTGTGTGACAGTCTCCTTCCCCCCGCAGCTGCTTCGAGGGCAGCGTGCGGTGCGGCTGAGAGTCCGGGCGTGCATAAAGGATCTCACAGACAGAGCCCTTCTCACCACCAGCCAAGCCATATCTTGGTGCTTGTTGGAAAGTTCTGGCGAAGAGGCATTCTGCCAAATGGTTTTGACAGTCTGCTCAGGGAACCGCTCGATAGGATCCGCCCTCTCCTTTTCCCGAAGGGTCTCAAGGACACTACGTGCTGACCACTTCCTGATGGACTTGTGGTCAAAGGTGTTTTTCTTCATAAACTTCTCCACGAAGGACAGATGATACGGAACGGTCCAACTACTCGGAGCGTTCCGCGGCAGCGAGGCCAGGCCCATCCTTCGCAACACCGGGGACAGGTAGAACAGGGACTACACTTCAAAATGTATCCTGAGTTTACCAAAGACCAGTACTTCCCTTTTTCACAGTTCATTCAGCTTGGTCTTTGATACAGTAGGCTCAGGTTAATGGAAGTAATGCTTCTTTGAAGAAGAACAGATGATTGTAGCTGACATTATTCAGAGACTGGGCCATGGATATCCCCAGAGTAAAGTGTGCCCGAGAAAGAGCATGTCACAGGCTTTCCTGCTGCAATCACTCATGTGACGCACCAATTGCAAGAGCTTTCATCCCAATCCAGCCTTCACTAATACTCTTATTGTGTTCCCTGATTAGCTGAGTGCCCACAGGTCAGAGTCAGAGCAGTAAATGGAAGAACTTACAATCGAAGCATGTGACAGAGAGGAATTGACAAGGCGAATGACAAAGAAATTCACCCACTCAGCCTTTCAGATGAAAGGACAAGGATATATAGTTGAGAAAGGAGGCAGTGAATGTGTTGTGCAAAGTGAGTTTTGTAGCAGCTTAATCCATTTTAGGTTAATCCACAAGCCATGATTCTACATCAATATGCAAACTCACCTTGGGTTCTTGAATTTATTTCTGGCAAAAATCCCGGACAAATTTTTTTTTGAGAATGGGATTAAGATGCATTGTTGTGATGGCTTTTTCTTTCAATCTGGGAGACTTCTTCGAGTGACAAATGTCAATGAAGCTGCAGCAAAGTGTTTAACGTTAGAGGATACTAAAAAGGAGGTGATAAGAGGGCTGGTGGAAATTGAAGACAGATCCAAAGAAAAAGAGGAGGTAATTAATAACAGGGAATGAGTTGCTAAAACTGGACAGAGAGTCATAGAATCATACAGTATGCAAACAGACCCTTCAGTCCAACCAGTCCATACGCTTATTATGGGGAGGCTGAGTGGGCAAGGAGATGCTGAAAGGATGGAAGGAACATGCAAGGGCATGTGTCATAGAGAGGTCATCAAGATAGGATGAGGGCAGGGCTAGGGAGAGTTCCAAAAGTAGGGCAGTATTTTTAAATTGAACAGTTGAGGGCATAGGGAGCAAACAGAGCTTTAGGAGTGTGAGGAGTAGACACTTTGTGTCAATAAAGGACAGTGTCAAATTTGAAAGTAGCAGCAAGACACCATATCAATGAGAAAATGGAACAGTCTTGGAACAGCCCTTAGACAGGGCACATTATAGATTCAACAGAATGCCACCAATCCCCCAAAGGTTCAGTTACCAGGAGAGATTCCAGTAGGTTTAGGGTTAGTTAGGGTTAGGTTATCCAATTGAATTTGTCAAGACATGAAGGAGAACAGATAGAGTAGATAGAGAGAAACTATTTCTGTTGCTTGCAGAATCTAGGACCAGAGGATGTACTTTAAGAATTAGATTCTGGATTAGTGGTGCTGGAAGAACACAGCAGTTCAGGCAGTATCCGAGGAGCAGCGAAATCGACGTTTCGGGCAAAAGCCCTTCATCAGGAAAAGGGCTTTTGCCCGAAATGTCGATTTTACTGCTCCTCGGATGCTGCCTGAACTGCTGTGCTCTTCCAGCACCACTGATCCAGAATCTGGTTTCCAGCATCTGCAGTCATTGTTTTTACCCCTTTCAGAATTAGACCCAATCTTTTCAGGAGCGAAATTATGAAACATACAATGGATGGTATAAGCTTAGGAATCACTTCTACAGTTAGTCACTGATTCCAAATCAGTTGTAAAGTTTAAACCCATTATTGATGGGTTGTTATTAATCATTGGACTTGTGGCAAAGGGAGGTGTATGAAATCGGATCACAGAACAGCCATAAACTTGTTGAACGGTGGTACTGGCTCAAGATGTTGAATGTTTTCCTCTCATTCCTTCATTGCTTTGGAACAACAGCTGTCTAATGGTTCATCAATGGGTACCTTCTGGAGGAGAGAATAAACCCAAGAAACAGGGGAGCTTTGTAGTGTCAGAAATCAGAGAAAAACTATCTCTTGTTTGATAGATAAAGTGAAAAGTCATTTGCACTCTCGTCCCAGAATGGTGGTCACGGACACCATGCATTGGGGTGGACATAATTCACTTTCCATCATCAATCTCCCTGATACATAACCTTGAGCATAAAAAAAATTCAAAAGAGTAGCCTGTGGAGAATGGAAAATCATTTCACATTTCAGAAGCTTGCAAGGATGTTGCCGGGGTTGGAGGGTTTGAGCTTTAGGGAGAGGCTGAACAGGCTGGGACTGTTTTGTCTGGAGCGTTGGAGGTTGAGGGTGAACTTATAGAGGTTTATAAAATCATGAGAGGCCTGGATAGGGTGAGTAGTCAAAGTCTTTTCCCCAGGATAGGGGAGTCTAAAGCTAGAGGGCATAGGTTTAAGGTGAGGGGGAAAGATTTCAAAGGGACCAAGGGAGCAACTTTTTCACGCAGAACGTGGTGCATGTAGGAAATGAGCTGCCAGAGGAAGTGGTAGAGGCTGGTACAATTATAGTATTTTTAAAGACATATGGATGAGTACATGAATTGGAAGGGTTCAGAGGAATATTGGCCAAATGCTGGTAAATAAACATAGATTTATTTAGGATATCTGATCTGCATGGGTGAGTTGCGGAAGGATCTGTTTCCATTTTTTATGACTGTATCGTTTGTGTGAGAATTGCATTGGAAATCTACCTCCTTAACGCAGAGAAACTCCATTAGAAGCAAAGGGTCCAATTTTTGAAACACTGAAAATCAAAGCAACACTCTTGATCATAGTATCTTTCCAATGTTAAGCAATTCCACAGATCAGAGCCAGTGTCGAGGGTGAACTGAGAGGTCTGCCTGGCTCCATTGTTCTGTCATTTCCCTTCCGCACTCTGTCGCCATGGTAATCTGTGAGCTGCCAACCCACGGCCATGGGGGTGGAATCGAAGCCTGTTATTAAACCCACCTGCTGGGACCAAATGTACCAAAGTGAAGAAATGTCGCTGTCAGCTCAGCTTCAGTGAGTGCCAGCTATCAGAGGAAGACAATCAGCTTCTGTCAGAAATGGAGACAAGAAATGTTGTATTTTGGAATGTCAAATAAATGTGACCACTTAGGTACTGCCACTGCAAAAAAAAATCAGGCCATTGGAAATCGACAGTTATGAGAGGCAAAAGAATTAGTATAAAATTGTTAAGATGACTGGTGATTGAAGTAGCATTCAGCAATCAGAGAGAAAGAGAGAGAGAGAGAAAAGTGACTTTTGCCAAACAGTGAGGGGACATACTTACAAAACTTCACTCACTGGCTAAAAGTAAAATACTCCTCTGAAAGAGTACAGAAAGAACTTGAGAATCTCAGCAGATCTGGCAGCATCTGTGGAGAGAGAAACCAAGTTAACTCCTCTTCAGAATGACATACCAGATATAAAATGTTAATTTTATTTCTCTCACAGATGCTGCCAAAACTACTGTTATGTTTACATTATTTGGAGGTTAATCAAACATATAAACTCAACTATAAAGAGAGCTCTTTGGTGCAGTGGTAGTGTCACAACCTTTGAGTCAGGAGGCCCAAGTTCTGATGTGTAGTAACACGCTCAGATGTGTAGTAACTTTTTGAACAGTTTCACCTGAAACAGAAAGTGCTGGAGAAACACACCAAGTCTGGCAGTATCTGTAGACAGGGAAACAAAGTTAATGTTTCAAGTTCAAGATGACTTCTTTAGAACTTCACAGCAGACTCAAACCACTAACTCTGTTTCTCTTTCAACTGATGCTGTCAGATCCATTAGTTTCTTCAGCACTTTCTCTGTTTCATTCGTAAATTAAGTCCATTGATGAAACTGAATTCTCCTTTTTTTAACCAAAGAAACAGACTATCCCAAGTGATTCGTTCCAGTTTTCTTTTACATAATAAACACATACACCCCCCCCCCCCCCCCCCCCCCCCCACCTGGTTGCCCATTGTCCCAGTGCTCACTGACATACTTTGCGCCTCAATCCAGCAGCATCTTGATTTCAAAATTCTCATCTTTCAGATCCCTCCATTATCTTGTCCACTTGCTTACTTCTGTAACCTCCTTCTTTGCTACAGCCATCTGGGATCTTTGTGGTCCCCCAGTTCTTGCCTTTTGCACATTCCCCACTTTGATTGCTCCCACCATTGGTAGCAATGCCTTCAGCCTGCCTCAGTCCTAATCCCTGTCAACCATCTTCACTGCTCTCTCCTCCTTTAAGATTCCTATTAAAACCTATCTATTTAATCAAGTTTTTCCTCATCATCCTGATATCACTGTTGTAGTTCAGCACCAAAATTGATTGATAGGGTTCCTGTAAAGCATCTTTTTACCAAGTAAAAGGTGTTAATAAATGGAATTGGGAGGTTTGATTATTGCTGGCATTAAAATTTGGATCAGGGCAGTCATCTGTGCAGTCTGTAGCACCGAGAGGAGCTGGTGAGTGGAGAACATTGATCCAGGCAGTCAGCAGCACCGAGAGGAGTATGAGGACTCCTTGTGTTATGTGCAAATTGACTCAAGGGAAAAATAAGATTAGAGAAATGAATGGATAGCTTAAAGACTGGTGCAGTAGCAGTGGGTTCCAGTTCATAGGGCACTGGCAACAATAATGAGGAAATTAGGGCTATATCATTGGGATGAGTCTTGACTTGAGCCAAGCACGGAGCAGTTTTAAGTGAGCCACATAACTATTGAAGTAGAGAGTGTTTTAAACTAAATACTGGGGGCAGAGAAGATGTGATAAACCAAACAGTACAGACCATGCCAGGAAGGATCAGAGTGTACTTATCTCAGCCACTCAACAGGTAAGGCTGGAGGTTACAAAAATGTTCACTGGACAAAATGAAATGATTGCACAAATGTATAGTCTGATAGTCAGCATGGCTGCAAGATAACACAGACTGGAACCTGAATATCGAAGGCGGCACGGTGGCACAGTGGTTAGCACTGCTGCCTCACAGCGCCAGAGACCCGGGTTCAATTCCCGACTCAGGCGACTGACTGTGTGGAGTTTGCACGTTCTGCCCGTGTCTGCGTGGGTTTCCTCCGGGTGCTCCGGTTTCCTCCCACAGTCCAAAGATGTGCAGGTTAGATGAATTGGCCATGCTAAATTGCCCTTAGTGTTAGGTAATAAGGGGTAAATGTAGGGGTATGGGTGGGTTGCGCTTCGGCGGGTCGGTGTGGACTTGTTGGGCTGAAGGGCCTGTTTCCACACTGTAAGTAATCTAATCTAATCTAAACACTTAGGAAGGACAGGAAGCTCAGCATTAGTGGAGGGGTGGCTTTGTTAATAAATCCAGGTATTATCACAATTGAGACTGATGACCTCAGTTCAAGAAACCAGGATGAAGAATACGGTTTAAGTACAGATGAGAAATGATAAAGCCAAGGATAATTGGAGTGGTTTATAGGCTTCCCAATACAATAATAGCTCTGTTATTATGAACAGAGAATGGATTAATTACTGAAGAAATGAAAGCATAAAACTGTCAGTAATAAAAACAGAAAGTGTTGGAGAAACTCAGCAGGTCTGGCAGCATCTGTGGAGAAAACGTTTTGGGTTGAATGACCCTTCCTCCAGCAATGTCTGTGTTTGTCTCTGATTTACAGCATCTGCAGTACTTTTGATTTTTATTTCGGAGAAACTCAGCAGATCTGGCAGTGTCTGTGGAAAGAGAAACAGAGTCCGATATGACTCTTCAGAATTGTGAGGTTATCTCATGAGGAAAGAGTGGACAAGCTAGTTTATATCTGCTGGAGTTTAGAAAAGGAAGAGATGACCAGACTGAAACCTACAGATCAATAAACATTTGGCGCATATGGAAAGGAAGATCCTCTTGTGGGATAATCTTGAATTAGGGCTCACTGTTTAAAACTAAGCGTTGTCCATATAAGGTAAACATTCAGAGGAACCTTTTACTCACAGAAGGCTTTGGAACAGTTTTCCTCAAAGGGCAATGGAAACAGATTCATAGAGATCTACAATACAAAAAAGGCCCTTTGGGCCATCCAATTCACACCAGTCAACAACTACCATCTAACTATTCTAATCTCATTGGCCCATATCCTTAACATCACAAATTCACATCTAAATACTCCTTCAATGTTATGAGGGTTTTTATCTCTATCACCCTTACAGGCAGTCGGTTCCAGATTCCTACCATTCTCTGGGTGAAAACGTTTTTCCTCATATCCCCTCTATACCTTCTTACCTTAAATCTATGCCTCCTTGACCATTAATCCCTTCATCAAGGGTAAAAACTCCTATCTGTCTACCCAAATACACCCCTCATGATTTTATACATCACAATCATGTCCCTTCTCAATCTCCTCTGCTCCAAGGAAAACAATGCCAGTCTATTCAAGCTCTCTCCATAGCATGGAAACAGGCCCTTCAGCCCAACTTGTGCATGCTGTCCAGTTTTTAAAATTAATCTAGTCCCATTTGCCTGCGTTTGGTCCATATCTTTCCATACCTATCCCATCCATTGGGTACCTGTCCAAATGTTTCTCAAATGACAAATTTTACTCACCTCCACCACTACCTTGGTAACCCAATCCAGACACTCACCTCCCTTTGTGTGAAAGAATTGCCCATCTGGACCCTTTTGTATCTCTCCCTCTCACCTTAAACCTATGTCGTCTAGTTTTAGACTCCCCATACCATGGAGAAAAGCTGTTGGCTATCTTCCTTCTGTATGCCTCTCATGATTTTACGGACCTCTATAAGGTCATCCCTCAGTCTCCTACATGACAGGGAAAGAAATCCCAGCCTATGCAACCTCTCCTTATTGACTCAAACCTTCCAGTCCAAGTAGCATCCTAGTAAATCTTTTCTGCACTCTTTCTAGTTTAATAATATCCTTTCTATAATAGGGTGACCAGAACTGCACGCAGTACTCCAAATGTGGCCTTACCAATGTCTTGTAAAACTGCAACAAGACATCTCAGCTCCTATACTCAATGACTCCTACTCCTAATTCATATGTTCCTATATTCATATTGTTTGTTAACTGATCCACTTATCAGGACATTCTGCGATGGACTGAGAAATGTTTTGTTACCAGTGGCGACTGACTTTATCCATCAATCGTTTACATGCATACGAGATCCCCCCCTCGATTTGCAAGTCTATTTTAACACACTGTCCTTGGCTGAACAGATTGAACTGTTGTATTTGTGTCCTTGTGTTTGATGTGTTAATCTCATCCCCAGTTTGTGACTTCCAGGGGGACTGTGCATAGTGGCAGGTTTTAGGGGCCTTTCGTTTAACTTGTCTCTAATTTGTTGCCATTTGGAAAAAACTGAAGGTCACGTGCAAAGTTGCTACTGGGATCCTGCAAAACATAAGTTGAGCAGAACTGCAGAATGTCTCTCTCACGTTACAACTCATACTATTCAGCTGAAACTTGTTGCCTTCTTTGGTCGTGACATTTCTATGGTTTCAGCAGCCCAGGAACCATCTGTTCCACTTGGCATTTGATTATCAATTTGTATTTATTCGTTATTAACTGTGATCTTTCTCCTAACCAGATATTCATCTGGCTCTTTTTAAAGGTGCTAAGCAGCATGATAGTCATCACTTTAACATAGAAGTTCAGTTTCTCATATCCAAAGTTGCAAAGAGACAAGAAGCCCCTGTGAAATTTTTCTGTTGCCTGAGGCTTGTTCCTTTGACACTCAACTCTTTTAACTCAATGTTTGCAGCTCCCAGTTAGATAAAATATTTATGCTCTCTCAATCCTGATCTATTCATGAGCAGTTTCTCCCTCTCTGTGCGGTCCAGACACCTCTTGGTTTTATATACCAATATCAAATCTTCTCTCCTTCAAGGACATCAGTCCAAACTTCGAATCCCTCTAGTGTGGAAGCAGGCCATTCAGCCCATCAAGTCTGCACCAACTCTCTGAAGAACATCCCACCCAAACCCCCAACCCTATAACCCTACATTTCCCCTGGTTAAACCACTTAGCCTATACATCCATGGGCAATTTAATATGGCCAATCCACCTAAACTGCACACCTTTGGACTGTGGGAGGAAACCCACGTAGACTGGGAGAAATTGTGCAAACTTCATGTCAACAGTTACCCAAAGATCAAACCCTGGCCCTTGGTGCTGTGAGGCAGCAGTGCTAACCACTAGCCACTGTGCCCCACTTCTCCAGTATAGGTATATCTCCATCAGTGAAGTTCCTCATCCCTGGAATCATTCTTGTGAAGCTGTTTTCAATTTTCTCCAATGCTTTCACATACTTCTTAAATTTTAGCTCCCTGAATGGGATGCAGTATTCCATCTGAGGTTAAACTTATGTCTTATACAAGTTCAACATAACTTCCTTACTCTTCCAATCTATGCCCCTTTGAAGTAAGATTAGAATCCTAAGGTAAAGTCTTACCAGACCCTAAGGCTGCTCTCTCATCAGAGAGGGATGACTAGTGGTGGTTCTACCTGAGGGTCACCCACACCTCAGGCAAGGGGAGACGTTGAGAAGGAGAGTTCTTCATGGTACACTCACCTGGTGTGGAAATTGAACCCACACTGTTAGTGGTACCCTGCATTGCAACTCAGCTGTCCAGTCAACTGAACTAACCAACCCTTGTCTCAAATGCTATATGCTTTGTTAACCATGCTCTCGTCCTGCCTTTTCATAGAGATATGGAGTCATACAGAATAGAAACAGACCCCTCAGTCAAACCAATCCGTGTCGAACATAATCCCAAACTAAACTGGTCCTACTTGCCCTCTCCTGGCCCATATCTCTCCAAACCATTCCTATTCATGTACTAATCCAAATGTCTTCTGTTTGATGATATATGCAAATATACACCCAGGTCCCTCAGCCCTACTTCTGTCTCTGAATTAAATGCTATTGCCATTCACTTCACTTGGTTTCAAATCCATTTTGATTTCACCATCAATTTTACATTCATTGTTTGGCCACACAGCTTGTTGTTAAATCTTACTATTTGCTCAACTACTGACAATGAAAAGAAATGTCTCACATCTCACAGGCTCGTGCTCCCTCAAGCAAACTTTGTGTCCCACTTGAGTATCTCAATTGTAATTGTTCTAAAATAATGTGCTCAGGAGCAGCCTTGTTGTGATGAAGCACTGAAATCTTTTCTGAGCATAGCATATGGATTATATATTATATGTCGTGTGTATAGATAAGGAGACCGGAGCAGGGCTCTGTGTTTGCTGACCCGTGTTGATTTTCAGTCTGGCAAAACCTTGATTTCAAAAAGCTTAAATAATAAAGCAAAGAACTGCAGATGCTGGAAATCTGAAACAAAAACAGAAATTGCGAGAGAAACTCGACCGGTTTGGCAGCGTCTTGGAGAGGGAGAGAGAGACTGAGTTAATGTTTCAAATCCAGTTCTGTAGAAGAGTCATAATGAACTCAAAACGTTAACTATTTTTCTCTCCATAGATGCTGCCAAACCAGCTGAGTATCTCCAGCAAATTCTGTTCAAGTATCTTATCCTTGTTTTCAAATTCTTCCATGCTCCCCCATTCCCTGTCTTTGTGGCTTGCTCCAGCTCTCCGGAATCTCTGCACTTCTCCAGTAATGGCTGCTGGTCACAACAAATTCGTCAGCCTACTAAAGAACAAAGAAAGTTTACAGCCCAGGAACAGGCCCTTCAGCCCTCCAAGCCTGAGCCAATCCAAATGTACTGTCTAAATCTGTCACTCAATTCCTAAGCATCTGTATCCCTCTACTCCCCACCTAATCATGCATTTATCCAGACGCATCTTAAATGAACCTACCGTGCCTGCCTCTACCATCTCTGCTGGCAACGCGTTCCAAACGCCCACCACCCTTGGACATGTCTCCAGAGTCTCAACCTTCTGCATGACCGTTCTTTCCCTCAAACTCTCTGCCTTGCTCTCTCCCTTCAAGATATTCCTCAAAACCCAAATCCATGACCAAGATTCCAGTCACCTAAGATGTCACATTTTAATAGCTAACGCACCTGTGAAGGATGTCGATGCCTTTCACTATGTTAAAGGCACTTTACAAATGGAGGTGGTTGTTGTTATTGTATAGTGTCCTTTTTCTATTACTGTGGCATTGACAAGGTTAAAGTGCCATTGTGAACAAAATCTTGTTCATTTAATATATAGCACACTGGTAATGGGTTTATAAAAATACACTAGCCTGAGGATTGCAAACTTTAATTCACCAGGACCTGACATTTTATGATGTGTTATCTGTGTTATGAGGAGACAGTGACTGACCTCCATGTCTCTAGGCTTAGATTACATATGAATTAGAAGGATCAGTCTCACCGACAGCTGCCCTGAGCACGATTATAGACAAGAAGATGTGTTTGTTTTCCATGCAGCAATGACGTAAAGCCTGGGGGAGGCAGGCGGAGCCAGCTGTGGTTCAACTTGGTCACGGTGATTATGTGATGGGACCCAGAGCCTGTCAGAGACATGTATCTGTGCTCCGGCAGATCTGTCACTGCGTCGACACACAAACTCACAAATTCATGATCAGGGATAGACTGTTGGACTCATACAACTGCATGGAAACCCATCACCTCTGACTCCATTGACTCAGCAGCTTTGAACAAGATCCAAGGTTCAATCTATAAAATGAATTGACTGCTGTGCCCCCATGCTACAGTGTAGTTGGACATGGTATCACTCCTGATTGTTCTCCAGTGCTTGTTAGTATTGATGAAGGTAAAGTGGCCATAGTCCTACCAGACCATAATCCTGCTCTCTCATTACAGAGAGGGATAACTGGTGGTGGTTTGACCTGAGGGACACCATGCCTCAGGTGAGGGGAGAGGTTGAGAAGGAGAGTCCTTCACGGCAACTTCAGTCCATGCTGTGGGTTTCACGCCATATTGCAAACCAAAGCATACAGCCGGCCAACTGAGCTAACACACACCCTGCTTGTTAGTATAAGCGCTTGTGAAATGAGGGGATGACTATTTCAGCTTGTATATCACTGGGAAGGCAATGGTGTAGTGGTTATGCCACTAGCCTAGTTGTCCAGACTACTAATGATCCCAAGGTATGGCTTCAAGTCCCACCAGGGTTGAAAGTGAAATTTGATTTCAATAAAAATTTGGGTTTAAAAGCAAGTCTAATGGCAACCACTGTGACTTTGTACTTAATTCATTCAAGGAATTTGAGCATTGCTGCCTGGATGAGCATTTATTGCCTGTCTCTAGTTGCCCCTTGAGAAGATGAACTGCCTTCCTGAACCGGTGCAGTCCATGTGCTGTAAGTAGATCCACAATGCCCTTAGGGAGGAAATTCTAGCATTTTGACCCAATGATTGAAGGATTGGTGTTAAAGTCCTTTGGTTCACTAATGACCTTTAGGGAGGAAGATTGGCCCTTGTATACCTGGTCTGGCCTACATGTGACTCCAGGCCTGCATTAGGATTGGGCAATAAATGCTGGTTTGGTCAGTGATGCGCATGTCCCATGAAAAGCAATCATAAAAACTTGTAAGAGA
The DNA here is from genome assembly GCF_037043375.1 of Chiloscyllium plagiosum. Classification (NCBI taxonomy): domain Eukaryota; kingdom Metazoa; phylum Chordata; class Chondrichthyes; order Orectolobiformes; family Hemiscylliidae; genus Chiloscyllium; species Chiloscyllium plagiosum. The sequence continues at coordinate 8,224,318 of NW_028270171.1, forward strand.
CTGTGAAAGGCAATGGCTCCTTTGGAACTACACCTGAACAAGGAATCAAAGAGACTGAGGGAAGGTAGAATACTGATGAGGGAAAAAAAATACTGGTCCCATACTTCCACAGTGCAGAAGGGGGCCATTCAGCCCATTGGGCCTGCACTGACCCTCTGAAGCGCATACCTCCCCAGACCTAGCTCATCGCCCCATCCCTATAACCACACATGGGTTTTTTTTTACCATGGCTAACCCCATCTAACCTGCAAACTATTGGCAATTTTAGCATGGCCAAGCCATCTAACCTACACATCTCTGGACTGTGGGAGGAAGCCAGAGTACCAGGAGGAAGCCCACACAGATATGGGGAGAATGTGCAAACTCCACACAGTCAGTCACCCAATGCTGGAATTGAACTCAGGTCCCTTGTCCTATGAGGCAGCAATGTTAACCACTATGCCACCTACTAGATGCCCATTCCAATCGCCTGAAGAGGGCATTTGGTATGCTTTCCTTTATTGGTCAGAGCACTGAGTACAGGAGTTGGGAGGTAATGTTGCGGCTGTACAGGACATTGGTTAGGCCACTTTTGGAATATTGTGTGCAATTCCTTCTATCAGAAGGATGTTGTGAAACTTGAAAGGGTTCAGAAAAGATTTACAAGGATGTTGCCAAGGTCAGAGGATTTGGGCTATAGGGAGAGGTTGCATTGGCTGGGGCTGTTATCCCTGGAGCATCGGAGGCTAAGGGGTGACCTTATAGAGTTTTATAAAATCATGAGGGGCATGGATAGGGTAAATAGACAAGGTCTTTTCCCTGGGGTGGGAGAGTCCAGAACTAGAGGGCATAGATTTAGGGTGAGAAGGGAAAGATTTAAAAATGAGCTAATGGGCAACTTTTTCACACAGAGGGTGGTGCATGTATGGAATGAGCTGCCAGAGGAAGTGGTGGAGGCTGGTACAATTACAGCATTTAAAGGCATCAGGATGGATACATGAATGGGAAGGGATATGGACCAAGTGCTGGCAGGTGGGACTAGATTAGGTTAGGATATCTGGTTGGCATGGACAAGCTGGACCAAACAGTCTGTTTCCATGCTGAACGACTCGATGACTTTATGACAGGGCAGTGGGAGCAGCATTAATTGTAACTTTCAAAAAGAAAATGGATAAATACTCAAAAGAGAAAAAAAGTTGAAGAGCAGGAGAGAATAAGCTTGGGTGGAGGACTCATTAGGTAGAGCCAGAACAGTCTGAGGAGCATTGTTCTGGGCTGTGCAATTTGGCAAGTATCTAACCAGCCACCATAGTAATCATAATGAAATGATAATATATTTGAGGTGGAAGAAGATGTATTTGGCTGCCAACAACGCATCATAATTTTCAATTACCACATTGTCATGTAAGTCTAAATCATTCTGTATTCTGATAGCCAATGTGAACATCGAGCTTGGCAGCATCTTTGGAAAGAGAAACAGAATTAACATTTCTTTTAAAATTTACATCATGTAAAATGTCACTGGCTAGGTCAGCTTTTATCACCCACAGGGCAGTTAAGGGTCAACCACTTTGCTGTGGGTCTGGAGCCAGGTAAGGATGGCAGATTTCCTTCCCTAAAGGACATCAGTGAATCAAGTGGATTTTTTCCCCAACAAACAATTGACAATGGTTTCATGGTCATCATTAGACTTTTATTTCCAGATTATTATTGAATTCAAGTTCCCCCATCTACCAATGCAAGATTCAAACTCAGGTCCCCAGAACATTATCTAGATTTCTGGATTAACAGTCCGGTAATAATATTACTGGGCCATCACCTCCCCTTCAAGTCCACTGATCCTTCTTCAGGATGGTAGCTCTGTTTCTCTCTCCAAAGACACTGCCAGACCTGCTGAGTTTCTCCAGCAATTCTTGTTTTCGCTTGTTTCAGATCTCCAGCATCCACAGGTCTTTGTTTTATTTGGCCATTGAGTATGCTGTTCAAGTTGATAATATATAATTGATTTGAGGTGCCATTGACCAACTGTATTTGCACTGTTGTCATCATAACATTCAAAATATATCTGCGCATTCTCTATTAAATAATTGTAGGAGTTCCAGAGGTGTATTCCTTTAGCTCTGTACTCCTAGCCAACACCTCTCCAAAGACCTGCTCACAGACAAACATCACACCGCATTCATACTTTTCTCATTGTTAATCATTTTACAAATCGAAATGTTGAAAGTAGGCGTAACAGACTCTGCAAAGAACAAACTGAAGAAAAACACCCAGCAATCTAACCCTACTCTAACCCTGTGCTGATGAAAAGCAAAATAGAATTGTGTAGAGAGCAGAGGGAGGTCATTCAGCCCATTGAAAATGCTATCCAATTCCTGCTAATTGTCCTGCTATGTTCTTATTGGTGAATGCATTTCTTTTTCTTTTCAACACCCTTTTGAAAAAGATGCTTGAATCTGCGTCCCCCAGTCTTTCAGGAAGTGAATTTCAGCTCGTGACAAGTGACTGAGTAACAACTTCCTTCCTTGTCACCTCAGTTGCTTTTCTCCATCTCATTTGATGCACTGTAGAGGCACTGAGGTGACAGCACAGAAAGAGGCCCTTCGGCCCATCGAGTCTGCACCAGTCACTAAGCACCTATCTACTTGAGCAGGCAAAAGTGAGGATTGCAGATGCTGGAGATCAGAGTCTAGATTAGAGTAGTGCTAGAAAAGCACAGCAGGTCAGGCAGCATCCGAAGCAGGAAAATCAACATTTAGGGCAAAAGCCCTTCATCAGGAATGGAGGCGGGGAGCCTCCAGAGTGGAGAGATAAATGGGGGAGTGGGGCTGGGGAGAAGGTGGTAAAGAGTACAATAGGTGAATGGGGGTGGGGATGGAGGTGATAGGTCAGAGGGGAGGGTGGAGCGGATGGGTGGGAAGGGAGATTGGCAGGTAGGACAGGTCCTGGGGACAGTGCTGAGCTGGAAGGTTGGAACTGGGGTAAGGTGGGGGGAGGGGAAATGAGGAAACTGGTGAAGTCCACATTGATGCCCTGGGGTTGAAGTGTTCCGAGGCGGAAGATGAGGCGTTCTTCCTCCAGGCGTTGGGTAGTGAGGGAGCGTCGGTGAAGGAGGCCCAGGACCTCCATGTCCTCTGCAGAGTTGGAGGGGGAGTTGAAATGTTGGACCACGAGGCGGTGTGGTTGATTGGTGCGGGTGTCCCAGAGATGTTCCTAAAGCGCTCTGCTAGGAGGCGTCCAGTCTCCCCAATGTAGAGGAGACTGCATCGCGAGCTACTTGAGTCTCACTGTCCCACTTTTCAGCACTTAGCTTGTAGCTGTTTATGCTGTCGTGTTTCAAGTGTTTGTCGAAATATTTCTTAAGCATTGTGAGGGTTCTTACATCGCCACCCTTTCAGATACCCACCTGACCTCCAGATGAAAAAAGTCTCCATAAATCCTCTCTAAACCTCTTGTCCCCTGGTTATTGATTCTTGTACTAAGTTAAAAAGCTTCTTTCTATCTACCCTATCTATACCCCTCATAATTATGTACACCTCAGTTAGATCTCCGTCAGCCTTCTCTGCTCTAAGGAAAACAATCGCGGCCTATCTAGTCTTTCTTAATAGCTCAATTACTCCAACCCAAGGCAACATCCTGGTGAATATCCTTTGTACCCTCTTGAGTGCAATTACGTCTCTCCCATAGTGTTGTAACCAGAAGTGCACACTGTAGTCAAGCTGTGGCCTAAGTAGGAACATAAGAACCTAGGAGTTAAGAACAGGAGTAGACAATTCAGCCCTTTGACCCGTTCCGCTTGGCAGATCTTATTCTGTTCTCAACTCCACTTTCTTGTCTGCTCCCCTTATCCCGCTTTTCATCAGAAACCTATCTATTTCTTTCTTGAATCTGTTGATTGATTCTGCCTCCACTGCTCTCTGAGGCAGTGAGTTCCACAGATTCCCAACCCTCTGAGTGAAGTAGTTGCTCCTCATTTCAGTTTTGAACCGACCTCCTCTCACTTTGTATCAATGCTTTCTTGTTTCAGACTGTCCCACAAAGAGGAACATCTGTTCAACATTCACCTTATCAATCCCCATTAGAATTTATGTACCTCAAACAGATCCCCCACTTCTCTATTTAAACTAACATCAATCTTATTTATACAATTCCATTATAATCTCTTGCGCTTGTATTTTTTTATAAATTAAGGGAAGTATCCCAAATGGCCTTCTTAATCACCTTATCCAGCCATTCTATGACTTTCAAGGATCTATGGACATCAACACCAAGATCCCTCTGATCCTCTATACTTTCTAGTCTTCTACCATTCATGTCTTATTTCAAAAGGCAGCATGGTGGCTCAGTGGCTAGCACTGCTGCCTCACAGCGCCAGGGACCCACGTTTGATTCCAGCCTTGGATGACTGTGTAGAGTTTGCACATTCTCCCTGTGAAAGTGTGTGGATTTCCTCTGGGTGCTCTGGTTTCCTCCCACAGTTCAAACATGTGCAGGCTAGATGGATTGACTGTGCTAAATTGCCCTGTAGTCTTCAGGGATGTACTGGCTAGGTGGGCTAGCTGTAGGAATTGCAGGGTAAGGTAGGGGGCTGGGTCTGGATGGGATGCTCTTGGGCGGGTCGGTGTAGACTTGATGGGCCAAATGGTTTGCTTCTATGTTGTAGGAATTTCTATGATTCCATTTACAACTGCAAAGCAATATAGCACCACCCTTTCCGACACTAGTATCTTACCCAAAGCCATTCACATCTACCTCTGTACATCACACATGAGGCTTCTTGTTGCAATGACAGCCCAACCTTCGATCCTGAGAGACCCAGACCACCAGGCATCAGCTGTTATCCCAGAGAGCTGACCAGACACAACAAGTCAGAAGGGACAATGCCGTGACCAAGAACATGGCAGTGCTGAAGAAGGGTTACACCTGAAACGTCAACATTTCCTCCTCCTGATGCTGCCTGGCTTGCTGTGTTCTTCCAGTCTCCTGCTTGTCTACTGTGACCAAGAACACCAACAGAGATTGAAATTGCACAATGCAATTTACCAAAGAAAAACACACACAGCCAGGCTAATTAGAAAGTAAGAAGGGACTTGAATTAATAAAGCACCTTTAAATGACCACTGGATATCTCAAAGCCCTTTACAAGCAATTAAGTACTTTTGGAATGCAGACGGATTGTAACATAGAAAACGCAACAGCTGATTCGCACTCAGTAAACTTCGACAAACAGTAATGTGATAATGACCCTGTTTTTATTTTATGGTGTTGGTTGAGGGATAACTTACTGGCTAGGAGACCAGGCAAAGATCTGAAACAGAAATTGTTGGAGAAACCCAATAGCTCTGGCAGCATCTGGGGGAAGAAAGCAGAGTTAATGCTTTGGGCCCGGTCACTCTTCATCAGAACACGCTGATGCTGAGTTTCACCAGCATTTTCTGTTTTCTTCCCTGCTATTCTTCAATGTCCCACCATGGGATTGTTCACATCCATCTATACAGATAGACAGGGCATCAGTACCCCCAACAGTACAGCAGTCCCTCAGTAATACATAGGTGCATCAGCTCCATTTACTGTGCTCAAGATCTGGGAGTAGGCCTTGAATCTGGAACCTTTTGATTCAGAGATGAGCATAACTGGGCCATAAAGGAAGCATAATTTGTATAAACTGGAGGAAAAACAATCAGTTTAGAAACAAAAGCCTTACCAGACTGATTCCTGGGATGGCAGGACACATATATTGGATTAATTAGGATTATATTCACTGGAGTTTAGAAGAATGGGAAGCGTGGAATCTCACAGAACGCTAGAAAATCCTACCAGGACTAGACAGGGTAACCACAGGAAGGATGTTCCCAGTGACCACGGGAGTCCAGAAGCAGGGGCTCACAGTCTAATGATACAGGGTGTGCTATTTAGGACTGAGATGAGGAGTGGGGAGCCTGTGGAATTCTCTGCCACATTTGATGCCAAAATATTTAACGTTTTCAAGAAGGAGCTAGGTACAGTTTTAGAATTTCTTTTAGAATCCTTACATTGTGGAAACAGACCATTTGGCCCAACAAGTCCACTCTGACCCACTGAAAAGTAATCCACCCAGACCTACTCCCCTACCACTCTACATTTACCCCTGACTAATACACTTAACCTACACATCCCTGAATACTATGGATAATTCACCTAAACTGCATATCTTTGGATTGTGGGAGGAAATCAGAGCACCCAGAGGAAACCCACGCAGACAACGGGGAGAACGTGCAAACTCCACCCAAACAGCCGCCTGAGGCTGAGATTGAACCTGGGTCTCTGGCACTGTGAGGCAGCAGTGCTAACCCAGTTCTTAGGGGCCAAAGGGATCAAAGGGTATGGGGAGAAAGCAGGAACAGGGGACTGATTTGTATGACCAGCCATGATCATATTAAATGATAGGGTAGGCTCGAAGAGCTGAATGGTCTACTCCAGCTCCTACTTTCTATATTCCTAATTCCTTGCTATTCCCATAATGTGTAAGTGGTAAAGCTGTTCTCTGTGTTGAGGGGGATCTTTAAGAGGCAGGTGAGTTCCTTGCTCAGGTGCATCAGTGGGAGCTACTTATTTGCATATCTGTGTGGGAGGCTGGATTGAATCTTTTTCCATGACTTCAATGGAAGTAAAATCTGTAAGAGATGTACAGCAGCCAGCATCTTACAATATCAGCTAACATCAACATTAACCCCCCCAGAGCAGCATACAATGTTAACAAATATTCCAGCGCTGGCTCCGGTATAGTTCTCCTGTAAATTAGGTGAAATTTATTCCAATACTTTGTGAAGTTGATGAAGCTGTATGGGTGATTTGAGAAGCTGCTTTTCATTTCTATCTCTCCCAGCAATTTGTAGATGCTGCCCTGCTTCCTGATACATACAGTGTCAACTCCTGTACAGTCACTGCACAGCGGGCACCTGATAATCCAGTTCCCTTAGAAATTGTTGTGCTCTATAAGAGTTGAAGCTTGCTTTGTCTAATGCTGCCAAAACACTCCAGGCCATTCTGGATTGGGGACAGTAGCTTAACACTCTTTCTGAGGAGGACTGGCTCAGCTGTGTAATGTCAACAGTTTCATAAGCAGCATTATCTGAAAGACAGTACAAATAATCAGAGGACAATTACAATCATTATGGCTTGCATATAGAGTCATAGAGATGTACAGCATGGAAACAGACCCTTCGGTCCAACTTGTCCACGCCAACCAGATATCCCAACCCAGTCTAGTCCCACCTGCCAGAGGACTGTTGCGTCTTTTGTTCTCGTGTATCTATTGGATAATAGAATCCCTACAGTGTAGAAGCAGGCCATTTGGCCCATCAAATCCACACCTATCCTCCAAAGACCATCCCACTTTATCCCTATAACTCTGCATTTCCCATGGCTAACCCACCTAGCCTCCACATCCCTGGACACTACAGAGCAATTTGGCATGGCCAATCTATCTAACCTGCACACCTTTGGAATGTGGGAGGAAGCCCACGCAGGCATGGGGAAAACATGCACAAACACCCACACAGAAAGTTACCAAGAATGGAATCAAACCCAGGACCCTGGTGCTGTGAGGTAGAGTGCTAGCCACTGAGCCACACGTGCCATTGTTGCTGTGTTTCCCATCATTACTTCCCATCTCCTGTGATCTTCAGGCACTTGCATTTTATGTAGCAAGGACAGAAATTGCATAAGAAACTTAGCAGGTCTGGCAGCATCTGTGGAGAGGAAGTAGAGTTAACATTTCGAGTCCAATGACCATTCTTCACAATAGTTAAGCCACACTTCATGTAACTTACTTTCTCTCGCCCTTTCACTCACACAAGTACTCTTCTCCCCTCAATATTGTACTGTGGCAAAAGCAGGTTTCGTTTATTATCGGATTGTTTTACAGAGTTTGGATTTAAAATGAACATGATGGACCGAATGCTCTACTTCTGTCTTGTATGATTACAATGAAGCAAATACCAACAATCCTGTCCTCGTGACTAGATTCCCTCCAGCAATCATAGAATCTTGGATTAGAACAGTGCAGAAAGAGGCCATTTGGACTATCAAGTTCTGAATGGCAATCTAGATGTCCCTACTTTTTCCCCCATATCATCTGAGCATTGAACCAATTCTGAGCATCCCTCTTCTTAGGGCTTGGTCCAACTCTCCGAACAAAGCTTGTTCCCATCTGGTTCTTAGTAACCCCAATTACAGTCTAGGCACAGAATGGTCCAAATGCAGTGGACCTTTCTCATGGCTGTCTCATGTCACTCTCAGAAGGAGCACTCCACACAATGTGATTATTTTGATTCCCTCTGTGAAAACCATTACACTTCCTCTGAACTTGATCCTTTCTCAACCAGTGGCAACCTTTCTGTGCTCCATATTCATATTAAATGGTTAAATCTGGTGAGAGGCAGCAAACTGAAAGAAAGTTTTTAGTGTGTCAAAAATGCTCTTGATGTTTATTTCATGGTTTGAGGATGTTGCTGACCTTTATTGACTGTCCCATTCCCATGCCCTAGAAAATGTGATGGTAAGCTGCCTTCTTGAACAGTTGCAGTGTTTCAGATGTGGATACAGTGCTGTTAAGAAGGGAGGTTGCAAGATTTTGACCCAGCAACAGTGAAGGAATGGTGATATATTTCCAAGTCAGGATGGTATGTGGGGAGAGGAACTTGTAGGTGGTGGTGTTTATATGCAACTGTTGCCCTTGTCCTTCGAGATGGTAGAGATCACAGGTTTGAAAAATGCTATTGGAAGAGTCTGGGTGAGTTACAGAGTGCATCTTACTGATGGTACACACTACTGTGCATTGAGGGCGGAAAGAGTGAATGCTGAAGATTGTGGTTGGGCTGTTTGTTCTGGAGTGTGTTGGGCTTCTTGAATGTTGTTGGAGCTGCACACATCCAGGCTGGTGGGGAGTATTCCACTGCAATCCTGACTCATGCCTTATAAATTGATTGTAGGTTCAAAGAGAGAGTTATGGCAGGAAACACAAAATTACACAGTACAGAAAATGAGCAGAGGGTCAACATGTTTCTGAAATCCCAGTTCCAACTCACATCAGCACATTGTCTGTTGAAATTTGTACCCACTAATGCAGTTCCTGCCCATAATTGCTATTGCATGGAAGATGGATTTAGTCACAGGGCCATACAGCATGAAAACAGATCCTTCGGTCCAACCAGTCCATGCCGAACATAATCCCAAACTAAACTAGTCCCACCTGCCTGCACTTGGCTCATATCCCTCCAAACATTCCTTATTCATGCACTTATCTAAATGTCTTTCAAACATTGTATCCACATCCGACACTTCCTCTGAAAGTTCTTTCCGCACACGAACCACTCTCTGTGTAAGAAAATTGCCCCTCATGCCTTTTTTAAATCTTTCTCCTCTCACTTTAAAAATATTTCCCCCAGTCTTGAAATCCCCCACCCAAGGGGAAAGACATCTACTGTTGACCCTCGTGATTTTATAAACCTCTATAAGATATACCCTTCAGCCACCCACACTTCAGTGAAAAAAGTCCCAGCCTATCCAGCCTCTCCTTATAACTTACACCCTCCACTCCCAGCAACAGCCTATTAAATCTCTTCTGAACTCTCTCTAGCTTAATAACATCCTTCTTACAGCAGAACAACCACAGCTGGACACAGAACTCGAGAAGAGGTATTTGGTGAAGAGCTGGTGTAATAGGAAAAATCAGAAAAGAAATCGAATAACCAAGAATTATACTGAAACCCAGATGAATCATGTAGCACAGTCATAGGTTGATGGTGTCTGTGTCAGCTTATTCAAAGAGATATTCAGTAGTCGCACAGCCCTGCTCTTACGCTACAGCCTTGCAAACATCGCCACTGAATCCGCCTCCATCATGCAAAGTTCAAGTCCTTCGGCGAGTCACTGAATAATTTACCTGTTGTGTTCCTCTGGCTACCCTCCACCCAGCCCACAATGTCATGACTTGCCTTTTTAGCATGCCACACAACAATACAGTTGGGGGCCCCTAGATTGGGTGAGCAAGGATGTAACCCTGGGTTATGCGCAGCAACTGATGCCGTTGGAGGTATTGGGACTGCATGAGGTTATACCAGTTGCCATGTACATAGCAATAAAATGAATTGTTTGAGATTGCGTATGGCGCTATACAAATGCAAGCTATTTCCATCTGGAGAAGCAGCAGCAGGCGAATATCTGGAATAAGCAGATTACCTTGTGAAGGCTGGATTAGCTGGACCTGCCTTCTCTGGAGTTTAGAAGAGTCAGAGTGACTGAATTGAAACATAGAAGCGTCTGGTTTGGTCATTTGGTAACTCCCTTATTGAGGAAGAAACCTGTTGGAAAAGCTAAATGCTAGCCAGTCAAGTCAGTTGCCCAGTTGTTACAAGGCTAGCAATCCAGACTCTGTGCCAATGCTCTGAGGATGTGGGTACATAGCCCACCTTGGCAGAGGGTGAAATTTGAATTCAGTGAAAGTCCGGAATAGAAAGCTTGCCTAATAGTGACCTCTGTCGATTGTTACAAAAACCCACCTGGTTCATTCATGCGCTTCAGGGAAGGATGTCTGCCAACCCTACCCAGTCTATTCCACATGTGACTCCAGACTCACAGCAATGTGGTCGACTCTTATGGCAATCAGGTATGGGAAGTAAAAGCTGGTCCAGCCAGTGATGCCCAAATCCCATAAACAAATTATAAAACAAAATTGCAGCAGAAACATTGAAACCAGGGACTTTGCCCATGAAACTTTCCATGGAGTTGGTTTTTAGATATGTCCTAATTTCATTGAGTTCTGAAAGGGTTCACTAACTGGAAATATTAACTCTGCATTCTCTCCACAGATGCTGCCAGACCCACTGAGTTTCTCCGATTATTTCTATTTTTGTCCCTAATTCCATGTTGCCTCTTTGACATTATGTCACTCCAACATATCTGATTATTTCTTTCTTTTCTCTCTTATTCTATGCGTTTCTCTTGTTCCCTACACTAGTCTTATTTGACACCTCAATCCCTCCTCTTTATCTACCTCTGCCTGCTTTCTCTTCCTCTCTCTGTCTCTCTGTTGATTGCTTAGATGCCTCTTCGTTTCCTGTTTTCTATTCTCACAGATTTACATTGCTACCGTCCAAGACTATTTTAAAATCCTCTTTGAAGCACATTGGCTATGCTTTAACCTCTTTCATCTATACCAGGGAGAAGGCATTATGGGATACTTGTTGCTAGGCAATGCCTACTCCCTGCTTTCAATGATGTCATCACTAACCTTCACCCAGAATCAATTTGATTAAGCATCTGTGAGTTAACTCCCTATTAGGAAGAGCTCAATTGTGGTCCCTTTAGCCTTTTGTGGGGCAAAATGGCTGCCTCAGTAGCACAAGTCAACAGGTTTCTACAGCACTTATTCAGACATCAGAAAAATGAGCTGGAGTAGATCACACCTTGCACCTACTCTGCTTTTAAACATCATCTTGTGGTATCTTTTATAATTCCCATATCCCTTGGTTCCCTGAAAGATCAAGACTCTCTATCCCAGCCTTAAATATACTCAATCATGAAGCAGCCACTACCCTTTAAGAGAAAGAAATTTCTTCTCATCCTGATACTATATGATCAATCCCTTATTCTGAGGCTACATCTTATGTTTCAGCTCAAGCCAATTACTTCTCAGGTTTTATGTATTTTCTAGTCAACCTCTTCAGGGTTGTTATGAGACACCACTGAAGAAGGTGGAACTTGCACCTGGGTCTCCTGGTTCAGCAGTAGGGCCACTATGACTGTACCACAAAAGCCCCCTACTCATCAGGTTTTATTCTGTCGCATCCCTTCAGAATCCTTCGGATTAGATAGTCACTTTTGGCACTGCCTAATGGGCTCACTCTCTGTCACCATCTGATGCAGGGATCATTTTCTGGCACCAGCCAATGGAGGAACATAAGTAAGAACTAACAATGTGAGTAAGCTTTTCAAACTGGATCAGGGCTGTCCTTCAACCACCACGTCACTTACCCTTACTATCCCCATTTCCCTTGAAGGGGACAGATCCTGATGGTGGGGTCTGTATTGACCAGCACCATCTGATGAGGTTTATTGTTAGTGATATCCATCTCTTCACTATCACTTGATGAAGCAGGAAGTGGGCATCTCTAGCTAGGAAAAAAAATTAATGCCCATCCCTAATTGCCCAGAGGGTAACTAGGAGTTGACCACATTGTTGTGTGGTCTGGAGTCACATATAGGCTGTCATGTACTGTGCATGTGTAAATTAAAGGTGACTGGGTGACAGGTTACCAATCTTTGTGGAGTTATTTCATAGACCAGACCAAGTAAGGATGACAGTTTCCTTCCCTAAAAGGCATTAGTGAACTAGATGAGTTTTTGACAAAGATTTCACAGTCATATTAGACTCCTAATTCCAGATTCAAATTCCACCGTCTGCCATGGCAAGATTACGAACCCAGATTACGTGAGCTGAGTTTTTGGATTAATGAGGTCTAGTGATAATACCACTAGGCCATAGCGTTCCCGCAGAGAAATGTGGTCCTGGTAGTTGTGCGGGGACATTGAAAACTTCAGCAGGCCCAATGTGTGGTGGACTACCGCATTCATTGTCAGGGTTTGTATTTGAGAGGGCACGAACCCACTTATTTCATGATGAGGTGTAAAGTTGCTTCCTCCCTGCGGATTTCCTCACATTTCACTTACAACAACATGACACAAAACAGAGATAGATGTAAATGATGTAAATTGAACATTAACTGGGTGACTGGTCACAGAGCTAATGTTGTCTCACACAATTGTGTTCTTAAGCAGTCACACATTTAGAAAAAAAGAACCAAGAGCAGGAGTAGGCCATTCAGCCCCTCAAGCATGTTCTGCCATTTAATACGACCATGGCTGATCTCATCTCAGCCTCAATTCCACTTTCCTGCCCATTCCCCATAGCCCTTCAACGGCAGCTCACAGTGCCCAGAACCCGGGTGCAATTCCAGCCTCGGGTGACTGTCTGTGTGGAGTTTGCACGTTCTGCTCGTGTGTGCATGGGCTTCCTTTAGGTGCTCCTGTTTCCAATCACAATCCAAAGATGTGCAGGCCAGGTGGATTAGCCGTGGAAAATGCAGGGTTCTGGGGGGTAGTTCTTGGTGGGATGCTGTTTAGAGGGTCACTGTGGGCTGAATGGCCTGCTTCCAAGCTGTAGGGATTCTGTGAACTATTCCTAAATAAATATCCATCAGTCTCAACCTTAAATTAGTCAATGTCATGGTATCCACTGCACTCTGAGGCAGTGAATTGAATAGATTCATGATCTTTTGAGAGAAGTAATTCCTTCTCATTCCTGTTTTAAATCTCCCACCCCTTGGCCTAAAATGATGACCTCTAATTCTAGATTGTCCTCCAAGGGGAAACATCCTGTCAACAGGTCAAATTCAACCCTGAATTGATAAGCTAGGAATCGGGATCTCAATGCCTCCTCCCCCCACTTAACACCCCCAATAACAATGGGGTTGAGCCACCTCTTTCAGCACAGTCCACTAAAGAGAAATGTGAACAGTTTCCTTTTCCAAAGGTGAAGCAATGATGGGGGCAGGTGTGAAATAGACAATGTGGGATGGCCTTTCCAATGCATTCTCTACCTGAGTGAAAGGAATGAAAAGGAGAAGCAGGCACAGTACATTGGGAAAGCTCTACACCTTTTGCCCATTTTATGCCTCATTCCTGTGCTGGCCTTACAGTCCTATAGCCAGATACAGGCCGTATGGCCCAAACTGGTCCACACTGACCAAAATGTCTGTCTATGCTACCCCATTTCACAACACTTGGCCCATATCCTTCTAATTCTTTCCTATCCACTTACAAAAGGAGACTCTGTGTGTGTGTGTGTGTGTGTGTGTGTGTGTAAGTTGGAGATTGGGGGTGTGGTAGGGAGTTGGGAGATGGCATTTCACCTGACTGCTTCCTCCTGTTCGGTGGTTGTGTTCATGCCCAGTTGTCTTTGGAGAGGCTGAAGGAGTTAAATCAGCTTTACTTAGTTAATATACTCCATACTCAGCATGTTAGACACTTGTGAAAGATTCTAAGCCCTTGATGAAGTTAGGGTCAATTATTAGGATTGAGCTCTGCATTACATTCCTCTCATGTGGACCAAAGTAAGTAATATATAAACAGGATTAGGCCATTCAGCCCCTGGAGCCTGTTCCTGCCATTCAGTAAGATCATGGGTGATCTGAGGCCTAACTCCATCTACTAACCTTGGCTAATATTTCTTAATACCTTTGCCTAAAATCTATTTATCTCAGATTTAAAATTAATAACTGATCCTGCACCCACTGTCATTGTGAAAGACAGTTCCAAACATTGACCAGTCCTGCATAAACATGATTGAAAAGACAATTTATTCAACGCACTCTTGATATTTTAACTCGGTCAAAAAGAAGCAGTTTGTGTGTAGAATTATTCCTTCTGAATAGTCTGGACTGTCTTCTCAGACCATGCCCCATAGTTACAATCATAGAATCCCTACAGTGCAGAAAGAGGCCATTCGGCCCATCATGTCTGCACTGACCCTCCGAAGAGCATCCCATCAGACCCAGCCCACATTTATCATGACTAATCCATCTATCCTTGGTACTATGGACAATTTCATCATGACCAGTTCATCTAATCTGCACATTTTTGGACTGTGGTAGGAAACTAGAGAACGTGCAAATTCCACACAGGCAGGTGCTCAAGGCCGGCATCAACCCTGGCACAGTGAGGCAGCAGTGATAGCCACTGAGCCACCTAATAAACCCTGAATTAAAAACTAAGGCTTACCAAAGAAAAACCAATAGGACAGCATGTGCTGTAAATCAGAAACAAAAACAAAAATTGCTGGAAAGTCTCAGCAGGTCTGGCAGCATCTGTGGTGAGAAACCAGAGCTAAACGTTCCTTGAAGCTTGGTGATGTTACTGAGCAACGAGTAGAATTTTCCATTTCTTTCACTGACAAGACATCTTCTGCAGAGACAGCATGCAAGGTGTATCTGACTAAATAACCCTGGGTTTCCTGGGAGACAATTGCCTCTCCCAGGAATTCTGTCAGGTTGCATCCCTGTAATGTTTCAAATCCGCTGAAGGGGTTGTTGCAAAGCAAGCCATTGGCACCATGGCAGAAGTAGCTGCGTGTGTGTTTAAACAGAAATAATGTAGTGCTGGATGGAATGCTAACACGATAGATTGCCTATATTTAAGAGTGATGAACTGTGAGTGTGCGCGGCAGAGAACCTGGGGAGAAATAAGCCATCTGGAGTCAGAATGAGGAAGAGCGAAAATAAATTGAATCTCAAAAGTACTTTGAGAGAAAAAGCAGAGAATGGAAATGTCAATTTCAGTCGCATAAGCAAGATTGAAATCACAATTTATTCAATGCACTCTTGATATTTTCACTCAGGCAGAGAGTCAGAGCAGTTTGTGCAGAAGCCAGGAGTACTGGAGCCCACTTGAGGTAAAATATTGAAAAGCTGCTCTGATAAGGCAGCCGCAAATAAGGTGTATTAACCATTTCTTAGAGTCATACAGCATGGAAACAGACCTGTCGGCCTGACTCGTCTATGCTGACGAGCTTTATTAACCTGAACTAGACCCACTTGCCTGTGTTTGGCCCACTATCCCTTCAAACCTTTCCTGTTCATGTACTTATCCTTCCCAGGACCTGACATCACCACAATCTGAAAAACACCAGGGAAAGGCCATTCAGCCAAACAGCATCATAAAAGCCAACTTCTTAGGTCTTCAGACAATGGTTCTCCCCTAAGTTGCAAATAGAAAAATACCTCTATCCCATTTATTGCCATCTGACCCTCACACATTACCCTTCTGACTATTGAAGTAAGATGCCAGTGCCTGACAAGATGGCAGGACAGGGTGTGTTTGGATCTTTCTGTGCAGCAATTGACAATCACATTTGATTCCATAACAGCAGCCATTGCATTCCGGAGAAAGTCAGTTCTCTGGGGCGTATTTAGGATGATTCTCAAAGATATGGGATGCTGGAGTTTAATGTTTGGATAGAACTCCAAATTAGATGGAGTGACAAGTAGGGATTAGGCAGAGCCGGGCATGGGTTTTCAGAATCTGTAGGAGGCTGGCCCAGATGGAATTCCCAGCCGTGCACTCACATCCTGTGTGGAACAATTGTCGGGGGTTTCGTTGACATCTTTAACCTCTCCTTACTATGTTCTGAAGGTCCCATCTGCTTTAAGAAGACTTCCCGGTGCCAAAGAAAAATCACACAGCATGCCTCAATGACCACCATCCGGTTGCTCTGACCTCCATAATTATAAATGGCTTCAAGAGGTTAGTCACGGCTCACATCAACTTCAGCCTACCAGACTGCCTTGATCGTTTGCAATTCATTTACCCACACAACAGGTCCGTAGAAGATACTATCTCTTTGACCTGAAACTCAGCCCTGGAACATCTGGAAAACAAGGATATTTACATCAGGCTCTGTTGAAGCTCTGTCTTCAACACCATAATTCCAAACAAAATCATCTCTAAACTCCGACACCTCAGTCTCAGCTCCCCACTCAATAACTGGATCATGAGTTCCTGACCCATTGACCACAATCGGTTTTCCAAGATGGCAGCGGCAGGGTTAGCTCCTGAGTGCACAGCTCGGCTGCCCATGGCTCATGCGGCAGGTTCTGCCTCATTCACATGGCTCACATGTTATCATTCCTGCTTGAAAACATTGTTTTTTGTTTAGGTTACCCTCAGGCCCCTTCCAGATGGTCTCCTGCAGGAGGCCGGGCCCTGTGTATCTTCAACCCAGCTCCGTCTCAGCTGGTGGCATTGGAAGGCAAGCCAGGACACCTTTGGTCTACTTGGAGCCAGGACCCCATTGGTCAACTCAGAATCAGGACCCTGTCGGTCTACTTGGAGCCAGGACCCCATTGGTCTACTCGGAGCCAGGACCCTGTCAGTGTACTCGAAGCCAGGACCCCGTTGGTCTACTCGGAGCCAGGACCCTGTTGGTCAACTCAGAGTCAGGATCCTGTTTGTGTACTCAGTGCCAGGACCCCATTTATCTACTCCAAGCCAGGTTCATGTTGGTCAACTCGGAGCAAGGACCATGTCCATCTACTCGGAACCAGGACCCCGATGGTCCACTCAGAGCCAGGACTGTTAGTTAACTCGGAGCTAGGACCATGTCCGTCTACTCAGAGTCAGAACCCTGTTAATCTACTCAGAGCCAGGACCCTGTTGATCAACTCAGAGTCAGGATCCCGTTGGTCAACTTGGAGCCAGGACCCCATTGGTCTACTCAGAGTCAGAACCCCATCAGTCAATGTTCAGCATCAGGGGAGGTGTGGGACCCACGCTGTGTTACTCTCTACAGCTCGGAGGCAATGGAAGCGATAGATCCAATGGCAGCAGGAAAGGACCACAATGCCAGCACCCCAGGAACGATGTCGGATAGTGACAACGGGAGAAGGAGAGAGGGTGAAGTCTACGAAGAGGGAAAGATGAACTTTTGAATCTGTTTCAGGTTTAGTAATACTAATTTAATGTTAATTTATTCAGTATTTTACCAATTATACAATGTGTTCAGCCATTTATCCTATAGTCCAAGATGGTACTGGAATGTACCCACTTTTCACTGGCCCTAGGTACAAGCGACAATATTAAACAAATCTCAATAAATCTATAAAAAGTTGACAATACCTCTCCTACCATAATCCTGAACAACAGTGCCCCATAAGGCTGTGTACTCAGCCCCTATTGTATTCTTTATACACTCACGACTGTGTGGCAAAATTTCGTCCCATCTCTATTTGCAAGTTTGCCAACGATACCACCGTTGTAGGTCAGATCTCAAACAACAACAAGATGCAATTCGGAAAGAGACTGAGTGCTTAGCAGCATGGTGTAATGACAACAATCGCTCCATCAATGTCTGCAAAAGGAAGGAGCTGGTCATTGACTTCAGGAAGTGGAGTGGAGGGCATGCCCCACCTGCATCAATAGTGCTGAGGTGGAGATGGTCAAGAGTGTCAAGTTCCTGGGAGTGACAATCACCAGCAATCTGTCCTGACCCATCCACATCGATGGGATTATCAAGAAATCACAACAGCATCTTTACTTCCTCAGGAGGCTAAGGAAATTCAGCATGTCCACAAGGACTCTGACCAATTTTTATAGATACATCATAGACAGCATCCTGGCTGGATGCATCACAGCTTGGTATGGCAACTGCTCTACCCAAGACCACAAGAAACTACAGAGAGTCATAGAATCTCCAGAGAATCGTGAACACAGCCAGTTCATCACGCAAACCAGCCTTCCATCTATTGACTCCATCTATACTTTCCACTGCCTTGAGAAAGCAACCAACATAATCAAAGACTCCTCCCACCCTTTTATACTTTCTTCCACCCTCTTCCATCATGCAGAAGATCTAAAAGTTTGAATACACGCATGAACAGATTCAAGAACAGCTTCTTCCCAGCTGTTAGCAGACTTTTGAACAGGCCTCTCAAGTGTTAATTCTGATTTCTCTCTCACTGCTCCTTCTCTGCAGCTGTGATTTGGAGATGCCGGTGTTGGACTGAGGTGTACAAGGTTCAAAATCACACAACACCAGGTTATAGTCCAACAGGTTTAATTGGAAGCACTAGCTTTCGGAGCGCCACTCCTTCATCACGTGGTTGTGGAGTAGCGCTCCAAAAGCTAGTGCTTCCAATTGAACCTGTTGGACTATAACCTGGTGTTATGTGATATTTAACTCTGCAGCTGTAACACTGGATTCTGCACTCTGTTCTGTTACCCTGATGCACTTTGTATGGCAGCAAAACAACACTTTTCACAATATCTCAGCACCTGTGACAACACTAAATCAAACTCAAACTCAAATATATCCACGTGTACTGCTCGGGCTGTAAGTAAACAAGGTCCTTATGTTGATTTGTGGTCCTTTCGCATATGTGCTATTTTGTTCACTTTTGCAGCTTCTTAATAAAAAGAATACTTTACTTTTATTCCTCTTTATCCATTCCAAAGCCTTTGAATAATCCCCACCTGAGCGAGAGAACAGTTTTCCACGTCTGGTATAATGCAGAACACCCAACAAGCAAGGAAACCAATTTTAATCCCCCATCAGTTGCATCTTAATTGGCAAATAAAACAGGTTGAAGAATTAATCCCTTAGGATCTCACTAATTATGGTTCCTCAATTCTAATCATTCCGTGTAACTAACGTCTGTTTTTTGATCAATTTCCGTCCAACACTCTCTGTCCCTTTCACCCAGCCGTCTCCCTACATCTCCTTGTTTTATTAGCCTAGTGTCCTGGCATTGATTAAGGATTTCAGTATGTTATGTTCCAGAGCTTGCTGTAAGAACAATGCATAAGACACGCAGGAGTATGCTACTGTACAAATTATAAATGAAATAATAATCAAGAGCATCACCTCTGTGAACAAGGATGGAAACATGTCTGGAAACTTGCTCATTGTGTCTCATGCTGACCCTATTTCTTTCAGTCCCTGTCGGTGAACATATCTTTCCATTACTATTGTTTCTTATAGGGTTATTTGCCTAGGCAACAGGGAGCTGGTCAGAAGCGGGGGTTGGGACAGGATATTGGTGAGGAAGAGGTAACTCATGATAAAAGATTTCACTGTCCAAGGAAGGCAATCTCATGTGAAATCCTCCCTCTCCCACATTATCACTTCCAGTCTGTCACCTGAGACTCCTTGGAGACTCTGATAGAAATTGTGTATTTGAATATTTCTATTTCGACTCATTATTCTGAGAATATGCTCTCTGGTCCCAGAATGTCCCACAGGATGTATACAGACAGAAGCAAACATTGCTCTCTATCTTGGTTAAGCTTCTTTGTGCTCTTTCAATTCCTGCTTCTTGTGCATCCCTGATGCCCACTGTCCCTAACATTAACAGTTGTGTCAAAGGCTTTACATTATGGGGCAGTAATGGCCTGGAGACACAGTGCTTAGTACTATCAATAATACAATGACAACAATCAATAATAGCTCTTCTGAGGAAGGGTCACTGGACCCAAAAAGTTAACTGTGCTTTCTCTCTGTAGATACTGCCAGATCTGCTGAGTTTCTCCAGAGATTTGTTTTTATTTCTGATCTCCAGCATTTGCAGTTCTTTAGATTTTTTGTAATAGTTGACACAGTCACTGGGAATTGTTCTCAGCTAGACATAAAGTCTAGCAAAGGAACTGCAACGTAAACTGAAACACCTAGAAGACTCAATCCACTCCATCCACTCCACCCAGAAATTCCTTAACAAAGACACCAAGGTAGAGGACGACAATGTCATTGTTTCCTTTGACATGACAGCCCTATTCACATCAATAAACATCAGCCTAGCCAAAGAAATACTGGTCTCACTGCTAGATGAAGCAAGGACACAAACACCTGACAGCACCAACTCCATCAGCACAGACAGCACAGACAGTGTAGATCTATACTTCACAACCCACTTCACCTTCAACGACAAGCTCTACAAACAAATCAATTGGACACCTATGGGATCACCAATTTCAGGACTTCTAGCAGAACTAGTTATGCAGAGGTTAGAACGCACAGCCCTTCCCACGATCCAGCCCAAGCTTTGGGTCCGCAATGAGGATGACACCTTTGTCATCACGAAATGCCACAAATTAGAAGAAACCCACAAACACATAAACAACATTCTTACCTGTATAAAGTTCACCAAAGAGGAAGAGAATAATAACAGCTTCCCCTTCCTTGACATCATGGTAGAACGCAAAGCCAATGGAGAACTGCAGACCAGTGTTTACAGGAAAGCCACTCACACACTGCCCAGACACTCAGCTACAGGAGCAATCATCGCAACACCCAGAAATGGAGTTGCACCAGGACATTATTTAAATGAGTCACAACACACTGCAGCATCCAGGAACTACGAGACACCGCGGAAAACCACTTGTAGAATGTACTCAGGAACAATGGGTACTTAATAAGCACAGTCCACTGACTCCTGCGCAACAGACCTAAACAAGAAGACCCAACCAGAGAACTAGCCACCCTACCAGACATTAAAGACATCTTGGAGATGACCACCAGACTACTCCGGCCCCTAGGCATCATGGTAGCCCACAAACCTACCACCACACTATAACACCTCCTGATGAATTTAAAGGACCCCGTACCAACAACCAGCAGAACAAACGTCATATACAAAATACCCTGCAAGGACTGCAACAAACATTACATTAGACAGACAGGCAGGAAACTATCCACCAGAATACATGAGCACCAACTAGCTACCAAAAGACATGACCAACTATCACTGGTAACAACACACATAGACAGAGAGGGAGACCAGTTCGACTGGGACAATACATCCATCCTAGGACAGGCCAAACAAAGACATACTTGGGAATTCCTAGAGGTCTAGCATACAAACCAGAACTCCATTAACATATAGATTTGGACCCCATTTACCAACCTTTCAGAAACAGAACCGGAAATGATATCCCCGACCACAGCAAACCGAGACAAATAAATGGCAAGCAGGACAGAACACCAGCACTTCACCGGAGGCTCACTGATGATGTTACCTAACATGGTGACAAAATGTCTGAGAACAAACCTACCAGCTCAGCAAGCAAATTTACAACCTGAACTAGGTATTCTTGCCAGGATGTTAATCCAGCAACTCTGGGTTCAAATCTTGCTGTGAAATTAAGAGTCTAATGGTGACTATGAAACAATTCTCAGGAAAAACACCCATTTGATTCACTGATTCCCATGAGAGGAAAGGAAATCTGCTGTCTTTACCTGATCAGGCCGACAGAACCCACAGCAATGTGGCTGACTCTTAACTGGCCTTGGAGGGGCATAAATGGGCAATAAATACAGGCTAAGCCAGTGACATCCACATTCGGTGAATGAACAAAGAAAAGTTCTGGAACTGCTTCTAACTTTCAGCTCCCTTAAGTTCCTCCTTAAAACATACCTCATTGATAAGCTTTAGTTTGCCCATTCTTATACTTTCTTATATGGTCCAGTCAAATTTACTTCGATGCCACTTCTATGAAGCTATTTGGGACATTGGCAGCATTAAATGCTCTAATTGAATGCAATTTGTTGTGAATCATAAAATCGCTCAAGTGTGGAAGCAGCCTATTGAGTCTACACCAACCCTTCAAAGAGCATCCCACCCAGACCTATTCCCCCTACCCTATCCCTGTAACCTTGCATTTACCATGGCTAATCCACCTGGACTGCACATCCCAAGACATTATGGGTAGTTAACGTGACCAATCCACCTGACCTGCACATCTTTGGACTGTGGGAGGAAACCGGAGCACCCAGAGGGAACCCACACAGAGACAGGGAGCATAGGCAAACTCCACACAGAAAGTTGCCCAAGGATGGAATCGAACCCTAGTCCCTGGTGCTGTGAGGCAGCAGTGCTAACCACAGAGCCACTGTGCTGCCAATCTATCTTGTGGTATGCAACCATAAGATGTAGGAGCAGAAGTAGGTAATTCAAGCCCATCTAGTCTGCTCTGTTATTCAATGGAATTGTGGCTGACTTGATCATCTTCAAATCCACTTTCCTGCCTTTTCCCAAAACCCTTGACACCCTTCCTGATTTAAAAAAAATCTCAGCTTTGAATATCCTTAATGGCCCAGCATTGGCAGCCTTTTCTGGTGAAGAATTCCACAGATTCAGTACCCTCTGAGAGAAGGTTTCCTCCTCATCTCTGTCTCAAATGGACGGCTCCTTATTCTGAGATTATGCCCTCTGGTCCTAGACTGTCCCATGTGGGGCATATAAAACAGAGATAAACAGAGGTATAACAGTTGTGGCATGTATGATGAATGTGACTACATGGCATGTTCAACTTACATCCAGTTTTCAATGACACCAGCCTGTTCCTGTGTGAGGCACAGCCTGTAACTGGGAGGCAGCCTGTGTAACCAGGAAGCTATCTTTGTAACCAGGAAACTTCCCATTAGGAATGTTTCTGACCCACCACCCAATCATTGCAATGACTGATAAAATAAGCAATTAGTGTGAAGCCACTATGTACTCCTTCATTCCTCTCTGAAAATTGTGTTGCTCTTTTACTCTGCCACATCTGCTACGTGGAGTAATCTCAAGGAAACACTGTCGGGTGCCCTGCAAATGTTCACTGGGACAGCACTTAAGAGTGCCATTAGAGCTGCTGAGTACCCACTGATTCAGTGACTGGGATTTCGATTACCGCAGTGAACAGTCACAGAAACTTTGGAAGATCTGTCTGTGGTGAGTTCTCACATTTTCAAAGTCCCTTCAAATCTACTTGAAGGAGCAGTCGAGGGGTGATAGAGCATGCTTATTTGCTCAGATCTTTGAACGTAGGAGTTGAGATGTCATGTTGAGGTTGTACAGGATGTTGGTGAGGTCTCTTCTGGAATACTGCATGCAGTTTTGGTCACAATGTTATAAGAAGGATATAATCATGCTGAAGAGGGTTCAAAAGCGATTTACCAGGATGTTGCTGGGGTTGGAAGGTTTGAGTTATAAGGAGAGGCTGGATAAGGCTGGGACTTTCTTCACTGGAGCACAGGAGGTTGAGGTATGACGTTGTAGAGGTTTATAAAATAATGAGGGATACAGGTAACATGCATTGCAGGTGTCTTTTCCCGAGAGTGGAGGATTTCAAGATTGGGGGACATGTTTTTAAGCTGAGAGGAGATTTAAAAAGGACATGAGGGGCAATGTTTTTACACAAAGCGTTGTTCGTTTGTGGAATGAGCTTTCAGAGGAAATGGTGATGCTGGTACAGTTACAATGTGTAAAAGATATTGGATAAGTGCATGAATAAGAAAGGTTTGGGTCAAGCACAGGTAGGTGGGACTAGTTTAGTTTGGGATTATGGTCGACATGGACTGGTTGGAGTAAAGGGTTTGTTTCTGTGCTGTATGACTCGATCATTCTATGACTCTGTGACTTCGGGTCTGTACTGAATGGAGGTTAGAATGTTGAGACATTGAAACTTACAGAACCCTGAGGTGCCTGAATAGAGTGGATGTGGAGGAGATGTTTCCACTAGTAGAAGAGACTAGGATCTAAGGGCACAGTCTCAGAGTGAAGGGATGACCTTGTAGAACTGAGATGAAGAGGAATTTCTTCAGCCAGAGGGTGGTGAATCTGTGAAATTCATCACCAGAGAAGGCTGTGGAGGCCAGGTCAGTGTATTTAAGACAGAAATAGATATGTTCTTGATCAGTGAGGGGGTCAAGGGTTACGAGTAGAAGGCAGGAGGATGAGGTTGAGAAACATATCAGCCATGATTGAATAATGGAGCTAACGTGATGGGCCAAATGGCCTAATTCTGCTCTTATATCTTATGGTCTTATGGTCTTTATAAACCACTGATGCTTTGGCACAGTTTTGAGGTGATGTTCTGAAACTGACACAGCATTTTGGGAGGATTAGAGACTGATGCTGGAGGTGGGATTAAGATAATTCTATTAGTAACTGCAAGGGTAGTGTCCTAATTCCTTGAGAGTGGATTAGTCTCACATTATCAGTTAGACATGCCAACTCCTCTGAATAAACAGCAGCTCGGTCTCGCTCTCAGTATACTGTCCCCACTTGTTGATTATACGCAATTTGCTGCTGGGATTGATTGTTGATGCAGTCAGATCATACAGGATGGTGTCTGCTGTGCCTCTAGCAACCCTAAATTTAAACTGACAATTTCCCCAGTCCAGGTAAAACATGAATTCAATGTATAGCTTAACTTTGGAGTGGGTTTGTGCTGTCATTGTGATATTCTTTGATTTAGTGGCCCACCGATTCCAATATAAAAGCAAATGAAAAATGAAAACGCCACATAAAAGAGACCTAAGGGGCTACATTTTCATGCAGAGGGTTGTGCATGTGTTGAATAAGCTGCCAGAGGAAGAATGTGCAAACTCCACACAGACAGTCACCCAAGGCAGGAACTGAACCCAGGTCCCTGGTGCTGAGAGGCAGCAGTGCTAACCACTGAGCCACTGTACAATTACAACATTTAAAAGGCATCTGGATAGGTACATGATTAGGAAGGGTTTAAAAGGCTACGGGCCAAGTGCTGGCAAATGGGACTAAATCAATTTAGGGTATCTGATCGGCATGGATGAGTTGGACCGAAGGGTCTGTTTCCGTGCTGTACATCTCTATGACTCTATGTCATACAGCCACAGAGTTCTGCAGCACAGAAGAAACCACTTTGGCCCATCAGGTCTGTGCTCATCAACAACAACAAGCTAGCTCTTCTCATCCTGTTTTCCAGCACTTGGCCCATAGCCTTGTATGTTTTGGCATCGCAAGAGCAAATCTAAACATTTAGATTAGATTCCCTACATTGTGGAAACAGGCCATTTGGCCCAACAAGTCCAGACCAACCCTCCGAAGATTAACCCACCCAGACCTATTCCCCTACCCTATATTTACCATTTACTAATAAACCTAACACTGTGGGCAATTTAGCATGGCCAATTCACCTGGCCTGCACATCTTTGGATTGTGGGATGAAACTGGAGCACCCAGAGGAATCGCACGCAGATACAGGGAGAATGTGCAAATTCCCCATAGACAGTTGCCCAAGGCGGGAACTGAACCCGGGTCCCTGGTGCTAAGAGGCAGCAGTGCTAACCACTGAGCCACCATGCCACCCCTTTCTTAAATGTGCTTTCTGCCTCTGCCTTGTAGACAGAGAGTCCCAGATTTGCACCCCCCCCCCCAAGTGAGAAAAAAATTTCTTCACATCCTCCTCTAAGCCCCATGCCCCTTCCCTAAATGTATGCCCCGATCATTGATCGTTTCATATAAAATTCCAACTTGGTCCCTAGTCTTGGGAAGGAGAAGGCTGGGGCACTACTTCCCTACTCTATGCCTTTGTTTCTCAGTGTTACACCCAGAAGTGTTTACTCACGGTTTGTTAATATACAAAAGCAGCCACAAACAGAAAGTCTAGAAATTTGTACATAGAGTGTCTGATTTGGAGAATATCAGGGATATCCACACACAGCCAATCCTCTCAGTAGATTCTTCAAGTCTCTTCCTGGCCTCATACGCCTATATAAGCCATTCCTTGAATAATCATAGAATCCCTATAGCATGGGAGCAGGCCATTCAGCCCATCGAGTCCACACCGACCATCCGAACAGCAACCTACCCAGACCTATGCCCTACCATAAAACCCTGCATTCCCTATGCTGATCCACCTAACCTATACATTTCTAGAT
Organism: Chiloscyllium plagiosum; assembly: GCF_037043375.1. Lineage (NCBI taxonomy): Eukaryota > Metazoa > Chordata > Chondrichthyes > Orectolobiformes > Hemiscylliidae > Chiloscyllium > Chiloscyllium plagiosum. The sequence goes on from NW_028270171.1 coordinate 8,250,569, forward strand.
ATTGTGGGCAATTTTGCATGGCCAATCCACCTTAACCTGCCATCTTTGGACAGTGGGAGGAAACCAGGGCACTCAAAGGAAACCTATGCAGACACAGGGAGAATGTGCAAGCTCCACACAGACAGTCACCTGAGGCTGAAATCGAACCTGGGTTCGTGGCATTGTGGGGCAGCAGTGCTAACCACTGAGCCACCTGGCCAACTCAATGTTGCTCACACATTCTTCTTCTCACTCACAATCCTCTTGTACACACTTGAGCTCAATCCTTTCTGTTGTACACCCACAAGCCTCTTGCTTGCCCCTTGCTCACTGAAAATCTGTTCACTTACAGTGACTCATACTCATTTACAATTCTCTCTCACTTCTTTCATACAAGCTCAAAGCCACTCTTTGATATTGGTAGGATATAGAGAGGTGGATCGGGGACTACAACAATAACAACTCAGGTTTACATAGCACCTTTAATGTAATAGAATGCTACATAGGAGCATTGTCAGCAAAATGTGTTACAGAGTCAGTTAAGAGATATTAGGACGAGCTTTAGTTATAGAGAAAGCTGGGACTTTTTCATTGGAGTGTTGGAAGTTGAGAGATGACCTTATAGAAGTTATAAAATCATGAGGAGTATAGATAGAGTTAATGATAGGTGTCTTTTTCCCTAGGATAGGGGATTTCAAAATTTGGGGTCACATTTTTAAGGTGAGAGGAGGGAGATTTAAAAAAGACATGAGGGTCAAATTTTTAACATGGTGGATAGTTCATGTGTGGAATGAAGTTCCTGAGGAAGTGTGGATGCGGGCACAGTGACAATGTTTAAAAGTCACTTAGATAAGCACATGAATAAAAAAGGTTTGGACACTCTCTGCTCATTCCTGAAGAAGGGCATGTGCCCGAAACGTCGAATCTTCTGTTCCCTAGATGCTGCCTGACCTGCTGTGCTGTTCCAGCAATAAAGTTTCAGCTTGGAGGGATATGGGCCAGGAGCAGGCAGGTGGGTCTGGTTTAGTTTGGGACGATATTTGACATGAACTGGTTGGAGCGAAGAGTCTGCTTGCGTGCTGTATGAGTTGGCAATGGAATCACTGAGGAAGCAATTGCCATGTTGCCTAGCAGGAATGTTCTGCAAGGATAAGCTCAGATTATCAGGAATTGGCAGTTCAGTCTGTGTGGTAAATTATAGTAAAAAGGCGTTTACAAAGGGATCCTGTGGTGCAGCGGTAGTATCCCTACCTTTTGTCCTACTTGCACTGGAAATATGTCATAAAATGTGTGATGAGGCTAACTGAAAATATCTATTGGGTTATAGGTCATTTTATACAAGAATTACCGAAAATAAATAGGACAACTTGTTTTAAAATTGATACAAGCCAATTGCAGCTTGCCTGTCTCACGATACCTTCCCAGACCTTAAATAAAACAATAACCATTCCCCTGGCAACTGAATATTTAGCAATAATAAAAGACAGATGTGTAATGGTTTAACAATTTCTGACAAGTAGCAATTCTCTGTCAACACTTGCTCTGAGAGAGATTTGTTAATTGTCAGTAATTAGCCTTGTAATGTTCCTGTTCCACCCATCAGTTCTGCTTTGACTTCAAGTGACTAGCAGGTGTGTCTCAGTATCTCCCACGGTTTGTCACCATTCCCTGACCCCGTGGAAAAACCTTGTTGTTCATTATCAACTCATTGCATCCTTAGAAGTACACAACTACAATGCTCACTCTATGCTCAACTCCTTTGTTACTGAGTATAAAGCAGTAAGAACAGGCCATTCAGCCCTTTGTGTATTGTGCGCAGTTTTGGGCCCCATATCTCAGGAAGGATGTACTGGCGCTGGAGCGTGTTCAGAGGAGGATCACGAGAATGGTCCCAGAAATGAAAAGCTTAACATATGAGGAATGTTTGAGGATGCTGGGTTTGTACTCAATAGAGTTAGAAGGATGAGGGGGGGATCTAACTGAAACTTACAGAATACTGAATGGCCTGGACTGATTGAATGTTGGGAAGATGTTTCCATTGGTAGGAGAGACTAGGACCTGAGGGCATAGCCTTAGAGTCAAGGGAAGACCTTTTGGAACGGAGATAAGGAGAAACTTCTTCAGCCATTGATTCATTGGTGAATCAATGGAATTCATTACCACAGAAGGTTGTGGAAGCCAGGTCATTGAGTATATTTAAGAAAGAGATAGATAGGTTCTTGAGTATCAAGGGCATCAGGGGTTATGGGGAGAGAGTGAGAGAATGGGGTTAAGAAACTGATCAGCCATGATTGAATGGTGGAGCAGACTCGATGGGCTGAATGGCCTAATTTATGCTCCTATATCTTATGGTCTTATGGTGTCCATTTCAGTCAAACTGTAATTGACATGCACTTCAAATTCATAAAATGATCTTCATTCATGGAAACACAGAAAATCAGAGCATGAATAGACCATTTGTCACATCCACAGTAATCACAGCAATAGCCTAGTGGTATTATCGCTGGATGGTTCTAGGAACCTGGGTTCAAAGGCTGCCATGGCTGATGGTGGAATGTGAATTCAATAAAAATCTGGAACTAAAAGTCAAATGATGACCATAAATCCATTATTGATTGTATAGAGAAAAAAACCATCTGGTTCACTAATGTCCTTTAGGGAAGGAAACAGCCATCTTTACCCAGTCTGGCCTACATGTAACTCTAGGCCAACACTAACCTGGTTGACTCTTAACTGCCCTCTGGGTAATAAATGCTGGCCTAAGCCATGAATTAATTTTTAAAAAGTCCAAGTCAATACTCTGTTTCCACTTTCTCCCCACATCATTCTTGAAAATATTAAATATTTTAGCCTCTGTGGTTCACTGCTCCATATCTCGGTAACCTCCTCAATCCTTACAGACTTCAATGCTTGCACATCCCCAATTTTCAATGCCACCCACATCCCCACTTCTTGCAGCTCCATCAGTGGCACTGATAACCAGAGGCTGACTACTCCCTTCCCAGAACCTCTCTGCCACTCTCAACTCCTTAAAGATGTTCCTTCAAAACTACGTAATTTAGCAAGCTTTGCCTGAACATGTGTTACATTTTGTAGGAGTATGCTTCTTTTACTGAGTTAAAAGTGCTAAAGGAATGCAGTCTGCTGTTGTATTAGCACATTTTCAAATCCCAGAAACACTCTCGGGGAGTGCTATATAAATGTAATGTACCATCTGAATGTAACTTCTTGTGTTTTCACACTTTCAAATATCATTTTCCGTGGCAGAAAATTCCACAGGCTTACTGCTCTCTGGGTGAACAGATTTCTCCTTATCTCAGTCCTAAGTGGCCTACCCCATATCCTTAAACTGCGATCCCTGGTTCTGGAGTCCTTGGTCATCGGGAACGCTCTTTCTGCCTTTACTCTGTCTAGTCCGCTTAGAATTTTATCGGTTTCAATGAGATCACCTTTCAATCTTCTATCCTCCAGTGAATATAGTCCTAACTGATCCAGATCCAATTCAATCTTTCTTGGTACCCTGACCAGACAACAATTTGCCAGCCTTGGTCTTGGGAATTTCCATGGGTCTTTTGAAGGAGAGAGTTGCCAATAGGAGTGACAATCACCAACAATCCATCCTGGTCCACCCACCTAGATGCACAACAATACTCTTTTTCCTCAGGTGGCTAAGGAAATTTGGTATGACCACAAGGACACTCATCAACTTTTGCAGATGCCCCGTAGAAAGCATTCTATCCAGATGTATCATGGCTTGGTACAGCAACTACTCTGCCCAGGACCGTAAGAAACTACAGAAATTTGTGAACACAGCCCAGTCCATCATGCAAGCCAACCTTCCATCCATCAGCTCCATCTACACTTCCCACTGCCTCAGGAAGACAGTCAACATCATCAAAGACCCCTCCTACCACAGTTATAATCTCTTCCAAACTCTTCCATCAGGCAGAAGATACAAAAGCTTAAACACACTTACTGACAGGTTCAAGAACAGTTTCTTTCCTTTTGTTATTAGACTTTTGAATGGACCTCTCAAATTTCAAATCTAATGTTGATCTTGCTTTGTGTGCACCTTCTTTGTAGCCATAACTTTGTTTTCCTCACTTTATTCTATCAACCTATGAACTTTATGTCTTTGTATGTCTCTGCCGGTACTGAATGCAAAACAAAACTTTTCACTGTACTTAGGTACACGTAACAATAATAAATCAAATCAAATTTCCATCACCCTTTGTGTGAAAGGTTTGCAGATGGACACTGTCAGAACTTTATCAATTCAACCTGACTGAATGATTGAGACCTAACTTATTCTGCAGCAAAATTTGAGGAAGGTTGATGCGCTGAGAGTTAGAGTCTCCTTCTCACTACTGCCTTTTTAATTCTCTGGGATTTTTCACCTCTGTTGAACTATCTCATGTTCTTGGAATCTTCTTGGAGATCAGAATCTGTACCGTTTATCTGCCTGCCAGCGTGTCGAAAGCGAATGGTTCCAGCGATGAGGCAAAGCCAGATTGTGTTTCCTCAGTTTAATAATGCTTGTCATCTCTCATTAGTGAGAAAGACAGGCATGCCATCCACCTTCTGTCCCTTGTTAGTCTCGGGTCTGAGAATTTTTCTGATTTACTGAGCAATGGTGTTTTCTCCAGCAGTAGCTTGGGAAGATCTGATCAGGCTTGTGCCCACTGACCAATGTTGGTTCACAGTCTGATGATACCTTGAGTTGAAAATTCTCACCCTGGCTTTTAAGTACCTCTGTGGTTTACTGCTCTGTGTCTCTGTAACCTCCCCAAGTCTGATAATCCTCACAGATTTCGGTTCTCCACAAATTCTGATCTCTTACGCATCCCCAATTTTCAATGCTCCACCAATCTCCGCCTTCCCTTTGCCCATTTAGCAGCACAAACAGCTAGAGGCTGAGTAATTCCCTCCCCGAACATCTCTGCCTCTCTTCTCTGTAATGACATTGGCTTCAAACCTAGCTATTTGACCAAGCTTTGCCTAACATTTCAAGTGGCTGTCTTTCATTTTATAGGATTATGTTCCTTTTACTATTTTCAAGATGCTATATAAATGCAATCTGTTGTTGTATTAGCACATTTTCAAATCCCCGAGACACTCTTGGGGAAAGCTAAATAAATGTAAAGTACCATCTGAATGTAACTTATTGTGTTTTCACACTTTTAAATACCACAGGCAGTTTCGGGGAGGGCTATATAACTGTATGTTGCCATATAAATATACCTTGTTCTTGCATTAACACATTTTTAAATAACACAGGCACTCTAGTGAGGGGCAAGGGGGGGGGGGAACGTACAAAGTCAACCTTAACCTACAGAATAAAGGGAGGTAGTTCAAGGCATTAGGTTCTGACATGCATCATTCAAACTACAACCTCAATCCAAACACATGATATCTTTCATTTCATTGTTGTTTGTGGCAGCTTTTTGCAGGTTGCTTGTCCATTCCGTTTGCCTTCAAAAGAACAGCAATTATCGAGTTTTGAGAAGATTTGTAGCTCAGGTTGAGGTTCGGGGTGTAAGTTCACTCGCTAATCTGGAAGATTCCTTTTCAGACATTTCGTCACCACACTAGGTAACATCATCAGTGAGCCTCTGATGAAGCACTGGTGATATGGCCCACTTTCTATTTATGTGTTTAGGTTTCCTTGGGGTTGGTGATGTCATTTCCTATGGTGAAGACCATCCAAGACGCCAAGATAGAAGAGGATGAAATACTGGTCTCCTTTGACGTAACAGCCCTGTTCACATCATCAACATCAACCTGGCCAAGGAAACACAATTAGAAGAACCAAAACATATACACCAAAACAGCACCGACTTCATCAGCAAGGACAACATTGTCAAGCCAGTGGACCTATGCCTTACCACCCACTTCACCTTCAACAACAAAACCTACAGCCAAACCAACAGAACACCCATGGGATCTCCGATATCAGAGTTCTTAGCAGAGGCTGTAATGCAGAGACTGGAACAAACAGCTCTGCCAATTATCCAACCCAAACTTTGGGTCCGCTACGTGGATGACACCTTTGTCATCACTAAATGAAACAAATTAGAGGAAACCTTCAAGACCATCAATAATACCCTGACTGGCATGAAATTCACTAAAGAGGAGGAAAACAACAACAAACTGCCATTCCTAGATGTCACAATAGAATGAACAGCTAATGGGGAACTTCAAACAAACATCTACAGGAAAACAACACATTCTGACCAAATACTGAACATCAGAAGCAACCATCCCAACACCCACAAACAGAGCTGCATTAGAACATTATTTCAAAGAGACACCACACACTGCAGCATAGAGGAACCACAGAGACCAGAGGAAAATCCCCTATACAATGTATTAAAAAAGAACGGGTACTGAATGAACATGGTCCGCCAACCTCTCAGCAACAAACCCAAACAAACAAACAAAACGTGCCCAGAAACCCTAGCCACACTCCCCTACATCAAAGACATCTTGGAAATGACTGCCAGACTACTCAATCTCTTGGCATCATGGTAGCCCACAAACCCACCAACGTACTAAAACAGCAGCTGATGAACTTGAAAGATCCTATACAGACAACAAGCAAAACGAAGGTCATTTACAAAATACCTTGCAAGAACTGTAACAAATACTACTGTGGATAAACAGGCAGAAAACTAGCCACCAGGATACACAACATCAACTAGTCACAAAAAGACATGACCCACTATCACTACTATCTTTACATACAAATGAGGAAGGACACTACTTCGACTGGAACAACACACCCACCATAGGACAAGCCAAACAGAAACACGCATGCGAATTCCTGGAGGCATGGCATTGCAACTGGAACTCTATCAACAAACACCTTGACTTAGACCTTTACTACTCCCTGAGAAAAAGAATGGGAAATGACATCACCACAGGAAATGACATCACCAACCCAAGGAAACCTAAACACATAAATAAAAAGCTGGCTATACCACCAGTGCTTCATCAGAGGCTCACTGAAAATGAACCGTCCAGCTCAGCGAGCAGACTTATATCCAGAACAGCAGTTATATTTCAAATATAGCATTGCAAGAATAAACTCATGACAGAGTAGAAAGAGGCTAGTCAGCCCACTGAGTCTGCACCAACCCTCCAAAAAGCAAGCCACCCTATTCCCTGCATTTTCCATGGCTAACCCACCTTGCCTACAAATCTCTTAGCATGGCCAATTCACCCTAACTTGCATATCTTTGGATTGTGGGATGAAACTCACACAGGGCATGGAGAGAACATAGAACTAAACAGCATAGGAACAGGCCCTCCAGCCCACGATGTTGTGCTGAACATGACGCCAAATTAAACTAATCCCTTCTGCCTGCCCTTGGTCCATATTCCTCAGATATTCATTTAAAAGTCTCTTAAATACCTCATCTTATCTGCTTCCATTACCAGCCCTGGCAGCAGCTTCTAGGCTCCTACCACACTTTGTGATGCTTGAAAGCATGCAAGCTCCACACAGGTAGTCACCCAAGGCTGGAATTGAACCCAGGTCCCTGGCACTGTGAGGCAGTTGTGCTAAGCACTGAGCCACCATGCCACTCACATTATGTTTGGCTATTGCATTGGCTGAACAGCACCTACTCATCCTGCGAACATGAAAGCTGTCATTTGCAAATATATAAACAAGAGGAAGACAATGAACCTATAGAATCATAGAATCATAGAGTCTTATAGCCCAGAATGATGCCATTGACCTGTTGTGTCTACACTGGCTCCCAAAAGAGTTACTCAGCTGATCCAATTCTCCATAGCCTTCTACCTTCATCCCTTTCAGATATATATCCAGATCAGGTGAATTGGCCATGCTAAATTGTCCGTAGTGTTAGGTAAGGGGTAAATATAGGGGTATGGGTGGATTGCGCTTCGGCGGGGCAATGTGGACTTGTTGGGCCGAAGGGCCTGTTTCCACACTGTAAGTAATCTAATCTAATCTAATCTCTGTTGAAACCTCCCATGGAATCCGCTTCCACCATCTCCCAGGCAGCGCTTTCCAAGTCCTAACAATCCTAACAAGACAAGTTGATGAGGGTCGAGTGGTGGATGTTGTGTATATGGACTTCATTGAGGCATTTGATAAGGTTCCCCATGGTAGGCTCGTTCAGAAGGTCAGGAGGAATGGAAACAGGGAAATTTAGCTGTCTGGATACAGAATTGGCTGGTCGACAGAAGACAGCGAGTGGTAGTGGAAGGAAAATATTCTGCCTGGAAGTCAGTGGTGAGTGGTGTTCCATAGGGCTCTGTTCTTGGGCCTCTACTCTTTGTAATATTTATTAATGACTTGGATGGGGAGATTGAAGGATGGGTCAACAAGTTTGCAGACGACACAAAGGTTGGAGGTATCATTGACAGTGTAGAGGCAAATCCCTTGAATTAAATCCAGCTTCCTGTATTACCAAACAAGCCCAATGTCAAACAAACACAGCATGGGGAATCAGAGCGGGTACCTAGAACTTGACATAAAGGGCACAAGGTTTAGGGTGACATTGACAGGATGCAGAGATGGGCTGAGAGGTGGCAGGTGGAGTTCAACCTGGATAAATGTGAGGTGATGCATTTTGGAAGGTTGAATTTGAAAGCTGAGTACAGGATTAAGGATAGGATTCTTGGCAGTGTGGAGGAACATGGGATCTTGGTGTGCAGGTACATAGATCCCTTAAAATGGCCACCCAAGTGGACAGGGTTGTTAAGAAAGCATATGGTGTTTCGGCTTTCATGAACAGGGGGATTGAGTTTAAGAGCCGTGAGATCTTGTCGCAGCTCTATAAAACTTTGGTTAGACCGCACTTGGAATACTGCGTCCAGTTCTGGTCGCCCTATTATAGGAAAGATGTGGATGCTTTGGAGATGGTTCAGAGGAGGTTTACCAGGATGCTGCCTGGAATGGAGGGCTTATCTTACGAAGAGAGGTTGACTGAGCTCAGACTTTTTTTATTGGAAAAAAGAAGGAAGAGAGGGGACCTAATTGAGGTGTACAAGATAATGAGAGGCATAGATAGAGTTGATAGCCAGAAACTTTTTCTCAGGGCAGAAATTGTTAACACGACGGGTCATAGTTTTAAGCTGTTTGGCGGAAAGTATAGAGGGGATTTCAGAGGCGAGTTCTTTACGCAGAGAGTTGTGAGAGCATGGAATGCGTTGCCAGCAGCAGTTCTGGAAGCGAGGTAATTGGGGACATTTAAGAGACTGCTGGACATGCAAATGGTCACAGAAATCTGAGAGTTCATACATTAGGTTTACCTCACATGAGGATCAATGGTCGGCACAACATCGTGGGCTGAAGGGCCTGTTCTGTGCTGTACTGTTTTATGTTCTATGTTCTCTGAGTCAAGACTTTTCATGAGCCTGTTCCACTGTTCAGTTAGATTGTGGCTTATCTTCACTTCCAGTTCATTTATCCAACTTTTCTCCATAACCCTGAATCCAATGTAAGTCTATTGATCTCAATCAGGTGATTTCCAATTGTCCATCTCTGAGGGTAAGTAGCTATTAGATTTCCATTGTGTTTTATGTTAAACATTCCTTCCTGAAAGTTGCAGCTCTGACCTTTAGCTTGCTTTTTGCTGTTCTGGATCAGTAAAGGGAATTGTTTCTCTGCAGGGAATCTTCTGGAGGTTTCAGCAATCTGGGCTGTGGCAGAATCTGAGGGTTTGGTGATGCCACTCCTGAGGTGGGGAGAAATTTGCTGTACCTTTTGTGCTTTCCTCATTCAGTATGGTGACTGTCTCACTGAGCAGCGGCAAGTTGCTAATTGGTGGCAATTGTTGCTTCTAAAAGGCAAATCCCTTGAATTAAATCCAGCTTCCTGTATTACCAAACAAGCTCATGTCAAACAAACACAGCATGGGGAATCAGAGCGGGTACCTAGAACTTGACATAAAGGGCACGAGGTTTAGGGTGAGAAGGGAAAGATTTAAAATGGACCTAAGGGGTAACTTTTTCATGCAGAGGGTGGTACGTGTATGGAATGAGCTGCTAGAGGAAGTAGTGGAGGCTGATACAATTACAACATTTAAAAGGTGTTTGGTTGGGTATATGAATAGGAAGGGTTTAGAGGATATGGGCCAAATGCTAACAAATGGGACTAGATTTATTTAGGATGTCTGGTTAGAGTTGGATCGAAGGGTCTGTTTCTGTGCTGTACATCTCTGTGATGTACAAGTTGACATTGTTCTGAACCGTTTAGCAGGGGTAGGGATGGGTTCAGGTCAGGCCGTCGTTTTTGCACTCTGTCCGATGTTTACCCTCCAGGAGGATGTGTTAAGCTACACAATCAGTGTGGGATATTGGCAAGTGAGACCTACCGGTGAACTGCTCGCTGACCAGATTTCCACTGACTGGGCAGTTTAAAAAACGCTTCTATTATGTACACATCAAAACACAGGCAGAGATTGCAAGTTGTAATAGTTCAAGCTGTCATCGGAGCTTGTCAATTCGAACTTAGTGCTACAACAATGTATGCAGTAAGTTATTAGGCTCTGGCTCATACCATTCAAGTACATTTATCTTGCCAGTGACAGTGTTGCTGCCAGTGATTTTGATCAACGCCGTGATTTTTTTGTGTAATAAACAAGTTAATAATTGCTTGTCCCATCTGTTACCGTGAATTACTCTGTCACGGACTGATTGAAGAGGACAGCCGCAATCAAATCAGTGTGACAGATGGACAGCACCTACTGTGTGAACTGTCACAGCCCCTTCTGTGTCATTGCGAATTATCCTGCTGAATTAAAGGGCGCTGTAAATTGATATTTGCATCATTAAATGGTCAGATCCGATTCCAGTCATCCAGGGCTTTGCAACAAATCAATGAGAAGTAAACTGTGAGAAGGAACCAGACTTTTAATCAATAGAACATCTGCTGAGAGAACTGTTTACCAAGTGAATAAACAATTGCAAAGTTCCGTGCAGTAAGAAACACACAAAGGATGCATTTTTCCTGCTCTCGTGATAATTGACTTTTTCTATCGAGTGTATGTCAGGGCTGAGTTGTCCCCATCCTGTTAAAGTCTGAGTTGTAGCAATGTGACTGGGATTGGTATTCAGGAAAGGTGCTGGAGAATGACTGTGGCAGATTGCCAAAGTCAGGATGCAAGGGCTATTCGGGGATGGGACATGAAGCAAAGTGGGGTTGAGGGATGGTGGTAATATCCGTCGACTAGCAATCCAGAGCCCCATGTTAATGGGCTGGGGACATACGTCTGAACCCCACCATGGTAAATAGTAATTTCAATAAAATCTGAATTTTGGGGCAGCACGGTAGCTCAGTGGTTAGCACTGCTGCCTCACAGCACCAGGGACCCAGGTTCAATTCCAGCCTTGGGCAACTGTCTGTGTGGAGTTTGCACATTCTCCCTGTGTCTGCGTGGGTTTCCTCTGGGTGCTCTGGTTTCCTCCCACAGTCACAAAGATGTGCAGGTTAGGGTGAATTGGCCATGCTAAATTGCCCATAGTGTTAGGTGTTAGTGTTAGCATTTGTCAGAGGGAAATTGGTCTGGGTGGGTTACTCTTCAGAGGGTCAGTGTGGACTGGTTGGGCTGAAGGGCCTGTTTCCACACTCTAGGGGATCTAATCTAAAAAAAAGAGCTGACCTAATAGTGACCATTTGACCACTATTGATTGTTGTTAAACAAAACATTTGGTTCACTTGGATGTGGGCACAACTACAACATTTAAAAGACATTTGGATAAGTACATGACAGAAAGTGTTTGAAGGGATATAGGCCAGGAGCAGGCAAGTGGGACCAGTTTAATTTGGGATTATGTTTGGCATGAACTGATTCAACTGAAGGGTCTGTTTCTGTGTTCTATGACTCTATGGTTCTAAGACAAATGCCCTTTAGGGAAGGAAATCTGCCATCCCTAACTGGTCTGGTCAAATGTAGGGTCACATGTGACTCCAGTCCTCACGTCAATTTGGTTGACACTTTACTGCCATCAGGGTAATTAAGGATGGGCAATAAATGTTGACCCAGCCAGTGATGCCCACATCCTGTGATTAAATTAAAAAAAACAAAGCCAATCTTATTAACTGGGGGCGTGGTCTCAAAACGCAGAATGGAGCAAATCTCTCCTGTAAGACTGTAAGATACAGGAGCAGAATTAGGCTATTCAGCCCATCAAGTCAGCTCCACCATTCGATCATGGCTGATGTTCCTCAATCCCATTTTCCTGCCTTCTCCCTGTAATCCTTGATCCCCTTAACTAATCAGGAACCTCAATGACCTGGTCTCCACAGCTTTCTGTTTCTCTTTGTTCCTATATTAATACAGGGATATCCACCAACTGAGGCATGTAATGTTCCAATTAACAGCCACTTCCAGCCCCAATGAGCATTTTGTTTCCCTTGAACCTGTTAACTCAGGGCTGGGCACATTTCTGAGTGACACCAGCAGTGTAGGTTCAATCCACACACCAGCTGAGGTTACCATGAAGTCTCCACTTTCTCAACCTCATCTGTCACCTAACGTGTGGAGATCCTTAGGTAGTTCACCCTTCTCTCTAATGAGAGTGTGGGACACAGTGACTTTTATACGTTTTCACAGAATGTGCCTTCATTGCTCAGACCTTTGCGAACAGGATTTGGGACATCAGGTTGAGGTTGTACAGGATATTAATGAGGCTTCTTCTGGAGTACTGTGTCCAGTTCTGGTGACCCAGTTATAGGAAAGATATTATTAAGCTGGAGAGGATTCAGAAGAGATTTACCAGCATGTTGCCAGGAATGGAGGGTTTGGGTTATAAGGAGAAGCTGGATAGGCTGGGATGCTTTTCACTGGAGCATAGGAGGTTGAGGAGTGACCTTATAGAGGTTTCTAAAATCATGAGGAGAATGGGTAAGGTCAACGGCAGATGTCTTTTCCCGAAGGTGGCGGATTTCAAGCAAGGGGGCATATTTTTTAAGGTGAGAGGAGAGAGAATAAAAATGTCATGAGGAACAACATTTTTACACAAAGGGTGGTTCGCGTGTGGAATGAACTTCCAGAGGAAGTGATGGATGTAGGTACAGTTACAATGTCTAAAAGACATTTGGGTAAGTACATGAGTAAGAAATGTTTGGAGGGATATGGGCCAAGCGCAGGCAGGTGAGACTAGTTTAATTTGGGATGATGTTCGGCATGGTCTAGTTGGACTGAAGGGTCTGTTTCCGTGTTGTGTGCCTCTATGACTCTATGGAAGAAGTGCAAATTGTGATGTTTATTATGGCTCACTGTGTGTTCCTGCAACAGTTACTCGATGATTCTATGTGCAGTTTACACAGTCAACACACATGACAATAGAGTGGGCTAAATTAAATCACAGTCTTTGATATTTGTAACTGGTTCACAATTCTGGTATTGTCATGCAAATGTTCAAATCCAGTAGCAGATGTACAAATTTGCAAAACTGTCGCAGAAACAGATTGAGCAATACAAACTTTTGGGGAATACTGCAAAGTAAAAACACATGGGAATTTAAGTGTATGTGGATCTTCATCGGTAGATCCACATCTTTCATTCCTACTGCTGAAGCCTGGTAGTTGACATTAACTGTTTGAGGAATAGTTCATTCTGTGTTTTTAAGCCCAGCCTCATAAATGGTTTGCTCCAGGTAACCATTTAGTGGTTGTCCTGACCTTGGGTACAATATAAATGTAATTTCTTTCTTTACATAAGTAACTGAGTTGAGAGAAAGTGTGGCTTCTGATGGTAACCTTTGTATAGTATGCAAAGGGAAATTGGACACCAAAGCAACAGTAGTTTTATATTCCGAGTTAGTGAAAGCATATGGGCAGGAGCTGACATTTAAAAAAAACGGAACTATTTATAATCACTGAAAATCTGCAGGCTAGCTGCATTTGTACTTGGTTCCTTTCGGAATATCTGGCTTTCCAGATTTGTACTGACCAACTCCAGCAAGGATACCAGAGCCATCACTCTAATGCAGTCTGTACAGGGTGACCTATTGCTATTGTTGCTAATCTTTTAATCCAGACACTTCAGTAATATTCAAGGAACCTGGGTTTGAATCCTGCTAAGGCAGATGTTGGAATTCGAATTTAATAAGTCAAGAGTTTGATGATAACTATAAAACTGTTGTTGATTGTTGGCAAAACTTATCTGGTTTACTAATGTTCTTTAGGAAAGGAAACTGCCAACCTTACCTGGTCTGGCCTACATGTGACTCCAGACCCACAGCAATGTGGTTGACTTTTAACTGCTCTCTGGGCAATTAGGGATGGGCAATAAATACTGGTCTAGCCTGTGATACCCTCATCTCGTGAATGAGTTAAAGAAAAAGTTCTCACTGAGGAATTGCAACAATTTTCAAACCTCATGATGGGGATCACAGTGTGAAAAAGTTTGGAAAGGACTGGACCAGACTCCCAATACTCTTTCCCCACAGACATCTAAGTTACAAGCTTTAAAGAAGTGCCATACATTAACACTGTTTCTCCCTCCACAGATGCTGCCAGACTTGCTGAGTTTCTCCAGCATTATCTGTGTTTGTTCAAGTTATTCCCTTTCAGGGATATACCCATCTCCCTTTGAAAAGTATGATTGAATCTACTTCAGGGGTCACAGTCTAAGGATACGGGTAGGCCAGTGAAGAGAAATGTCTTCACCTAGAGTGTAGTGAGCCTGTAGAATTCTCTGATGCAGAAACTGGTTAAGGCCAAAACATTGAATCTTTTCAAGGAGTTAGATGTAGTTGTTGGGGCTAAATGGATCAAAGGATACTGGGGGAAAGTGGGAAGAGGGAATTGAGTTGAATGTACTTAATGATGGAGGAGGCTTGAAGGCTGAATGGCCTACTCCTGTTTTCTATATATCTGTGTTTCACATAGCACATTTGAGATCATAACATGTTTATGTGTAAAAGAAAATTCTCTCCATCTCTCCTGTGGTATTATTACCAATTATCTTAAATCTGTGTCCCTTAACAAACCCCCCCCCCCCCCCCCTGGCAACTGGAAATGATTTTGTTTCATTTATCTGTCAAAGCTCTTAATGATTCTAAGCACTGCACTAAATCGCACTTTAGCCCTCCTGCTTTAAGAATACCAATCAGGCTTCTCCCATCTGAACATAAATGGTCAATGTGACACAGTGGCGCAGTGTTTAGCTCTACTGCCTCATAGTGCCAAGGATCCAGGTTTGATTCCACCCTAGGGTAACTGTCTGTGTGGAGTTTGCACATTCTCCCCGTGAATGTGTGGGTTTCCTCTGGGTGCTCCAGTTTCCTCCCACAGTCCAAAGATGTGCAGGTGAGGTGGATTGGCCATAGGAAAGAGGGGATTTGTTAGAGACATACAAGATGATCGGAGGATTAGATAGAGTAGACAGTGAAAGTCTTTTGCCTAAGATGATGACGTCAGCTTGTATGAGGGGGCATACTTACAAATTGAGGGGTGATAGATTTAAGACAGATGTCAGAGGCAGGTTCTTCACTCAGAGAGTGGTAAGGGTGTGGAATGCCCTGCCTGCCAATGTAATTAACTCAGCCACATTAGGGAGGTTTAAACAATCCTTGGATTAGCACATGGATGATGATGGGATAGTGTAGGGGAACAAGCTGAGAATAGTTCACAGGTCGGCGCAACATTGAGGGCTGAAGGGCCTGTTCTGCACTGTGTTGCTCTATGTTCTACTGGGGGCCAACTCTTGTGAAAGATTCCTCAAAATTTTCTTAGTACATAAACCCGTGTCCGCAATTTTTCTGGTTCAGCCTCTTATGGCATCCACAGTTGGTAAAGTAGTTTTCTGGGTCCATGGGGAAGGAATGAGTACACTTGAAGGGTGGATTATTAACTCCTGTTGCTGTTGGAGAGGAACACGGTTTGCAGAGAGGGTATAAACCGATTTCTTGAGTGAAGTTCCTATGGAGGCTGTAGGATTTCCTTGACATTTGCAGAATCTGACATCCAAGTGAGTCATCTCCTTTATAATTCATAACTATCTGTACAAATGTATTCAGGGCTTATTAAAGAACGCAGAGCCCATATTTTCTCTCCATCGAGATATCTTCGTACCAGGTAAGTGCATGCAATGTCTGTAACTTTGCCATTTCAAATCTCCTCATGTAAACGATTTGGAAATTATCGACAGGATTATGCTGAAATGCTGACATTTTTTCTGGGTAGCTTTGTGCAACCTCTCAAATCTCCCCCCACCACAGCTTCTTCAGAGAAATGAGGATAAGGACGAGAATTGTTTACCTGCCATTTACCCACCTTGTCTCATGACCTGAAGTGAAAAAGTGCATCATTGATGACCATTTTGCCCTTTGAATGATAAGCTGGTGGAAGGAGACTAACATTAGCGTGTAGCTTAAAATAGCCTTTAAAAGGCATAAATCAGTTCATACGTATTAAGATTTAGCAGCATAAGCCTGTATAACCCCTTTACAGTGGCAATTACATTGCAATATGAACAGGAATAACTTCAAAACTCACTCATTTGTACTGTCGTGAATTTCTTTTCATCAGATCTCATTCTTTAAGATGAGAGGAAAAGAAATTTAGAATCCTTACAGCGTGGACGTAGACCATTCGGCTCATCAAGTCCACACTGACCCTCCAAAGAGCATCCCTCCCAGACCCCCTGCCCCCCAACCCTGTCCCATGGCTAACCCCACCTAGCCTGCATGTCCCTGAACATTGTAGCCAAGTTAGCGTGGCCATTCCACCTAACCTGCACATCCTTGGACTGTAAGAGGAAACCCACACAGACACAAGGGAGAATATGCAAACTCCACACCAACACTCAGCCGAGGTTGGAACTGAATCAGGGGCACTATGAGGCAGCAGTGCTTACCACTGAGCCACCATGCCACCCTTTAAAAAGGACATGAGGGGTAATTATTTTACACAGAGAGTAGTTCATGTGTGGAATGAACTTCCAAAGGAAGTTGCTTCATCTGACGATGGAGCAACACTTTGAAAGCTGATGATTTCAAATAAACCTGTTGGATTATAACCTGATGTCATGTGACTTCTGATAGTTGACTTTACCAAATGAGGCTATGATGACTGCAAAACTCTAAATTTGCAGATGACACTAAGCTAGAGAGAATGGTGCAATGTGAAGATGGTGCTGAGTGACTTCAGAGGGACATTGACGGGTTGGCCAAATGAGCAGACACCTAACAGATGAAATTCAATGCAGAGTCGAGAGGTAATGCATTTGGTAGAAGAAACACAGAGAGACAATTCAGGCACAATGGTACAATTTTGAGGGGAGTACAGGAGCAGAGGGACTTTGGGGATCATGTATATGATTCTCTGTAGGTGGCCAGGCAAATTGAAACAGTTGTTAAGAAAGCTAATATGATCCTTGGGTTTATAAGTAGAGGCATTGAGTATAAAAGCAAAGAAGTGATGCTACATCTCTAGAAATCATTGGTCAGATCCCATGTAGACTATTATGTTCAGTTCTGGGCACCTTCTTTAAGGAAGGATGTTAAGTCCCTGGATAGAGTTCAAATGAGATTTACTGGAATGATACCAGGAATGAAAGATGTTAGATTCAAGGTAAGTTTAGAGAGATTGGTCTTGTTCTCCTTAGAGCAGAGGAGATTAAGTGTTGACCTTATTGAAGTGTTTCAAAATTAAGAACCATGCCCGACAGGGTAAAGAAGATGCTCTATTTCCACTGGCTAATATGTCAGTGCAGGTTAGTAGGCAGCAGTGTGGCTCAGTGGTTTAGCACTGCTGCCTCACAACGCCAGGGACCCAGGTTTGATTCCCACCTCGGGCGACTGTCCGTGTGGAGTTTATGCATTCTCCCTGTGTCTGTATGGGTTACCTCCCACAATCCAAAGATCAGGTGAATTGGCCACGCTAAATTGCTCATAGTGTTAGGTGCATTAGTCAGGGGTAAATATAGAATAGGGGAGTGAGTCTGGGTGGGTTACTCTTCGGAAAGTCGGTATGGACTTGTTGGTCCGAAGCACCTGTTTCCATACAGTAGGTAATCTAAACTAAGGATCACAAGTTCAAGATTGCCAGCAAGACAGCTCACAGTGAGATGAGGAAAAATTGCTTCACACAGTAGCTCTTTTGGGAGCTGGTACAGACATGATGTGTCAAATGGCCTCCTTCCGTACTGAACAATTCTATGATTCTATGAATTTAAACCGTGACCCAAGAAAGTTAATTCTGAATGTGGCTGATGAAAAAGCTTTCCAATCCCCAATTTCCAAATTCAGAAGAGCACAAAATTCACTTTAATTATTTTCAAAAATTATCAGAAATGTTCTCCCAGCTATTGGCTTAGCAACTAGCGAAGAACCATTGCTAAGTAAAATTAAATATGCCTGAAGTTTTCATTGCTTGAAGTCAGTTGGATCTGTGTACAACCTCCCTGGGACTGTTCCAGTCACTTTTAATTTTTCTCACATTGTCCCAAATTGACAGAGTGATTTCATTTTGAATCAGTTGTGGTGCGTTCTTCAACTCCATTTTTAGGATGTCAATTTAAAATAATACACAAAGGATCTCTTTAGGTTGAAATCAGAATCCTGATTGTTTATGCATTAGATTACTTACAGTATGGAAACAGGCCCTTTGGCCCAACAAGTTCACACCAACCCGCCGAAGAGCAACCCATTCCCCTACACCTAACACTATGGGCAATTTAGCATGGCCAATTCACCTAACCTGCACATTTTTGGACTGTGGGAGAAAACCGGAGCACCTGGAGGAAACCCACGCAGACACGGGGAGAACGTGTAAACTCCACACAGACAGTTGCCTGAGGTGGGAATTGAACCCAGGTCTCTGGTGCTGTGAGGTAGCAGTGCTAACCGCTGTGCCACCGTGCTGCCCAATCATGATTGTCATATATTTATATACATGCACACCCAAGCATAGAAGGAAGAAAAGGGAAATAAAATATTGGTAGTTAAGAATAACTTTAAAAACTATGACATGTAGAGGGGCATGGATAGGATAAATAGACAAAGTCTTTTCCCTGGGGCCGGGGAGTCCAGAACTAGAGGGCATAGGTTTAGGATGAGAGGGGAAAGATTTAAAAGAGACCTAAGGGGCAACTTTTTCACACAGAGGGTGGTGCGTGTATGGAATAAGCTGCCAGAAGAAGTGGTGGAGGCTGCTACAATTGCAACACTTAAGAGGCATTTGGATGAGTATATGAATAACAAGGGTTTGGAGGTATATGGGCCGGGTGCTGGCAGGTGGGATTAGATTGGGTTGGGATATCTGGTCGGCATGGACAGGTTGGACCGAAGGGTCTGTTTCCATGCTGTACATCTCTATGACTCTATGACTCTATGTATATTACTTCATTGTCAGAGTTCTGAAATGTAATGTCCAGTTAGCTGAGGCAGTGTTTGCAGTATTTCTTCAAAGTTGGTGATGCTATAAGAGGATGACATTTGTAGTCAAGGAATTAGTCCACTTTGAAGGTGAATACAAGGATTTCTTTTCCAGAGAAATGGACTTGGAAGACTTGGTCTTACCGTGGTCTTGAGACAAATATGGCTGTGTATCTGGATTACTGCATGCTTTTCTCAACCCCAGTGCTAAAACCAGACTTGAGGCATGACTACATGTGCCTGGAGTCTCACTGTTGTGTTACTTATGGGCTAGATGCTTGACACATTCAAATTAAGGTTCAGAAATATACAATAAAGCTTTTCAAAGACCACGGGAGATTTGGTGATGTAACAGGTCCATTAGTCCATTAGGAGAAAGTGAGGAGTGTAGATGCTGCAGATCAGATTCAAAACGTAGGGCGCTGGAAAAGTACGGCCGGTCAGGCAGCATCCGAGGAGCAGGAGAGTCGATGTTTCGGGAATAAGCTCTTCATCATTAATCCATTAGGTCCATCAATTAGTTTTCTATCCTTCTGGTCAAAGATATAGATCTCCTTAAGTATAACTCTCTCCCCACTGGGGAGAAACTCCATCTGCTTCTCTTCTGTGCTTATTGACTGCATTGGCCACACATTGTGAGATTCCAGAAGTCTACTTTGTAATCATTGTTTGACCTTTCTAGAATTATAGTCTGTTTGCATCATCAGAAAATCTGCAATCTGCAGAAAAGCAAAATGATGTGGATACTGTAAAGCTGAACTAAAAACAAAAGAAAAAAAATCAGAAATAGCCAGCACATCAGACAGCATCCATGGAGAGAGATACAGAATTAATGTTTTAATGATTCTTTGAAAGGACAAGAGTTGAGTCGTGAGGTTAACCATCATGTTAGCATCAGCTGAAGTACTGTTGGCAACTAAAACAAAGAACTGTAGATGTTGGGGATCTGAAAAAAGACATAAATTGCTGGAGAAACTCAGCAGGTCTGGCAGCATTTGTGGAGAAAGCAAAATAGAGTTATCACTTTGATTCCATTAACCCTATTGGATAACTGAAGAAGACCCTTCCTCTATCTACATATACTGCCAGGCTTGCTGCGTCTCCCAGCTCTTTATAGAGTCATAGAGTCATGGAGCATAGAAACAGACCCTCAGTCCAACTCGTCCAGGCCGACCAAGTTTCCCAAACTCAACTCGTCCCATTTGCCTGTGTTTGGCCAATATCCCTCTAAACCGTTCCTATTCATGTACCTGTCCAAATGTCTTGTAACTGTTGTAACTGTACTGCATCCACCACTTCCCCTGACAGTCCATTCCGCACACAAGCCACCCGCTGTGTGAAAAGGTTGTCCCTCAGGTCCCTTTTAAATCTTTCCCCTCTCACCTTAAACCTATGCCCTCTAGTTTTTAACTTCCCTACTTTTGGGAAAAGACCTTTGCTATTTACCTTCTCTGTGTCCCTCATGAATTTTTATACCTCTATCAGGTCACCCCTCAACCTCCTATGCTCCAGTGAAAAAGGTCCCAGCCTATCCAGCCTCTCCTTATAACTCAAATCCTCCAGTCGTGGTAACATCCTTGCAAATCTTTTCTGCACCTTTTCCAATTTAATAATATCCTTTCTACAGCAGTGTGACCAGAATTGAATGCAATATTCCAAAAGTGGCCTCACCAATGTCCTGAACAGCCACAACATGATGTCCCAACTCCTGTACTCAATGCCAAATGCCTTCTTCACCACCCTGACTGCATGTGACGCCATTTTGAGGGAACTATGTACCTGCACCCCTTTTGTAACTCTGTTTGACAACACTCCCCTGGGCTCTATCATCAAGTAGGAAGTCCTGCCCTTTCTCGTCTTAACCAAATGCAATACCTTGCATTTATCTAAATTAAACTCCATCTGCCATTCCTGTTTTCATGTTCGCTGAGGGCATTACAACTTTCTTGGTTAAGAATAAATTTATTTCTTGACCCTCTTTCCTGATTAATTTAACCAGTTCTGAACTATCATCCACACTTGTGCACTTTCTGATGGAATTGGGGCCAGCAGTCTGGGTGGGAGATGGGGTGCAGATAAGTGTTCCCTTCACTGCAGACAGTGACAAACCCAGCCAGTATTAAGGGAAGGCTAGGAACAAAGATAGAAGTAGGTGAGGCAAATTTTGTTAAATCTCCCCAGCAAACAGCAGCTTGCGTGATTTCCACTATCCATAGAAATGTGGTGCAAATGAATTGGGAAATGTAACAGTTACCACGAAGCTGTGTGATCGACACATCCAGCGGTTACCATGGAAGCCACACCACCTCTGACTGTTTGTGAAAGATTTCAACGTGAAATATAAATATGAATGGAAAGGTTACATGGGCTGATAATACCGTGGTGACATTTTCATTTCTGTTTGAGTTCTTCCTGCTCAACCTTTCACAACCAGTCAAGGTATATGCTGGAGCTCCTGGGATGAAAGGGTTGCAGGGGTGGAATCCTCTGAGCTGTATGTTGGGGGTTGCTGAGGGAGTGCTGTGCAATGCCAGGCGATGGCAAGGGAGCTGAGCTTCCAACAGGCAACAGGGAATGGATAAATAGAGTTGTCAGTAAAATGTCTGCCACTGTGTTGAATGCCAAAGGAGTCAGAGTTAAATAGATTAGTGTCATTGGACACGGCTTTCACTTGCATTGGAATAGATGCAATTTTATTAATTACCGCAACTATGATCTTATTCTGCCTTTCCACATGGAAAAAGTACTTTACATTAGTTTAGTGGTTATGATACTAAATTAGAAATCTTCATGGACACAAAACAAAAACAGAAATTGCTGGAAGATCTCAGCAGGTCTGGCAGCATAGAGTCATACAGCAGGGAAACAGACCCTTCGGCAACCAGTCCATGCCGAACATAATCCCAAACTAAAGCAGTCCCACCTGCCTGCTCCTGGCCCGTATCTCTCCAAGTCTTTCCTATTCATGTACTTATCCAAATGTTTTAAAAGATGTAATTGTACCCACATCCGCAACTTCCTCAGGAAGTTCATTCTATACGCGAACCACCCTCCATGTAAAAAAATTGTCCTTCATGTCTTATTTAAAGCTCTGTCCTCTCAGCTTAAAAATGTGCTCCCTGGTCTTGAAATCCCCATTCTAGGAAAAAGACAACTACCATTAACTATATCTATAGCATTCGTTGAGAGAAATCAGAGTTAATGTTTTGGGTTGAGTAATCCTTCCTCAGAACGGTAATGTTGTTTAGTCCATTTTTCAGGAACCAAATGGACACAATGGACTTTTTCAATCCCAAAATATTTCCCAGATAATAATCTGTTTCTAGGAGAAAGTGAGGACTGCAGATGTTGGAGACTAGAGTTGAAAAATGTGGTGCTGGAAAAACACAGCAGGCCAGGCAGCATCCGAGGAGCAGGAGAATCGATGTTTCGGGCATAAGCCCTTCTTCAGGAATCCTGAAGAAGGGCTTATGCCTGAAACGTCGATTCTCCTGCTCCTCGGTTGCTGTCTGGCTTGCTGTGTTTTTCCAGCACCACATTTTTCAACAATAATCCGTTTCTGACAATGATAAATGACTGATAACAGTTGTCAGGACACAGGGCAGATCTCCCCTGTCCTTCTTAGAAGTATCACTAAGCGAACTCTTGTGTTGAGCTGGGATTGCATCAAACGAAATGGCAGTCATCCCACTCCCCCATTAGAGAGAGAGACAATCAGTTGTCTCCACACTTCAAGCATGGAGCAAGGTTGAGAAGGTGGAACCTTCATATTAACCTCAGCTGGCATGGGGATTGAACCTGCACTGCTGGCTTCACAGAACTAATTCTACAAAGCAGGTTCCCTCTACAAAGCAGGCTCTCTCTGTAATGTATTTGAGTGTCAGCTTCAAAGTTGAGGTCCTAGTTCATGTTTTCACATCTTAAGGTGAGAGCGTTTCCCTTGAGGCATGGCTGACATTAACTCTACAATCTCTAAAGAGACAATTAATGAAGAACAACTCACATTTATATGACCCTTTCCACACCTTAAATGCATACACAGCTCACAGAGAACAAACTGCCTCTTAAAGTGTAGTCACTGCGTGAAAATAAGTATGATTTGAAGATGCCGATGTTGGACTGGAGTGTACAAAGTTAAAAATCACACAACACCAGGTTATAGTCCAACAGGTTTAATTGGAAGCACACTAGCTTTCGGAGCGCCGCTCCTTTGCAGGTGATGAGTACATTCCTAATTCACCTTGTCCTCCAGGTCCTGACCTAAGAGCAAAACTATTATTTCTCTAAACTATGTTAATATCCTTCCACATATCATAGGATCAAGAGTTAATCCAACTTCTCTTGAAGGTTAAGTCAATGTTTAAGATGTTAGATAGCTGATTCTTCCAAATGCCAACTACTCCTGGTTTGGAGAAGATTTGTGCATTAAATGTTATGGATCCAAAATTACATTGGCAGTCGATCAGTTGCACAGATCTTAATGCTCAAATTCCTCACATGAATTCCACTTGGGTTCTACATGCAACTGAGTGTTAGGGCCCTTGTTGCAGAATTGTAGTGTCATTTTTTGGGGGTTGTCAGTTGGCTGACTGGTTGGTTTGTGATGCCAACAACAGCGTGGGTTCCATTTCCCCACCTGCTGAAGTTACCATGAAGGACTCTCCTTCTCAATCTCTCCCTGTGCCTGAGGCATGGATGACCCTCAGGTTAAACCACCACCAGTTCTCTCTTTCTAATGATAGAGCAGCTCTACAGTCCAGTAGGACAATGACAATTTGACCTTGACCATTACTTTTTAAGCCTAAAGACCCAGGTTCAATGCCGACCTACTCGAGAGGTGTGTCATGAGACACCTGAAAATGTTGCTTAAAAATATTTGTGCAGGTATGTTAACTTGTGAACTATACCCTTAAGTTAGTTTTAGGAATTAACTTCATACTGTGTTTTTATTCATTTTTCTCAAGCGACATATTGCCATTCATGTGGTTAGCTCCTGCTTATTTCCAGATTGGAAAAACATTCAGGAGGTAAAGACAGATGAGATAGACAATTCACCCCAGACCACGAAGTAATCCTCATTCAGGCACCAAAGTTCCAGAGTTTTTTGCCTCTGATGGTCTACTCAAAGATCTCTCCATCCAGGCACCACTCACTGAGTTAAAACAACCTCCTAACATCAGTTCTAGATTGTCCTCTAACTGATTGAAATCTGTTTCCTTTTAAACTGTCTCCAATAAACATGGGCTTAGACTTGGCTCAATGTTCATATTTCAATAACTTTCACATTGAGTTTGCATGTCCATAGTATCTTTTGGAACTGTCCCTGGAAGTTGTGATTGGGAAGGTAAAGGAATGTTTTGGATTTCCCCCAATATCTTTGCTCTGACTAATGTTCATCACAGTTTGTTTTAGCTACAATTTCTGCATTGTTCATCTTCCCCAGTGCCTTCAGCATCTAAAGTCACTGCTAGAGATTCAAAAGGTTAATTGAATCAAACATTGGAACAACTGCTGTGCATCTGCCCTTTCACCTAAACATTGCAGTGCTTCCAAGGATCTAAATATTGCAACAATGTTCACAACCCCACTTAACCAAGCACCTCCCTGATAATGTAAAGTTGTGCAGGAACTAGATAACTCAACACTAATTCTAACACCAAGACTTCTGCTTAACTAAAGATTGTCAGCATCAGTCATAGTCATAGAGCGCAGAATCAGGCCTGTCGGACTAACCAGTCCAGGCCAACCATGTTCCCAAAATAAACTAGTCCCACCTGCCTGAGCTTGGCCATATCCCTGCAAACATTTCTTATTCATGTACTTATCCAAATGTCTTTTAAATGTTGTAACTATACCCGCATCCACCACATCCTCTGAAAGTTCATTCTACACACGAACCGCTCTCTGTGTAAAGTAAATTGCCCCTCATGTCTTTTGAAAATCTTTCTCCTCTCACTTTAAAAATATTCTCCCCTCCCCCAGTCTTGAAATCCACCACCCTAGGGAAAAGACACCTGCCATTATCTATACCCCATATTATATTATAAATCTCTATGAGGTAATCCCTTGACCTCCTGTGCTACAGTGAAAGAAGTCCCAGCCTATCCAGCCTCTCCTTATAACACAAACCCTCCATTCGTGGCAACATCCTGGTAAATTTTTTCTGAATCCTTTCCAGTTTAATAATATCTTTCCGAGAACAGAGTGGCCAGAACTGTGTACAGTATTCGAAAAGAAGCCTTTTGGGTTTTTCTTCATATCGAGGTGTGATGGTGACTTGCAGTAACGTCACTGGGCTAGAAATCCAATGGCTCCAGCTCTTGCTTTTGGGCCATAGGTTCAAATCTCACCATGGCAGCTACTGGACTTTAAATTCAATTAATGAAGGCAGAGTTCTGGTAAATTCTAGCATTTTCCCCACTACTGATGTATACCATATGGGGCTATCATTCCCTTTTATTTCCTTACTCCTTTCTTAAATAGTGAGGTGATATTTGAGAACTTTCAATCTGCAGGAATCATTCCAAAACCTATGCAGTTAAAAATCACACAACACCAGGTTACAGTCCAACAGGTTTATTTAGAAGCACTAGCTTTCAGAGCACTGCTCCTTCATCACGTGGTTGTGGCCCACCTGATGAAGGGGCAGCGCTCTGAAAGCTAGTGCTTCCAAATAAACCTGTTAGGCTGTAACCTGGTGTTGTGTAATGTTTAACTTTGTACACCCCAGTCCAACACCCGTGTCTCCAAATCCAAAATCTATGCTATTTTGAAAGATAATTGCCAATGCTTCAGCAATCTTTATAGCCACCTTCTTCAACATGCAGGTGTGAGTGCTCAGATCCTGGGACTCATCAATATTCAGTCACAGTGGTATTTCCAGTACAAACATTCTTGTGTAACTTGTGTAACTTTCCTTCATTTACTCATTCTCCCCAGTCACTTGAATCTTTCGTTCTGGGACATTTCTTGAATCTGAAACCAGAACAAAGTAATCATTTAATTATCTGTCATTTCTCTAATCCCTGTTATAAATTCTCCTAACTCTGCTTTCAAGTGGACCCACAGGCCACCATAACCAAACAGCTTTTTACATACATAGTGTCATAGACATGTACAACATAGAAACAGAGTCTAGATTAGAGTGGTGCTGGAAAAGCACAGCAGGTCAGGCAGTATCCGAGGACATGGAAACAGACCCTTCAGTCTAACTCGCCCATGCCGACCAGATATCTTAAATTAATCTTGTCCCATTTGCCAGCATTTAGCCCATATCCCTCTAAACCCTTCCTATTCAGATACCCATCCAGCTGCCTTTTAAATTTTTGTAATTGTACTTGCCTCCACTACTTCCTGTGGCAGCTCATTCCAGGCATGCACTACCTTCTGCATGAAAAAGTTGCACATTCGGTCCCTTTTAAACCTTTCCCCTCTCACCTTAAACCTATACCCTCTATCGGACTCCTCTACCCTGGGCAAAAGACCTTGATTATTCACCCTATCCTTGCCCCTCATGATTTTATAACCTTCTATAGAGTCACCCGTCAGCATCAGACACACCAGAGAAAATAAGCCCAGTCTATTCAGTCTCTCACTATACCTCAAACCCTTCAATCCTTGTAAATCTTTTCTGCACCCTTTCAAGTTTAACGACCTCCTTCCCATAGCAGGGAACTAGAATTTGCAGTATTCCAAAAGTGACCTAACCAATGTACTGTACAGCTGCAACATGGCCTCCCAACTCCTATACTGAATGCACTGACCAAAACTTCAAGTATACCAAATGCCTTCTTCACTATCCTCCCTACCTGTGACTCTGCTTTCAAGGAACTATGAGCCTGCACTCCAAGAACTCTTTATTTGGCAACAATCAAGAAGCTTTTAGAGTGCATTTTGATCCACAAAAACATCAGAGGTGGCATGAGAATAAACTTTCTTCTGCAAATTATGGTTCGGATTTGGAATGCACTGCCTGATGGAGAAATGAAAGCAAATTCAATGGAGGTTTTCCACTGAAAACTGGGATAAATAGATAAGTATTGTAGGACATTGAAGAAAGAGCCATGGAGTGATGCTAGCTGGATTGCACTTCAGAAGAACCATCATAGTCTTATTGAGCCAAATATTATCCTTTTATGACATACTGCTCAATGATATTATAATTGTTTCCATCATCAATGGGCTACCAACGATGCAGTACCAATTTAAGACAATCATTAAAGGAACTAAAGGTGGGCTAGGCAAAAATTCTTTGCACAGAAGATGGTTATTATTTTAGGATGTTTTATTTTGTCCTGAGGCTTCTTGCTTAGTAGCTTGTTGTCTCAACTCAAGCTACCATTTTGGATGTTTTGCTTTTGCACCTTTGTCAATGTATTTTCTTCTTGGCATTTTCTAGCCTCCTGCTAATCAAATAACTCGGTCATTCCAACATCTTTAGGATCACCAGCCAGCTGTCTGGCTGAAGGCTGAAACATGAATCCAGCACGTAGAGAAGCCATGATGGTATCTACCACCACAACTCCAGAACCAGAGACAGAACACAATGCCACAGATTCACCGAGTAAACATGACGTGTTCTCACACATGAAGAACAAATTCATGAATGAACTGAGCAAAATACCAAGTAAGTAACAATAGCCAAAGTTCTAACATTAGATTAACGAATGTTTCAGTGAAATTGCCAGGTCTTCACGATGGAAATTAGGTTCTTATGGCAATAATATTGGGAATGTAAAGTTTGTGTACGAGTCAGATATATTAGTGTTACAATGAGGAGTGTGGAGTATATCAAGAGTGTCCCAGTGAGGTGTGTAGAGTATATCTGAGTGTTACAGTGAGAGGTGTGGGATATATCAGTGTCGCAGTGAGAGGTGTGGGGATATCAGTGAGTGTTACAGTGAGGAGTGTGGGGTAGATCAGAGTGTTACAATGAATGGTGTGGGTTATATTAGAGTATTACAGTGAAGGGTGTAGGATATATCTGAGTGTTATAGTGAGGGCTGTGGGATATATCAGAGTATTACAATGAGGGGTGTGGTGTATATCAGAGTGTCACAGTGAGAGGTGTGGGGTATATTAGAGTGTTACAGTGAAGGGTGTGGGATATATCAGAGTGTTACAGTGAGGGGTGTGGGATATATCAGTGTTCCAGTGAGAGGTGTGGGGATATCAGTGAGTGTTACAGTGAGGAGTGTGGGATATATCAGAGTGTTACAGTGAGGGGTGTGGGGTATATTAGAGTGTTACAGTGAAGGATGTGGGATATATCAGAGTGTCACAGTGAGGGATGTGGGGTATATTAGAGTGTTACAGTGAAGGGTGTGGGATATATCAGAGTGTTACAGTGAGGGCTGTGGGATATATCAGAATGTCACAGTGAGGGGTGTGGGGTACATCGGAGTGTTCCAGTGAGGAGTGTGGAGTATATCATTGTGTTACAGTGAGGGGTGTGAGGTATATCAAAGTGGTATTAGTGAGAAGTGTGGGTAATTCAGAGAGTGTTACATTAAGGGGAGTTGGGTATATCAGAGTGTTACAGTGAGGAATGTGGGAAGTAGGAATTGCTACAGTAATGGATCAATGTATATCAAGGATTTATACAGTGGTGAGTATGGCAATGTCAAGGGTATTTTACAGATTTGGATGTGAGACTTATCTGAATGTGGAGTAAGGGTGATTAACTCCTGATTAACTATAGTGATGACTGCATTCAATGAATTCTGCCAAAATCAGTTTACTTTAGCAGATGAGTAGCTTTTATGAAAGCAATTGGTGGTTCCTCTATTTAAACGTTATTTCCATGTTAAGTGACTTTAGCAAATATTTTTCACCTCATTTCTCGAAGTGTGATATAACCTGAATGCTTATTGCCTCCCTGTGGAGTTTATGGGACAAATTTTACGAGCGAGCTCTTGAAGCTCAGGAGTGTGGTGACAGGAATGCGAGTCAAATAAATCAGTTTATGTCTGACATAATGTTAATTCTGGGCTTGAGTTCCTGGCATGGAAAGCTATGCAGCAGGAGCACAAGACTGTAAAATATACCCGCTAGCTTCTCTTTGCTTCATTTCTCAGTGTTTTCCACTTCCTCCTTTATTTCACACTATTTCTTTTTCTTTCCTGATTAACCCTTTCAGTGCATGCGAGGAAATGTAAGTAAGCATATGGCAAATTGTTGTTGTGGTCTAAGTATAAGCTTTCCTTAAGTATAATCTTTATATTAACCTTTTAATGTTGAAGTTTGA
Organism: Chiloscyllium plagiosum; assembly: GCF_037043375.1. Classification (NCBI taxonomy): domain Eukaryota; kingdom Metazoa; phylum Chordata; class Chondrichthyes; order Orectolobiformes; family Hemiscylliidae; genus Chiloscyllium; species Chiloscyllium plagiosum. Next base: position 8,280,156 of record NW_028270171.1, read on the forward strand.
TGAGACTGAGAAGTATCCTTGATTTGAGGACTTTGAGATATTGCAATAAGATTTATCTCTGTCTGAATGGATAGATAGAAGAATATTTTTGCTCCTTTGGGAGGTGCATGACACTGACTATGCCACATTCATTGTCCAAATCAGATGCCTTGAAGTGCATTAAAATTTATCCAACTGGGCTATGGAAGTTTAAGTCAAACTGAAGCATCAAAGTCACTTAAAGTGCACAAAGTAACCAAAATAGAGTCATAGAGTCACAGAGATATACAACACAGAAACAGACCCTTCGGTCCAACTCATCCATGCCAACCAGATATAATGAACTGAGAAAGAGAGACATAACGCTGTGCATCTACTTTCGGCGATTTAAAACTCCTTCCATGGGATATGCCAAGGCCAGCATTTGCAATCTGTTCCTAATTGACTGACTACCTTTACTGGGCCAGTTTGTAGAACCCCTACAGTGGGGGGAGAAGCTGCTCGGCCCATCAAATCCACACTGCTCCTCCAAAGAGCATCCCACCCAGACCCACTCCACTACCCTATCCCTGTAACTCTGCATTTCACATGGCTACTCCATCTAATCTGCACATTTCTGGATGCCCAGGACAACTTAACATGGCCAATCCACCTATTCTGCATGTCTTTGGGCTGTGGGAGGAAACCGGAGCATCCAGAGGAAACTCACACAGACACAGGAAGAACGTGTAAATGCTACACAGAGAGTCACCCAAGGGTAGAATCAAATCCAGGTCCCTGGCCTTGTGAGGCAGCAGTGTAATCTCCATTACACTGGTGAATGGATATTTGAGAATCAAAACTGTTATTGTAAGGCTGAAGTCACATGTAGGAGAAAGTGAGGTGCTGGAAAAGCACAGAGAAATCGATGTTTTGGGCATAAGCCCTTCATCAGGAATTAGCCCCTCATTCCTGATGAAGGGCTTTTGCCCGAAGCATCGATTTTCCTGCTCCTCAGATGCTGCCTGATCTGCTGTGCTTTTTCAGCACCACACTCTCGACTCTGAAGTCACATGTAGACCAGGCTGGGTAAGGATGGCAGATTCCCTCCTTAAAAGGAAACAAGTGGATTTTTGCAGTAGCTTCATGTTGGCCATTACTGAGACAGTTTTAAATTTCAGAGGCATTTAATTGAACTTAAATTCCACCGGCTCTCATGCTGGGATTTGAACCAATGTCCTCAAAGCATTAGCCTTGGCCCCTAGGTTACTGGCAAAGTGACATTATCACTGAGCCACCAAAACTTTCACTTCTTCAACCTGTTTGAAAGAAATGTTATGTGTATAATATGCAAAGATAATGTTGCAATGGCATAGTGGTTCAGTGGTTAGCACTGCTGCCTCACAGCGCCAGGGACCTGTGTTCAATTCAACCCTCAGGTGACTGTCATTGTGGTATCTTCACTTTCTCCCCGTGTCCACAAGGGTTCCCTCTGGGTGGTCCAGTTTCCTACCACAGTCCAAGGATGTGTAAGTTGAGTGGATTGGCCATGGTCAATTGCCCTGTAGAGTCCAGGGATGTGTAGGTTAGATGGATTTGCAATGAGAAATGCAGGGAAAAGGGGATTGGTCTGAATGGGTTGTCCTTTGGAGGGTCAGTGTGGACTTGATGGGCCGAATGGCCTGCTTCCACACTGTAGGCATTCTATGATTCCTCAGGTACTGGGGATTTCAGTAACATGGCACACAACTGGGAACCCTGTGCTATGCTCCACAATCTAAATAAGCCAGCCTCCAGACAATCAGGACCATGTGCTATGGAACCATTACCCAAACATGATATACGTGTCTCTTTTAATGATGCCAACTTGAAACCTAATCTACACATGTTAGATCATAGTAAACCCAGGTGAACACTCCCATACAATATGTGATTAATGCTCTTCAGGTAATCAAGACGTGTTTTGTGAAAGGTATTGATCTGACTCCAGTGGTTGAGGAGTTTCGGAAGAGGGGTCAATTTAGAACTGTCATTAAGAACTGTCTTCAGACCAACAGTGTAAAAACAATACTGCTTTCCTATAGGGAGTAGCTGAAGCAGAGACTACTGCATTATTCAGTGAATAAAAGTTTTGAAACAGAGGAAATTACAAAGAACAGCAAAATGGGATTTCTTTTCATTCTTCCAACAAAGTAGTGGAACAAACAAAAAGATCTGCTTCTTTGCCATAAATGTCTTGCTCTGATATATGCTTTCATCTTTTTCATTATCTCACCTCTACTGGACTGTCTGTTCTTTACAGCTGTATTTGTTTTATGACTTTAACAACATATATATTGTGTGTCAAATGCACTTTAACAGCTGAATTGATGATTATCTAAATTTAGTTTATCACTCCATTTAGGATATCCTCGTGTTCTGGGAGGTTGGGATGAATTGGGTGCCCAAACTGGTTAAAGGAAGTAACTGTATTCTTCTGGTAATGCATCAGACCAGGGCAGGGAGAACGTAAATGGCACAGACCATGAAGCCTTATGATTAGTTCTCTGGTCTGTACTGTTGTTGAGAACCCATGCGCCCAGAGGATTATAGGTCAGTCAAAATTTAACAGTGTCTAATTGGCAGAAGGAGATTAAAATTTAAGAGGTATGACAAATTTTCAGGCAGTCTAAGTCTCCAGACTTCCTGACAAAAACACTGCCAATGCCAGAGCTACCAGAATAGCCCAATCAGCTCCATCAAGCTTGTTGTGCCATTCACTGAGCTCAGACATTGATCTGAGACCCAACTCCACATCACTGATTTATCCCCATATCACTTAGTACTTTTGGTTTGCAAACCTCTGTGCATCTCAGATTAAAACTACTAACTGATTGACCATCAAGTGTCAATGTGAGGGAGAATTCCAAACACATGTTTTCCTAACCTCACTCCTGAAAGATTTTATGTTATTGATTCATGGTATTGCTGGCATTTATTGCCAGAGGACAGTTAAGAGTCAACCAAATTGCTGTTGGCCTGGAGTCACATGTAGGCCAGACCAGGTAAGGGTGGCAGTTTCTTTCTCTAAAGGACATTAATGATCCAGATGAGTTTTTCCCTCAACAACATATTCATGATCATTGTTAGATGCTTGATTCTAGATTTTTATTTCACAAATTTCACCATCTGTGGGATTTGAACATGAGTACCCAGATCATGACCTGGGTCTCTTGATTAGTAGGAGAAAGTGAGGACTGCAGATGCTGGAGATCAGAGCTGAAAATGTGTTGCTGGAAAAGTGCAGCGGTCAGGCAGCATCCAAGGAGCAGGAGAATCGACGTTTCGGGCATGAGCCCTTCTTCAGGAATGAGGAAAGTGTGCCAAGCGGGCTAAGATAAAAGGTAGGGAGGAGGGACTTGGGGGAGGGGCGCTGGAAATGCGATAGGTGGAAGGAGGTTAAGGTGAGGGTGAGTCCCTCCTCCCTACCTTTTATCTTAGCCTGCTTGGCACACTTTCCTCATTCCTGAAGAAGGGCTCATGCCCGAAACGTCGATTCTCTTGATTAGTAGTCTTGCGATAATACCACCAGGTCATCACCTCCACTTATCTAGCTGTAGTCCAGATCTAGTTTTTAGACAATACCCCTTAGTCCTTTCTATTTAGTAGTTTCCTTGTAGTTGTAGTTTCCCTCAATCTACCAAAGGAGGAGTTGAATGATCAGTGTTCATCAGGCAACACGTTATTACAATCTGTGTGGGGTGTGAAGTGCACTCTCTGAAAGGGCAGTTTAAATTAAATTCAGTCATAATTTGAAAAGGGAAGTTGAAAATGTCTCTAACGGGAGAAAGGCAGAAATGGAGGAAAGAGCATGGGAACAATTGAGTAGCTCTTTCAGAGATCTGTACCTTAAATCAATTTGTTCTCCTAATCCTGAATAAAACAATTGTGCAACATTGCATTGATTGATAATTACGTTAATTTCTTCTTTTTCATTTGTGTCCCCCCATCCCAAACCCTGCTCAACTTGCAATAGTCCCCCCCTGGGCCTTGGCTGCTATAATAATTGTCGTTTGCCTGCTCCTCCTGTGCTGCTGCTTCTGTGTCTGTAAGAAATGCTGCTCCAAGAAGAAGAAGCAAAAGAAAGGGAAAGACAAAGGCAAAGCTCAAATCAACATGAAGGAAGTGAAAGATCTGGGGAAGAGATACATTGACAAGGTAAGTGAACAACTGGGGGCTAGAAGATTCTGAAATCAACTCACCTCCTCACTCCCCAAAGCCTGTACACGAGGCACAAGTCAGGAGTGTGATGGAATGCTCCCCACTTGCCTGGATGAGTGTAGCCCCCGTAACATTCAAATAACTTGACACCATTCAGGCCAAAGCAGCCTGCTGGATTGAGATCATATCCACAAACGTCCACTCCCTCTTTCACCGATGCTCAGTAGCAGCAGTGTGTACCATCTGCTGTAGAAATTCACCAAAGCTCCTTACTCAGCGCTTCCAAACCCACAGCCAATTCCATCTTTAAGGACAAGGGCAGCAGATACATAGGAATACTATCACATGCAAGTTCCCTTCCAAGCCACTCTCCTGACTTGGAAATATATTGCTATTCCTTCAGTGTCACTGAGTCAAAGTCCTGGAATTCCCTCCCTAACAGCATTGTGGATTTATCTACACCACACGGACTGTAGCAGTTCAAGAGGCTAGCTCACCACCACCTTCTAAGGGCAATTTGGGAAGTGCAATAAATGCTGGCCCAACTAGTGACGCCCACACTCCAAGGGAAAATAAATAATAAAAAAATTTAGACATACCTCTGGAGCAGGAGGGAATTGAACTCAGGACATTGAGCACCCTCCCTTAGACCACTGGTATATGCCCAGCATTTCCTGCTTCTTTTTAAACGACACATGGATTATTGGAATGATTGGGATGAGAAAACACAGCAAACAAGATCTAGAACTATGGTGGCATATGGTGCCAAGGGAGAACATTCAGTCCATCGTGCCTGAGCCAGCCATCCAATTAACCGCTTGCTTTTTTTCATATCACTGCAATCATTTTCCTCTTCAAGCATTTATCTAATTTTCTTTCAAAGGTTACCATTTTAAAGTTACCATTGAGTCTGTATCTGCCACCCTTTCAGGCATTCTAAATCCTAACTGCTTGCATTAAAATGTCTTTCCTTATGTTGCCTCATATTTTGCTGCATTAAAACTGTGCCTTCTGATTATCTCTGCCCCTGAAAACAAATTTTCCTTAATTGCTGGTAATCTATCAAAAACCGTGTGCCCCTCTATCAAATCCCCTCTTAACCTTTTCTGCTTTACATATGACTGAAGTCTGCGAGCACCATTCTCGTACATCTTTTCCCTCCTTTGTGAGACCTGAACATCCTTCTCAGGGTACGGTGCCCAGGTCTGAACATCCCAGCTGAGGCCTAAGACTGAGTAACAAATAAGGAGTAACAAAGAATACATGTACAACCAGATTATGTGAAAGACTACCCATTGTCAGCACAAGTTAAGAAATAAACAGAATTCTTTTCCCTGCAGGAATAAAGGAAGAATTAAGTTTTTTGGTGAGTCATAACATGAATGTCAGCAGAGATTAACTTCATGAGTGATCTGTGATAAAAATTTGAGTCTAATTTTCTAAACCTAATTGCCATCATTTTTTGATAGTTTCATAACATTTGGTGATCCATCATAGCTAGTGACACTTCAGACTTGCCTAGAAGCCATCACTACGTTTTGGCAATCTTATTCACCATGACCCAAACACTGTTCTATGTGATATTAAAGGAAATGGCCTTGTGGTATTATTGCTAGATTTATTAAACTTAAAGAGCTAGGTGAACCTGGTTCAAATCCTGCTCAATCAGATATTGGAAATTGAATCTAATAAAAATTAAGAGTCTAATGATAACCATGAAGCTGTTGTTGGAGGGGAAGAAAAAACATCTGATTCTCTTTAAGGAAGGAAATCTGCCATCTTACCAGATCTGGACTACATGTGACTCCAGGCTTACAGCATGTGGTTGACCCTTAATTGCCCAATAGGCAATAATCAGTGGTCTAGTCAGTGACACCCACATCCAATGAATAAGAAAAGAACTCATGCTCTCTGTATTTCACAACAGTTTGACATAGAACAAGGAAATTGTCACATTCAAGAGATCTTTGGCAAAAGAGGGAGAATCAGTTTTGGATGATCATGTGTACAAGCTGTAATACCACTCTGTTGCCTCTGATATGTAGAGGAATTTGGGTCCCTAAAAGAATACGGGTACAGCAAACAATTCGGAAAGCTAATTGAATGTTATCATCCATTGTAAGGGGAATTAAACACAAAAGTACATAAGTCATTGGTGAGGCCACGTTTGGAGTTTTTTTTATTCATTCACAGGATGAGGGCATCACTGGCTAGGTGAACATTTATTGCCCAGAGAGCAGTTAAGATCAACCACATTGCTATGAGTTTGGAGTCACATGTAGGCCAGACCAGGTAAAGGTGGCAGTTTCCTTTCCTAAAGGACATTAATGAAACAGATGGGTTTCTCCAACAATTGGCAATGGTTTTATGGTCATCGTTCAACTCCTAATTCTGGATATTTATTGAAGTCATAGTTCACCATCTGCCATGATGGGATTTGAACTCAGGCCATTTGAACATGAGCTGATATTCTGCATTACTCGGCCATCAGCTCCCCTGATTGCCTTACTTAAGGAAGGATGTAACTGCATGTAGTTCAGACAGGGTTTTCCAGATTAGTGTCTGGAATGGGAACATTGCCTTACAAGGCAAGATTAGTCAGATAAGATTTGTGTCTGCATGAGTTTCGAAGAGTAAGAAGCACCTTTATTGAACGAGATAAAATCCTGAGATAGCTTGACCAAGTGGAAATGTAAAGGATGTTTCCTCCTGTGGGAGGATGTAGAACTAGGGATCACTGTTTGGAAATAAGGGGTCACACATTTAAGACAGAGGATCATGGGTCTTTGGAACTTTCTCAAAAGGCAGTGCAAGCAAAGTCTTTGAATATTTTTAAGGCAGAACTTGATGCATTCTTGATAAACAAAGGGGTGTGAGATCATCAGGGTTAGGCAGGAATGTGGAAGAATCAGATCAGCTATAATCTTCTTGAATGGAGGAGCAGGCTTGAAGGGCCAAGTGGCCTACTCTTCCTCCTAATTTGTCTGTTTGTTTGCATTTCCTCCCTCGAAGATGAATATCTCCCTTTATTTTGGTCAGTTTCCATTCCTGAAAAGTTGGTTGAAATGAGGTTTCTCTCCGTTAACTCGCACTTGCTTTATGGTTTAGCACCAAAGGCTGCCAGGTATCTCCATCAAGTGGGCAGTCTCCAATTCTGAGCCTTTTAAAAAAAATTCTCTAGCTCAGGAATACAGAAAACACCCCTAGCATCATCTGGAGCTGGTGGTATAATGGTAATATCACTGAGCTAGTAAACCTGAGACCGCGGTATAATGCTTTGGGTTCAAGTCCCACCACAGCTACAACTGGAATTTAAACTTAACTATTGAATAAACTGGTATCATAATGTGGTAACCATGAAACTATCACTGATTATTGTAAAAGAGACTATCTACTCTCACCAGCAATTAATAATAAATTTCAAAAGAACTGCGGATGCTGCAAACCAGAAATTGCTGAAAAAGCTCAGCAGGTCTGGCAGTATCTGTGGAGAGAAATCAGCGTTAACGTTTTAGGTCCAGTGACCCTTCCTCAGCATTGGACCCAAAGAGTTAACAATGATAAATTCCAATTGTGCAGGCTGACTTCTGATTTTCTTTTGCATGCGCAAATATAAAAACATTTCTACTTTATTCAAGTTTTTTTTCCTTGCACATATGTATTTTTCTCTTCTTTTTTAAGGCTTTGTTAGGTTTTTACCATTCTTTATGTAAGATTGTAATTGTATTGGAAGCAATTCAGAGAAGGTTCTCCAGATTAATTTCAGAGATGAAAGACTTATTGTAAGAGGAGTGATTGAGCAGTTTCGGCTAATACATGCTACAGTTTAGAAGAATGAGAGGAGTTCTAATCGAGATATATAGGATGCTAAAGGGGATTGACAAAGTAGACATAGAGAGAGTGTTTCCTCATTTGGGGAAATCTAGAAGGAGAGGTCATTCACTTAGAATAAGGGGTGGCAGATTTAAAACAGAAATGAGGAGAAATTATTTTTCTCAAATGGTTGTGAATCTGTGGAACTCACTACCCCAGGGTGCAGTGGATGTTGGGACACTGAGTAAATTTAAGGAGGAGATAGACAGATTTTTAATTAGTAACATGTTGAAGGGTAATGGAGAGTTGGGAGGAAAGCAGAGCTGATGCTGACATGAGATCAGCTGCGATCGTATTAAATGACGGAACAGGCTCAAGAGACCAAATGGCCTACTTCTGTATCTAGTTCTTATAGTATTATGCTATATTTAATTTAATTTAATTCAGAGATTTCGCTGTTCCTACACATGCTTCAGCAAATACAGCCATTAGTTCAAGGAAGGAAATCTTTCCTGGTCTGACCTACATCTGTCTCCAGAGACACAGCAATGGTTTCGGCTCTTAACTTCCCCCTAAAATGGCCTAGTGAAGGGTAATTAGGTATGGGCAACAATTGCTGGCTGGTGAGTGACACTGACCTCCGTGAAAGAATATATCCCCCAGACAGTCTTTCTGAAATTGGAGAAACCAGGGCAGAGCGTGTGACTGAATGAGACCTCAGCACTGCTGTGCTGTTTCTGTATCACTGCCGAGCTGCCATTTCTCCAGATCAAGCGCCTAGCTGCTGTAAACTATCACTGTTTCTCCACCTCGAAATCCTTCCTGCCTCATTGCTAGCACTTTATTGAACTGCCTCACAAGCACAGAACACAAAACCAGGAAGACTCTGCTGTGATCAGGGTGTGAAAGTGCCGGTGTTGGTCTGAATTCATTCCTGATGAAGGGCTTGTGCCTGAAACATTAATTCTCCTGCTCCTTGGATGCTGCCCGACCTGCTGTGCTTTTCCAACACCACTCTAATCTTGTCTCTAATCTCCAGCATCTGCAGTCCTCACTTTTGTCAAAGTCAGAACAGATGACACCAAATTATTGCCCAACAGGTTTATGTGAAATTAATTTCAAACAATGCCTGTTGGACTATAACTTGGTGTCGTCTGACTTCTGATGTGATCAGGGTGGACATAGGACCTGGAAGGAGGGAGAGGGGGTCACTGGGTGAAAAAGGCAAACACAGGACCTTTTCCTCCACCAAACTGGTACGAAGTTTCAACATATATGTACTGGATAAATGTTCAGCCAGCTTTGCAAATGGTAAAACCCTGTATTGAGATGTTACCGAGACCCTGGATTTTGCACGAACTGATTTGCCAAGAATTTTAATTGCACATGGGAATCACGTGTTGAAATTGTAGACCCATGCCCTTGAATTATCTGCTCTGATAAGATATGAGCTTATCCCCAAGATCATAAGATCGCATCGGAGACAGGAGATTCTTTTAATTTCTTTGATCCCGTCAGGGCAGTATGCAATCCTGTTGTCTTCCCCATTACAGCTGCTGTTCCTTAAATGAGGCCAGCATTCTGACCTCAGCCACTACTTCCAGGAAACCCCCCTCAGCTGTTGATCATTCTCTATGTAAAGAAATACTTCCTGGCATCCAGACTGACTTTGACCTTCACAATTCCGAACCAGCGTCCTCTTGCCATTCCCAAAAGTTTTGTTGCTGTTTTACTTTCACTCTCCCACTGATCTGGGGATACGATAAGTTGAGGTAATATCTTTAAAGTAACACAAAGTAAATTGTAAAGTTTATTCAGTAGTGTGCTATGTTTGGTGTATTCACAGAGGCACGACCTATTCCTTGGTTCCTACTGGGTGATTAATGAGTGATAATAAGTGGGAACAGGGCTGACAATGTTGGGGGATAGACCTTGTTTTCACCAATAGTCAAATTTATTTTTTAATTCACTCATGGGACATGGATTTTGCTGATTGGGCCAGCATTACAGTGTGTCCCTAGTTGCCCTTGAGAAGGTGGGGGCGAGTTGCTTTCTTGAACCACTGCAGTCCATGTAGGTTGACCCACAATTCCCTTGGGAGGGAATTCCAGGATTTTGACCCAGTGGCAATCAAGGAACAGTGATATATTTCCAAACCAGGATGGTGAGTGGCTTGAAGAGAAATTTGCAAAGGTTGGTTGAAATAGCTACCGATATCCCATCACCAAGTCATACTTTATTTACAAGTGAACTTTGGTTCTGCCTCATTCAGAGTCAGCAATCAGAGTATTAGCATCTCTGACACTCCCCTTTTTGTATGTCAGCCAGGGCTCCCTGGTTGAACTAGATTTGACGGGTCCAATCAGGGAACTCATATTCTCTGAGGCCGACCTCGTTACAATCAGTACAGTAGTGTTCCCATGTATTTGATTCCCTTGTCCTTCTAAGTGGGAATGAGTTTGGAAGGTACTATCTAAGGCTCTTTGGTGAATTTCTATAGTGCACCTTGTAGGTTGTATTCACTGCTATTATTCCTCATCAGTCATGGAGAGAGTCAATGTTTGTGGATGTGGTGCCAATCAACGATGCTGCTTTGTTCTGGATGGTGTTGAGCTTCTTGAGTGTTTTTGGAGCTGCGCCCATCCAGGCAAGTGGGGAATGTTCCATCACCCTCCTGACTTGTGTCTTGTAGATGGTGGACAGACAAATGGATGATAGCAAGTTGGTTTTCCATCACATGCAATTTTTAATTTACATTGAAGTCAATCGGGAGTGATGTAACGTATGTTGCTCACTCACTGTCACATGTTTTACATTGATGTGAAGATCTGTACCATTGTGACTAGACAAGTGCAGGGAGACATACTGTTTTAAAAATTGCAAACATGTAGATTATCCGAAAATGGACAAGTACAGATAGACATGATGAGAGTTTGGAGATAAAAGGGTGGTTATTCTTAATGATGCTGAAATTGTAAAACTCCCTCCTTCACAAACTAAGTTGCACAATTCGTCAGCTTCTGTTTCCTTCCCGAATGGCTTGTTCCTAATTCTTATATTCCAATTTAAAATCTGTCTAGCAAATGCTGGTTCATTTCTATTTATTCTTCGGTCTTGACCAAACCCTCCTCTAAAAGGCTGAGGCAATGCCATCCGATTGGGATGGTCACAGGGTCATAGAGATCTTCAGCACAGAAAAGCACCCTTTGGCCCATCACGTCCAAACTGGATGAATTAGATGGGATGGAATTGAAATTCAAGCATGCCTACCCGACACAGTTGGGAAGTCCTGCCCATGGACACTGATAAGAATATCCAATATTTTGCCTTATAGCTTCATCTAAACTTGCAATTAAAGGAGTAAGTTAGATGCAAGAGTGTTGAGTAAGGAAGGGTCAGTAAGTTCACATTTATTGACTGTGCATGATTTTAATCTTCTACCTACTTTGGAATTCAAGGTTCAGCCGGATGTGGAAGATCTGGATCCAAGTTTACTTGGAGATGAAAAGAAAGAGGAGGAAAAGCTTGGAAAGCTGCAATATTCCCTGGATTATGACTTCCAGAATGGACAGGTTTGTGTCTCAAGTCACTTTGTGTTACAGGACTGATATGTTTCGAATGTCTCACACTGTGAGCTAAAAGATAGGATGTGATTGATTCCAGTTAAGTTGCCTTTGCACTGAAACGTTCCTCACACATGTCTCATGCATGTTTACGTTGTACAGGTAAAAGGAGAACTTTCTTAATCATGACTATAATTGGCGATCCTCAATTCACCCAGAGACCGGTCTCCAGCAGGCATATAGATCCGTAGACACTGCAAACTCTAAGCCATGCCCAGATCAGGGTGATTAGATTAGATTACATTGATTAGATTTTAGATTAGATTACATTACAGTGTGGAAACAGGCCCTTTGGCCCAACAAGTCCACACCGACCCACCGAAGCGCAACCCACCCATACCCCTACATTTACTCCTTACCTAACACTACAGGCAATTTAACATGGCCAATTCACATCTTTGGACTGTGGGAGGAAACCGGAGCACCCGGAGGAAACCCACACAGACACGGGGAAAACGTGCAAACTCCACACAGTCAGTCGCCTGAGGCGGGAATTGAACCCGGGTCTCTGGCGCTGTGAGGCAGCAGTGCTAACCACTGTGCCACTGTGCCGCCCAAAACTGAACTGAAGGTCTCCCTGATCCGGAGGGAGAGAAATCCTCATCACTCATCCTGGTGGCTTCTGCAGCAGTTAGCTGGAGTGCAGAGCTATTGAGTGATCAGTGGCTATCCTGTCTGTGAAACACTGACCACAGTGGTCATGGTGCATGAGTAAACAACAGGTTCAGGTCCTGCCATAACAATTTGTAGGTTAGAATATACAGGGGTAGTTACATTCACTTATTTGAGGGCAGGAAAATAATATCCTATTCGCGCTTTCTCCCTATATCTTTTGATCAGAAGGAACTCTATATGAATCCTCCACAGGCTCACTCCTGTCTAGGTGAAGAAATTTCACTTCACCTCCATCCCAAGTAGCCTACCCTGTATCCATACACTGATCCCTGGGTCAGGACTCCCTGGTCATTGGGAACATCCTTCGATAACAAGTCAATGATGAACGTGCTGCTGAAACATGCCCATGTACATAGGTCCCTCAAAGTTGCTACCCAGATTGATAGGATTGTTAAGAAGGCATACGGTGTGTTAACTTTTATTAGTAGAGGGACTGAGTTTTGGAACCATCAGGTCATGAGTGCAGGAGGAGAAAGGATGTTGATGGTTCAGATTAAGTGATTGGAATGTGAGAATGGCAGAACAATGGTGCGTCTAACAACGAGACTAGAAAGAACAGACAGTCCCACTGGTGTGTGTGTGTGTGGGAATGGGAGTGAGTTCGCAATTTGAAGGAGTTGACCTCAAAATTGAGCTCAGAAGGTTGTAAAGTGCCTACTCTGAACACGAGATGTTGTTCCTCCAGTTTGCGCTGGGATTCACTGGAGCACTGCAGCATGCTGATGACAGACAATTGGGCATGCAAGGAGTCTGCGCTAAAATGACCAGTTACGGGAAGGTCAGGGTCATGCTCACTCACATGTGTTTGGCAAAGCAGTCACCCAGTCACCTACTGGTTTTTGCCAAAAGATGAGCTGCCGGGAACTTGGGGATCTCAGTATCTATGCCTGCCCAGGGCTGGTTGACTCTATCATTGTAGGCCTGTGTGTGTTTATTAGATGCTAATGGTTTATTCTGTGTGTTTTCAGCTCATTGTTGGGATTATCCAGGCAGCTGAATTGGCTGCCTTGGATATTGGCGGAACATCTGATCCCTATGTGAAAGTTTACCTCCTACCAGATAAGAAGAAAAAATTTGAGACCAAAGTTCATCGCAAAACTCTCAACCCCACTTTTAACGAATCCTTTACCTTTAAGGTAGGACCATGAAATGACAGCTAATGGTTAAATGTCTACATTTTATGTGCTTGCTACTGAGGTTGCCAGGGATAAAATGTGGTGACTGGATTTTATTAGGCACTGAGGGTGCTCTACTTGTTACCATGACAGTGCCTTCACACCAGAATTTTAGTTTCAGTGTAATGGTGGGCGTGTGAAAGTTTCACACCCTGCTCACATATTGTGAAAAACGCCAAGCAGTACAATTGCATGTTTCGTCTTAACAAACTTGGGTTGCTTTTGCAGAGAGAATATGTTAAATTATGTAACAATTGTGTGAAGTTTCAGTCGTGACAGCGGTGGGAGCAATTTGAAGTGATAAATCATGAGTTGTTACTGTGCATTGTTGAATGTGACTCGCACAAACCACCATTCTCTGTTAATGGGAGCATAACCTGTGTCAGCATAGGTTCAGTGCATGTCTCTTTTAACTCTGAGTCAGAAGGCCATTAATTCAATTGCCACTTCTGAAATTTATAAGCGTAATCCATGCTGGCATATCAGTGGTGTGCTGAATCTTTGGAGGCTTGTCTTTAGGAAGATACATTAAACCCATCCCTGTTTACCCTCTCTGGTAGATGGGTAAGGTCCTATGACACTGTTCAAGAAAGAACAGGGGAGTTCTCCCAGTGACCAGGGCCAATATTTATACCTCAGTCACCATCACTTAACACAGAATATGTAGTCACACATCACTTTGTGTCCGAGGGCAAAGGTGGGAACCGGGAAGGGAGGATGGCTGGGGCCTGGAAAAGGAAAATAAAAAAAAATTGGTGTAGCATGGTGGCTCAGTGGTTAGCACTGCTATCTCACAGCGCCAGGTACCTGGGTTCAATTCCACCCTTGAGCAACTGTCCATGCGGAGTTTGCATATTCTTCCTGTGTCTGCGTGGGTTTCCTCCTGCAGTCCAAAGATGTGCAGGTGAGGTGGATTGGCCATGCTAAGTTGCCCATAGTGGCCTGGGATGAACAGGCTAGGTAGGTTAGCCATGGGAAATGCAGGGTTCTGGGGATGGGTTGGGGCGGGATGCTCTTTAGAGAGTTGGGATGGACTGGATGGCCTGCTTCCACTCTGTAAGTATTCTATTCTTAAATGCCAACAGAGGTATTCTACATGCAATTCTTGATTATCACCTCCACATTTACCTTACTGTCTCGTTTTAGCAACAAGCAGAAATTAGACTGTGGAATGGAAATATGCATGAGTTGGTGCAATCATTAAAATGTTTACAATGTAAACAATAATTTTGACACTGTATCATCTCATGAAATTGTGGAACATAATTATATTTCTTGGCTCTGAACTTGGGTGGAAGTTCACCAATCAGAATCATAGCAGCCATCTGAGCATCTCAGACAGTCAACCCTTCAATTTCTTCTCCAGTACACTGTCTGTCCTACTTCATAAATCAGCTTCTCCCAATGTATTGGCATTTGGCCGTCTGAGCTCTGGTGCCACATGGTGTAGGTGTGGAAGTGATCTGAATGAGACTTTCTAATCAATCCCCATTGTGGATGTCCCCTCCAATACTGCACTGCTGCAGGGCTGAGATTCAGATGTCCCCTGCAAACCGTTTGAGATCACAGACAATCTGGGCGGGTGATTAATGCGTCTCCTGCTGGTTCCCAAACAGCAGATGATTAAAAACTGACTTGGGCAGCTGTCATTTGGCTGCAGTAACCTGAGAAGTGACAGATTGGAGCAGTTAGGAAGAGCAAGATCTTGACTGTAATAAACTGGAAGAAGCTGATTTATGGAGTAGACAGACAGTGTACTGGAGGAGAAATTGAAGGGTTGAGCATTTGAGATGCTCAGATAGCTGCTAAGATTCTGATTGGTGAATTGCCATTGAAGATTAGAGCCAAGAAATATAATTATGTTCTATCATTTTTCTCAGTGTCTGTACTGACATTAAGCCATAGGTCACAACTACATGTGAAGTCAATGGTTGCTCACAAAACAATTATATTGGATCACATTTCAGACATTAGAGTCTCACTAAGAGCAGACTAAACAGGTGAATAGCAATTGCAAATCTTATCAAGCTTTTGAAACAAATACTGATTAGCTGTAATTTCTCAGTGTGTTTCTCTTTGAATTCATTCTGTGTCTCAATCCTGTGTTATCCAGCAGGCAAGGACAGGTGTCGTATGTCACTAAGCCATGCAATCTATGAAGTAGTAGGCTAGGTTCACAGGTTAGGCGGAGTTAAGTCAATTGGATCAGTAACTGGAACTTTACTTCTGACATCTGTGGCCTACTGACTAAGAAAGGAAACAAACAGTCTATTTCTGTTTACAGTACCACCCAAACATTCCTGCAGGAAATAATTCCAGATGAAGACATGAACAGGATTGCTCTAATGCCTTTTTTGATTTGATTTGATTTGATTTATTATTGTCACATGTACCGAGAGACCGTGAGAAGTGGTGTTTTGCGTGCTATCCAGGCAAATCATACCTTGCCTAAGTACATCATGGTAATAGAACAGAATGCAGAATATAATGTTACAGCTACAGAGAAGGTGCAGAGAAAGATCAACTCTAGTTTACGAGAGGTCCGTTCGTAAGTCTAATAACAGCAAGGAAGGAGCTGTTCTTGAATATGTTGGTATATGTTTTCAAACGTTTGTACCTTCTGCTCGATGAAAGAGAGTATAACTGGGGTGGGATAGGACTTTGATTCTGTTTTTAATTAACTCTGCTGCTTTCTGGAGGCAGTGGAGTTAATAGACAGAGTCAATGGATGGGAAGTGGTTTTTGTGATGAGCTAGGCTGCATTCACAACTCTCTGAAGTTTCTTGTGGTCTTGGGTAGAGCAGTTGCCATACCAAGCTGTGATGCATCAGAAAGGGTGCTTTCTACAGTCCATCGATAAAAATTGGTAAGAGTCCTTGTGGACATGCCAAAATCCTATTGCCTTCTGAGGAAGTAGAGGTGTTGTTGTGCTTTCCTGACTGTAACATCAATGTGGATGGACCTGGACAGATTGTTGGTGATATTTACTCCTAGGAAGTTGAAGCGCTTGACCATCTCCCATCTCCACCTCAGCACAGACAGGGGTGTGTCCTCCACAAAGCTTCCTGAAACCGATGACCAGCTCCTTCGTTTTTCTGACATTGAGGAAGAGATTATTGTCTTTACACCTTCTCACTGAGTTGTCTATCTCTTTCCTGTACTTAAAAATGTGTTGCTGGAAAAGCGCAGCACGTCAGGCAGCATCAAAGGAGAAGGAGAATCGACGTTTCGGGCATAAGCCCTTCTTCAGGAATACATATTTTCCTTCTCCTTTGATGCTGCCTGACCTGCTGTGCTTTTCCAGCAACACATTTTTAAGCTCTGATCCCCAGCATCTGCAGTCCTCACTTTCTCCTATATCTCTTTCCTGTACTCTGTCTCATCATTTTTCTAGATCTCACCCACTGCAGTAGTGTCATCAGAAAATTTGTAAACGGAATTAGAGCTGAATTTTTGAGTGTATGAGGAGTATAGTAAGGGGTTGAATACACAGCCTTACGGTCACCAGTGTTGAGGCCAGTTGTGAAGGTGGGGATGTCACCTATTCTCACTGATCGCAGTCTATTGGTCAGGAAGTCGAGACAGTTGCAGACATAGTCCTAGGTCTTAGAGTTTGGAGATGGATTTGGTTGGAATTATGGTGTCGAAGGCAGAGCTAAAGTCAATAAATAGGGGTCAGACATTGGAGTCCTCATTATTCAGATGCTCCAAGGATGAATGTAAAACAGGGAAATGGCATCTGCTGTGGACCTATTACGATGGTTGGAGAATTGTAGTGGATCAAGGCAATCTGGGAGGCTGGAGTTTTTTAGATTAGATTACATTACAATGTGGAAACAGGCCCTTCGGCCCAACAAGTCTACACCGACCCGCCAAAGCGCAACCCACCCATACCTCTGCATTTACCCCTTACCTAACACTACGGGCAATTTAGCATGGCCAATTCACCTGACCTGCACATCTTTGGACTGTGGGAGGAAACCGTAGCACCCGGAGGAAACCCACGCAGACACGGGGAGAACGTGCAAACTTCACACAGTCACCTGAGGCGGGAGTTGAACCCGGGTCTCTGGCGCTGTGAGGCAGCAGTGCTAACCACTGTGCCACCATGCCGCCCACGGTTGACGTGTACCATTACTAACCTCTCAAAGTACTCCATTATGATTGGTGTCAGAGCCACCGGGTAGTAGTCATTTACGCAGGGTGCCTAACCTTTCTTTGGCAGCAGGATGATAGTGGTCTTTTTGAAGAAAGTAGGAACTTCACATCATAGCATGGAGAGGTTAAAGCTGTCTGCAAATAATTCCACCAGCTGGTCCACACAGGATCTGAGTGCACAGCCGGGAACTCTATCCAGGCCAGTTGCTTTCTGTGGGTTCACTCTCAAGAAGGCCAATCTAATGTCTGCGGCAGTAACCGTGGACCCGAGGCAGTTGGGGCAGGTGACATCATTTCACTGACTTCCTGTTCAATACAAGCATAGAATGCATTGAGCTCATTGGGTAGGGATGCATTGTTGTCAGGAATTCTACTCGACTTGCTTTGTAGTCCCGTATATTGTGTTAGCCTTGCCATAGTTGACGACTGTTCATCTGGGACTTGTTCAGTTGACAAGCCTGCTGAGATTCATGGTCTACGTTTAAGAGCTAACTAATGTATTAAATGGAGGCCAACATCTAGGGAACCACGTTCTAGAAGCATAGCCATGCTTTCAGGGGAATAGGGGAAACTGGCACAAAGAATTTTGGTGCATATAATTACAAAAGGATTGTGGAAAAGGAAATTTATTTCAAACTTTATGGGCAAAACTGGAGTAGTTTCTTTGAAATGAGTCATTGAACATTAGAGCTGTAGAGTCTTAGAGGTCTACAACACAGAAAAAGGACCAATCGTCTATTTAAATGGTCATTGGATAGGCATATGGACGAGAATGGAATAGTGTAGGTTAGATGGGCTTCAGATTGGTTCCACAGATTGGCATAACATCGAGGGCCAAAGGACCTGTACTGCGCTGTAATGTTCTATGTTCTATGATCCACCAAGTATGTGCCAATCAAAAACAGCCACTTAAACATTCTAATCCCATCTTCTAGCATTTAGCCCATAGCAGTTTATGCCTTGGCTTTGCAAGTGCACATCTAAAGATTTCTTAAATGTTATGAGGGTTTTTGCCTGTACCATCTTTATAGACAGTGAGTTCCTGATTCACACCACCCTCTTACTGAATAGAATTTTACCTTACATCCCCTTTAAATCTTCTGTCCCTTACATTAAATCTCTGCCATCGGTCTTTGATCCCACCATCAAAGGTACTTTGTGTCAATGCAATCTATGCCCCTCAACATTTTATATCTCTGTCATAACTTTCCTTAGGCTCTTCTGCTCTGATGCATAACTGCAAATATTGAAGATCCCTTTCTAGCAAGATTCCTAGAAATCTCAGAACTAGCCATAAAACTGCTTGCTGTGCATAGGCCTGGTTGGGGCTGATTTGAATAGTGATTGACCTGGAGAGATTCCTGTTTTATCAACGTCAATTGGAAGGAGGCCAGCTAAGAACAAGCCAAGTTGGGGGAAAGCTCTCTATAAACAAGCTGCCCAGCTGATCCCTCCCTATTTCTGAATAAAAACAACAGTTCAGGGTAAAGCCTGTTTGTTGCTTTGAAAGAATGATTGAAGGAACACCTCAATGTGTACTTCTTGAGCAAGCTACATCTGCAAACAACAAAGGCAACTATGCAGGATTAGTGACTTGACCACATTGGCCAGAACATCAGAACAACAGTCTTTGCAACATCATTTGCTTTGTCTTTTTATCTTTGAAATAACCCATTGACTGAAGTGTTTTTTAGAAAGTCGATCTCTGCAAAAAAGCTTTTTTTTTGGTTGTTAAGAGTATGTGTGTCAAACATTGGGCAGCTGGTGGTGTGTCTTGCATGGGCGATGTATTTGAGGGAGATACAATGATGTCCTTTGATCAGTTGGCATGGAAATAAGAGCTATCAAACAGGACCTCTTTCGTTTTTTTTTTCAAATTAGGGATTTTACTCAAAAAAAGACTACATTTTTGACAGATCCCTATAAATTTGATATAGAGAGGAGGGTGCTCAGTGCTAAGAGTACACTTTCTGTCAGCACTTTATATCAACAATTGGGGGCACCCCTGAGATGAGTTTGATCGACTCTGCAGGGTGTGGGAGAGAGAGTTAGGCGTTGAGGTCTCCTCAGAGGCATGGGAAGATATTTGGGAAAACGTAAGAAAGATATCAATTTGCAATAGGACCCATGCTTTACAGTTGAAGATTCTCCACAGGCTCCACTTGGCTCCGGATCATTTGTCAATATTTAAACCAAAAGTATCTTCAATATGTCCCAAGTGCAAGGTTGGTACAGGCACTCTTACACATTGTCTCTGGTCCTGTAGTAGGTTTCAAACATACTGGAGCACTGTGGTGGGTGCAATGAGGGGATTTTGGGTGTAAGGGTGGAGAAGGACCCAATCTCTCTTCTTCTTGGGCTGCCCCAGTGTGTTCTCTGTAGATGCGCATAAGAAAGAACATTTCAACATCCTCACTTTCTGCGCAAGGAAGAATATCTTGCTAGTTTGGCTAGCAAGGTTAGCGGAAGATTGTTATGGAGCATATCCCCTTAGATTTTCTCACAAGTGTGGTACACTACAAAACCGAGAATGTTTATAAGACATGGTGGTCCTTTTTGGAATAGCTGGACACAGATTTGTCTGCCACACTAATAAGGGCTTTTATATAGCTGCAACGATTGTGCTTTACAAGTCCAATATCCAGAGAGGCGGAACTGCGAACATATGAATATGTGAAAATTAATGCTCTTGATATTTGAGAGTGAGTGCTTGGTTTGGCTGAGCTGTTATTATTTATTCGTTTGTTGTTGGTTATTATTTATTTAGTCAAGTAGTTAGTTGGAGTTTTTTAAATATATTTTTCTATATATATTTATACATTTGTACTTGAGGGCAGTTTGGGTTTTTTAGGTTTTTTTGGTGTTCTTTCTTTGTATTGTTTTGTATTTGTTGTAATATTAAAAAATCTATTTTTCAATAAAAATATATTTTCAAAACGTGTGTGTGAGAGTGGCTGTGTGTGAGTGAGTGTGTGTTTGTGTGAGTGTATGTGTTTGTGTGAGCGAGTGTGTGTGTGTGTTTGTAAGTCTTGTTTTGGTAAGCCTGGTTGATAGATTTTGTTTTGATTAGATCCTGATACAGATAATGCATTTAATTGGTCACATTGGTAACTGGAAAAAGTACTTCCATTTTATCTTGTGACCTGTGGAGTTGCAAGGCTAGAGTTTGTTTTATTCATTCATGGGAAAAGGATGCCGCAGGTAAGGCCCAGCATTTATTGGCCATCCCAGAGGGCAGTTAAGAGTCAACCACATTGATGTGTGTCTGGAGTCACATGTAGGCCAGACCAGGTAAGGATGGCAGGTCCCCTCTCTAAAACTCATTAGTGAACTGCATGTGTTTTCTGACAATGGATCAATGGATTCATGGTCATCATTAAACACTTAATTTTAGATATTTATTGAATTTAAATTCCACCATCTGTCATGGCAGGATTTGAACCCAGGTCCCCAGAACATTAGCTGGGCACCTGAATTAACAGTCCAGCAATAATACCACTAGGCCATCACTTCCCCATAAAACAGTGACAGTGCTTTCCTCCAGCCTGGATCATAACAAGATATATCAAGAGAATTACATTGCATGGCAACGAACAGTGATGGGTTTAGGTGGAATGTGTATCAACCTTTTCTTGCTAATAGCAACACTTAATCCTCTCAGCAGCCACAAGTTGAACCATTCTGACTCATGTGTCTTATGTAAATGAACAGAATCACAGCTGAAACATCTTTCAATCTCAAAAGGATGGAGCTACATTTGCAGCATCATGCAAAATAGTAGGAGGCCATTTCACCCATTATATTTCTGCCTTTCCTTTAGTTAAGCAATTCAATTAGTCCCACATGCTTCCTCATTCCCCACAGCCTTGCACTTTTTTTCTCTCTCTTTTAGGGATATATCCAATCTCCTTTTGAAAGCTCCTCTTGTATCCTGCTTCCCCTGACTTTTCAAGTTCCCGGTTCCCATCAACCAAATGCATAATGAAAATCTTATCTCCCCTCTTTTGCCAATTATCTTATTTTTGCCAAATATCTTGTTTGTGTGGAGTACAAATGTACGTGCTAGCAGTTTCCTCCATCAACACCTTCCAACCATTGACCTCCACCATTCAGAAGGGCAAGGGCAGCAGATACATGAGAACACCGCTACTTACAAACTCCCCTCCAAGCCATCTGACTTGGAAATACGTCATCATTCTTGGGTCAGAACACTGTAACTGCACTGTGGCTGTCCCTACAACCTCAATGACTGCAGTGCTTCAAGAAGGCAGTTCACTACCACCTTCATCATGGCCAGTATGGGGAGGGCAGAAAACACTCACCCAGCCAGAGATGCTTACATCATCTCGTGAATGAATAAAAATAAGTTTGAATTATTTAATTTATATGAATGAAATAAATAAAATAATCACACATTCTGATGAATATAATTGTGCCTGGCTTATGCAAGAAGTCAGCAGCCCACTTGAATCAAGTTAATAAGGACCATACCAACACACACCCACCTATTCAAGCACTGTTATATTGTACTCTTCCCAATGAAAAATAATTTCCAACACTTGAGAATGAGAAATTAACTTGATAATTATATTACTTATACAAAGGAAAAATCCACACAGTGATTGAGGGAGCATTTTCTCTCTGTCAATTTCATAAATGCAATTATATACAGGATTTAAGATCTGCAGCACCAAAGATTCAATTATCATTATACTCTCTGTTATCATGTGCTTTCATGCCACACTCTGAGGAGGGGTTCTTTACAGACTGATAGAGGAAAAAGCACTTAAGCTTAGACCATCAAAGTAACACTATTCATATGTACATTAATGAGAAATAGTACTGTATGCAATAATCATAAAAAAAAGCTTCTGACTCACATTAGATAAGGATTAATCTATCTTCTTCATTTGTTTATCTCCATATGTTCTCAAGACTCTCTTCAGCATTGTAATCAGGGAGGGAATGGCCGAGTGGTATTATTGCTTAGAAGATTAATCCAGAAACCAAGGTGATGCTCTGAGGACCTGGGTACAAATCCCAGCACAGCAGATGGTGAAGTCTGAATTCAATTGAAAGAAATCAGGAATTCAGAATCCTAATGACCATGAAGTGATTGAGAGGAAAAATCCATCTGATTCACTAATGCCCTTCAAGAAGTCTGCCATTCTCACCTGGTCTGGCTTACTTGTGACTCCAGGCTGACAGCAATGTGGTTGACTCTCGGTCACCCTCTGCAATGGTCCAGTAAGCCATTCATTTTTATCAATTGCTACAAAATATCAAAGAAATGAAGTCAGATGGATCACCTGGCATTGACCTAGGCACTGGAAAAGACAACGGCAGAAAGAGCCCTGGTAATCCTGCAAAGCCCTCCTTACTAACATCTGAGGGCAAGGGTCAAAACTGGGAGAGCTATCTCACAGACTAGTCAAGCAACTGCCTAACAAAGTCATGCACATACCTTACAGACATTGCCCCAGAGACCACCATCACCATCCTTGGATATGTCCTGTCTCACCAGCAGGACAGACCCTGCAGAGGTGACAGCACAGTGATATAAGTCAGGAGGGAGTTGCCTTGGAAGTACTCAACATTGACTCCGGACCCCATGAAGTCTCACGTCCTCAGGTGAAACATGGGTGAGGAAACCTCCTGCTAATTACCTTGTACCGTCCTCCCTCAGCTGATAAATTTGTACTCCTCCATGCTGAACAACACTCAGAGGAAGCACTGAGGGTGGGAAGTTTATAAAATGTACTCTAGATGGTGGATTTCAATGTCCACCACCATGAGTGGCTCGGCAACAGCTATACTGATCAAGCTAGTAGAGTCTTAAAGGACATGCTTACTAAATTGGGTCTGCAGTAGGTGGTGAGGGAACCAATAAGTGATTGATCTCAGCCTTACCAATCTGCCAGCTGCAGATGCATCCATCCATGACAATATCAGTAAGAGTGATCACCGTACAGTTGTTGTGGAAATGAAGTCCCACCTAAACATTGAGAATACCCCCCATCGTGTTGTGTGGTACTATCATCGTGCTAAATAGGACAGACTTCAGCAACACAAGACTGGGCATCCATGAGGTGCTGTGGGGTATCAACAGCAGCAGAATTGTACTCCAGCACAATCTGTAACCTCATGGAACAGAATATCCCCTACTCAACCATTACTATCAAACCAGGGAATCAACCCTGGTACAATATAGAGTGCAGGAGGCACCAGGCATGCCTGAAAATGAGGTGACAACCTGATGAAGCCACCAAACCAGACTACTTACATGCCAAACAGCATATGCAGCAAGTGATACACAGAGCTAAGCAATTCCACAACCAACAGGTCAAATTTTAGCTCTTCCATCCTGCCACATCCAGTCGTGAATGGTGGTGGCAAGTTAAACCACTCACTGGAGGAGAAGGCTCCATAAATATCCCCATCCTCCATGATAGAAGAGTCCAGCACATCTGTGCAAACGATAAGGCTGAAGTGTTTGCAGCAATCTTCAGCCAAAAGTGCCAAGTAAATGATTCATCTTGGCCTCCTCCACTGGTCCCCAGCATCACAGGTACCAGTCTTCAGTCAATTCGATTCACTCCATGTGATATCCAGAAATGGTGGGAGACACTGGATTCGGCAAAGGCTATGGGCTCTAACAACATTACTTCAGGATTCGCCGTTCCTCTATCCAAGGTTTTCCAGTACACCTACAACACTGACATCTACCTGACAATGTGGAAAATTGTCCTGTACATAAAAAGCAGGACAAATCCAACCCAGCAATTACTGCCCCATCCGTCTACTTTCAATCATCAGTAAAGTAATGGAAGGTATTATCAACAGTGCTATCTAGCAGCATCTGCTCAGCAATAACCTGCTCAGTGATGCCCAGTTTGGGTTCCGCTAGGGCCACTCAGCTCCTGACATCATTACAGTTTTTGTTCAAACATGGAGAAAAAAGCTGGATTCCAGAGGTGAGATGAGATTGACAGCCCTTGACATCAAGGCTGCATTCGACTGTGTGTGGCATCATAGAGCCCTAACAAAACTGAATCAGCATGTATCAGGGAGCAAACTCTCCACTGGTTGAAGTCACACATGGCACAAAGGAAGATGGTTGTGGTTGTTGGAGGTCAGTCGTCTCAGCTCCAGGACATCTCTGTGGAAGTTCCTTAGGGTAGCGTCCTAGGCCCAACCATCTTCAGCTGCTTCACCAATGACCTTCCCTCCATCATAGTATACATTGCTGCTACGGAGTGTTAGTGGTGGAGCGAGTGGATGTTTGTGGAAATAGAGTGGTGGAGTCATAGAGGTGTATAGCAGTAGAAATAGACCCTTCGGTCCAACTCGTCCATGCCGACCAGATATCCTAAGTTAATCTCGTCCAATTTGTCAGCGCTTAGCCCATATCCCTCTAAACACTTCCTATTCATATACCCATCCAGATGCCTCTTAAATGCTGTAATTATGCCAGTCTTCATCACTTCCTCTGGCAGCTCATTCCATATTTGCAACACCATATGAATAAAAAGTTGCCCCTTAGGTCCCTTTTAAATCATTGCTTTCTTACCCTAAACCAACACGGTGCCAATCAAGCTTTATCCTTCTTGAGTGTTGTTGGAGCTGCCCCCATCCAGGCAAGTGGGGAGTATTCCATCACACTCCTGACTTGTGCCTTGTAGATGATGGACAGGTTTTGGGAAGCCAGCAGGTGAGTTATTCGCTGCAGGATTCCCAGCCTGTGACCTGCTCTGTAGTTACAATACTGATATGTTTAATCCAGTTCAGTTTCTGCTGCCACAATGTTGCTTGTGGAGTCTCAGCAATAGTAATGCCATTGAATGTCATGGGCAATGGTTAGATTCTCTCTGGTTGAGTTGGTCATTGCCTGGCATTTGTGTGGCATGAATGTTACTTGCCACTTGTCAGCCAAAACCTGCATATTGCTCAGGGTTTTGCAGCATTTGGACATGGATTACTTCAGTATCTGAGGAGTCTTGAATGGTGCTGAACATAGTGCAATCATCGGCAAACATCCACACTTCTGATCTTATGATCGAAGGAAGGCCATTGATAAAACAGCTCAAGATGGTTGGGTCTAGGTCATTACCTTGAGGAGCTCATGCAGAGATCCTCTGGAGCTGAGATAACTGACAAACCAACAATCACAATCATTTTCCTTTGTGCCAGATATGACTCCAACCAGCGGAGAGTTTTCTCCCTGATTTCCATTGCCTCTGGTTTGGCTCAGACTCCTTGGTGCCACAACTCTGTCAAATGATGCCTTGTTGTCAAGAGTAGTCACCTCATTTCTGAAGTTCAGCTCTTTTTTTCTTGTTTGATTTAATTTGATTTATTGTAGTCACATGTACCTGAGTACAATGAAAAGCTTTGTTTTGTGAGCAGTATGGATAGATCATAGCAAACAAGGACATACAGATCATAGGGTGCTTAACCAGAGCGAGGTATACAAGGTCATGCTGCACAGGAGGTGCCCAAAGCAAGATCAACATTATTTGAAGTTAGAGATGTCCAATCAGAGGTCTAATAACAGCGGGGATGAAGCTGTTTTTGAACCAGTTGGTGCATGTGTTCAAGCTTCTGTATCTTTTGCCTGACGGAAGAGGTTGTAGGAGAGCATTACCAGGATGGGAGGGATCTTTGATGATGTTGACAGCCTTTCCACAGCAGTAAGAAGTGTAAGTGGAATCCATGGATGGGAGGTTAGCTTCCGTGATGGTCTGGGCTGTGCACACCACCTTCTGTAGTTTCTTACCACGTTTGGACCATGTAGTGAGGACAGGAGCTGAGTGGCCCCAGTGAAACCCAAGCTGCGTGTTAGTGAGCAAGGAATTGCTAAGCAAGACAATGGACAACTACATTTTCAAATTTAACATGTTGGGGAGGCAATACAGAGAGTGATGGAGCTCTTAGATTCGTATGGGGTAGGATGAGAAGGGAAAGTGTGTTGGAGAAAATACCTTGAAATAGTGTCTTGCATTTGCCTGCTCTGTTGTAATAACACAGCAGTGTTTAAGGGCCTTTTAGATACTCATGTAACCTAATTTATGACGGGATATTGGTTTTAATGCCATACTTAAACTGCTATGATTTCATGAGCAAATATATTCCTCAGCTATTATAGCACCGGCAGCTATTTAACCACTGACAAAAAGCATGGGGGAGGATGAGTGCATTGCAAAGCACAGATTGAATGTAAGCAACGCAGTTAAAGGAAGTCATGGCATAATGTGCCAGTATCCCAAGGGCACAAGCATCACATGGTACCCCAGCGCTAAATAGACACAGCATCATACCACAGTGCACCAGAGACTGTGGTATTGCCCGCTGCACCAAGCACATTTTATTTTTAGGCTGTGTGGTGTATTCAAACATCAAACAAAGCCACGTGAGTGAGTCTCTGTTGATGCTCACTGAAGTTGACAGCACGAGGCAATCTGATTTGAATTCAGTCACTGCCTTATTCTGAGTTCACCATGTGGAATGGCCAAACAAAGAACTCTCCTAGATCAGCCCAAGGTGTTTTTCTATTCTCTGGTCTCTGTTAGATAGATCGGATCACTTCATGGAATACCCAGCAACACAGAGTGTTGTTGTACATGGAATCAATGCTTAGTACCTTTTAGCTGTGAGATTGAAAAAGAATTGTTTGTATGATGTGACCAAAATTTAATGCCTATCCCTAGTTGTTCTAAAACCATGGGCTGTTCCTTCCCCAGGCTAAAGGAGCAAAGTCATCATAATCCCAGAGGACCACAGGGCTCTTCCCTCATTAGTGATAAAGAGAGAGAGAGAGAGAGAGAGACAACTGGTTGTGATTTAATCTGAGGGTCACCATGCCTCAGGTGAGAGGCAATCTTGAGAAGATGGGACCTTCATAGTCACCTTCTCCAGGAGATGGAGTTTGTAATATAATCAGAATTGATAATATATTGTGATAGTGATGGTGTGACAATAACATCAACAGTCCCGTTGGGATGGGGGGAAGGGGCTTTAGTATTGCAGTGGTAGTGTCCCTACCTCTGGGCCAAGAGGTTTGGGCTGAAGTTCCACTGCTCTGGTAGCAGGGGGATGTGTAGACCATCTCTGAACAAGTTGATTATAAACTATCCAAGTCGAGAATGTGGTGCTGGAAAAGCACAGCCAGTGGATGGCACGGTGGCACAGTGGTTAGCACTGCTGCCTCACAGCGCCAGGGACCCGGGTTCAATTCCCACCTCAGGAAACTATCTGTATGGAGTTTGCACATTCTCTCCAGTTGCTCCGGTTTCCTCCCACAGTCCAAAAATGTTCAGGTTAGGTGAATTGGCCATGCTAAATTGCCTGTGGTGTAGGGGAATGTGTATGGGTTGCTCCTCGGAGGGTTGGTGTGGACTTGTTGGGCTGAAGGCCTGCTTCCACACTATAAGTAATCTAATCAGTCAGGCAGTATCCGAGGAGCAGGAGAATCGAGGTTTTGGGTCAAAGTCCTTCATCAGGAAGCCCTTCCTTTTGATTGATTGATTATTGTCACATACCAAGAGACAGTAAGAAGTATTATTTTGTGTGCTATCCAGGCAAACCATACCTTGCATAAGTACACCAGGGTAATAGAACAGAATGCAGAATATAGTGTTACAGCTGCAGAGAAGGTGCAGAGAAAGAATAACTCTAACATATGAGAGGTCTGTTCACCAGTCTGGTAACAGCGGGGAAGGAGGTGTTCTTGAATCTGTTGGTACATGTTTTCAAACTTTTGTATCTTTGGCCCAATGGAAGAGGGTGGAAGTGAGTATCACTGGGGCGAGAGGGGTCTTTAATTATAATGGCTGCTTTCCCAAGGCAGTGGAAAGTATAGACAGAGTAAATGGATGCAAGGCTGGTTTGTGGGATGGACTGGGATGCATTCACAACTCTTTGTAATTTCTTGTTGTCTTGGGCAGAGTAGTTGCCATACCAAGTTTTGATGCATCTGGATAGGATACTTTCTATGATGCATCCCTTCTTACATTAAAGACTGGGACAAATGATTGAAATTGTCAGTGTGAGTGAGAGACTTGAAGAGAACAGCATTATGCACAATGGGTTTAATAAAGGAATTTGAGAAATTCCTAAGGCCAGACAGCAGTGACTCATGGGTTGGAGAAACCATTTCAGGCTACACACCTATAGGATTGACAAGAATAGCCATCCCTCCAATATAAGGAACAGCAATCCATGTCTTCTGGAACACAAACCAGTGTTCTCTACAATGGGGTGCGAGGTAAATGGATCCAACAGTTCAAGATGGCTTCTCACCATTGCCTTCTCAAGAGATAGACAATGAAAACAAAATGCTGGCCCAGTCAGCAATACCCACATCCTATGAGTGAATAAAAACAAAAATCTAAGCAATTCTAAGGTATTGAACCAATGAGCAGAAAGGACAAGGAATATATGTCTCCCTGGAAAGTACGTGATGTGGAGGGGCTTTTAGAGATGTTCTGTTTCCATGACCACCATCAAGGTTATTTTTACTCAATGTAGTCTGGCCGGCTGTAAAGGTAATACAAGTCACGTAGCACAGTATCTGCTGGCTCTTTGACATAGCTGGGCTAAACTGCTCACTTAACAGAAATTTAAGCCTAAAGTTAATTATGCCGGTTCCAGTTACCCATATGAGACCTGACACCACTTGCTTCAGTGTAGTTCTCATTGGTGTGTGTGTGTGTGGACAGTTGCACAATGTCACCTCCCAGCAGTTAAAATTTAATGGTTTGATGATTCTGTCAGACCCAGGATATGATAATGATGTGAATGGTTATTGAAGTGAATTACCCTGCAATGACTGGAATTAAAGGCAGAACCTGGTATTCCTATCACCCTGCAGGAGCCCCATACAAGGCTTTAATAGCTGAGTGCTGGAGAGTTCTAGTGAAAGGACTGCTTGACAGTAGTAATTGATCCTGGAGGAGATTGATTACTTTTGTAATTCCAGGAAATAGGCCCCCCCCGTGTCTTGAGGATAATAAAAAATCTTTCCTTTATCTTCGCCTTGGAAGATTCCCAGTTGTCTCTCTGGCAAGTTGCCACTGGTCCACCTTGAAGTTGACAGGGCATGTGATCTTGACATGATTTCCCACAACATGCAATCTCTCCCTTTGGTTGTGGATGTACCGTGATCTCCTCCCACCTCAGCACTTCCTATGGAGTGGCCTGATCAAAATTCCCATCAATTAGAGAGTATGGGAAGAACCATTGTGACTCCCTTAGCAACTTGCTTGGTTCACCAAGTGTCCAAATCAGACCGTCCCAAAGACTTTAAATGTGATTAATGTGTTAGAGTCAAGCTATGGAGGGATCGGTTGTGGAGGACATGGCAGGAAAAGCTTTGCAATCTGCATCAACCCAATAGGACTGGGATCAGCCAGTACCACAGTTGTTCTTGTCTAGTTTGTACTATTCCATTTTAAGGAATCTTGGTCTCATTCTCACGGAACCTAGGGTCACACTCTAAGAGCAGGAAACCTTTCAAAACACGGTATCGACAAATGCTTTTGTTGGGTTTTTTTTCAATCTCTTAATTTAGCAAAGAACAATCAGGGTTGACACAAATTGAAATGAATAGAGTAATTTGAGTCGTGTGTGGTAATGATTACTGTCAGTTGCCATATCCCTTTTGACTTTTGGAGATCTCCATCCCAAAGCCTGGCTGACTTGGAGAAGACGCATCCACGAAGGTGCCAAGCCTTTTGAGTATCCCCGACAGACCTGAACGGATAACAAAGGCAAAGAGGGTGTGAAAACGCAAACATCCCACCCACCTACATCCCTTTCCCTTTAAATATCACCCGCCCCACCTGTGGCAGGACATATGGATGAGGAATTGGACTCTCTAGTTACCTTAGGACCTATAACACCAGACAGGAAGAACAGCACCTTCAATCCCCAAGGGACTGCCTAAAAACAAAATGTTGATGCACATTTGCAAGAACTTGTGTTGCCCCATTTCCTCCTCTTTCTCCTCATCTGAATGTTTAGGCACTTGCTGAATCTTAGCGTCCAAAAATGGGTGAGGTAGGATCATGTCAGAGGTGAAAGGTCAAAATGGGGTGGAACATGAACCAAAATCACCTCCAGTGCACACCTTTTCAATTTTGACAGAGAGGGTACCACATTTACTCAGGGGAAGCAGAACAATTATTAAAATATTATAATGAGTTTGTCTGTCCTCATTTGAATGGCAATTATATCTTTAGCTGTTGGCAGTTATAATTCTCCTTCCTCTGGAAATTTCGGCAGCTGAACAAAAATGCATAGGGCTGAAGCTGTGAGATGACTGTCTTTCTAGCTCTTTATGTCAATCTGAGAGGAGCAGAAATGTGGTCCCCAGGACCAACAGGCTGACCAGTAAATCCCCGCTCTGTTTTCCTGCTCAGTCACCATTCGCTTACTAGCAGAACCTCCCCCAAGCAAAATGTGCTGCCCCCCCACAGTCACCATTGAAATCCCTGGGTTGCTACACTCCAAAGACAATCAACACACCCACCATCGCCACCCTATTGCAATTCCTTTCTATCCTCTAATATCTCTTGGTTTGATCTCTTGGACTTTGACCACGTAAAGCAGGCTTCCCAGAGTAGACGAGGCCTCTGACTTCGGATGCCTTTAGGTAGAAACTCCACAGAAGAGAAAATAATAAAACAGCCCTGCAGTTAAATTCTGCGGACAACACAAAATAAAGGACCTTCAAAGTTCCTTTCAACCTTGTGCTAACCCCCTACAGAACTCCGGGCAAAACCGGATAATGGAACATGATTGTGCGTGTTGATGTATCACATGTGCGCCAAGGGTTGTCAGGAGACAGGCTACTTGACTATGTAGCAACCTATCCAGCCATTAAACATTTTAATTTGGCAATTATTAACAATTTAGCTCGGGCATACTCTAAAATAGAATCATATGGTCACGCAGAGTGGTGCTGGAAAAGCACAGCAGGTCAGGCAGCATCCAAAGAGCAGGGAAAGCGACGTTTCGGGCCAGAGCCCTTCACCAGGAATCTGATTGCCTGAAACGTCAATTTTCCTGCTCCTCGGATGCTGCCTGACCTGCTGTGCTTTTCCAGCACCACTCTAATCTAGACTCTAATCTCCGGCATCTGCAGTCCTCACTTTTGCCTCATAGGGTCATGCAGCATGGAAACAGACCCTCAGACCGACTAGTCCATGTCGACCAGGTTTCCCAAACTAAACTAGTCCCATTTATCTGTGTTTGGCCCATATCCCTCTAAATCTTTCCTATCTGTGTACCTGTCTAAATGTCTTTATAAATATTGTACCTGTATCTGCATCTACCAGGAGACAGTGAGGTCTGCAGATACTGGACATCAGAGTTGAGAGTGTGTTGCTGGAAAAGCACAGCAGGTCAGGCAGATTACTGATGAAGGGCTGTGGCCCAAAATGTCGATTTTCCTGCTCCTAGGATGCTGCTTGACCTGTTGTGCTTTTCCAGCGACACAATCTCAACTCTGCATCTACCACTTCCTTTGGAGCTCATTCTATACATGCATCAGAGTCTGTGTGAAAAAGTTGCCCCTCACGTTCCTTTCAAATCTCTCTTCTGTCATCTTAAAACTATGCCTTCTGGTTTTGAACTCCCCTACCCTAAGGAAAAAAACCTTTGCTAATCACGTTATCTATGCCACTCATGATTCTATAAACCTCTATAAGGTCATCCCTGAACCTCCTACGCTCCACTGTAAAAAGTCCCAGCCTTTTCTTACAACTCAAAACCCTCAGTCCCGGCAACATCCTGGTAAATCTTTTCTGCACTCTTTCCAATTTAATCCTATCCTTGTGGAAAGTAGTTGATACAATGGGGAGTGATCGTCTGAGTTGAGAGCAGAACACGATGATGTTCGGTGTTGTCCTGAAGGTAACTGACTTCCACCTGCAGGAAGAGTATTGCATTACCTACCTGACTTCTCACTTCCCTTTTCCAGATCCCATACTCAGAGCTTGGGGGCAAGATCCTCGTGATGGCGGTGTATGACTTTGACCGGTTCTCGAAGCATGATGCGATTGGTGAGATTCGGATTCCAATGAGCAGCATTGACCTCGCTCATGTGATTGAGGAGTGGCGAGATCTTGAGTCTGCTGAGAAGGAGGAGGTATGGGGTTACACCAGGGAAACTGGCTGAAGCTTATTAAGGACTCTTTAAAGGACAGGTTCTATTAGTAAAAAGGAAATTAACAAAGTATCATACAAGTTTTTTTTTTAATTCATTTATGAGATGTGGGCATCTCTGGCTAGCCAACATTAATTGTCTAACTCTAATGGGGCAGTTAAGAATCAATGACATCGCTGTAGATCTGGAGTCAATGTAGGCCAGACCAGGTAAGAATGGCAGATTTCCTTCCCTAAAGGCCATTAATGAACCAGATGGGCATTTTTACAACAATCAACAGCAGTTATATGTACACAATTAATCTACTTTTTTTATTGTTGAATTGAAATTTCACCAGCTGCCATTGTTGGATTTGAACTCATGTCCTCAGATCATGACCAATAACAAAAGGAGAAATTGTTGGAAAAGCTGAGCAGGAGATGCTGCCAGATCTGCTGAGCTTTTCCAGCAATTTCTCTTTTTGTTTCTGATTTACAGCATCTGCAGTTTGTTCAGTTTTTATTTCCTCAGAACATTAACACAGGACTGCGGACTATTCGTCTATTGACCTTGTCACCAGGTCACTGCCTCCCTGATTGATTGCAGGCAAGGACCATTTGATGCATCAAATTCACTCTGCCATTCAATAAGATCTTGGCTGATCTTATTGTGGCTTCAACTCTACTTTTTTATTTAGCCCCCACCCCCCCTCCGGTACCCTTTGATTCCCTCGGCAACAATAAATCTGTTGAACTCAGCCTTAACTGTCCTCAGGGATAGGGAAATCCACAGTAAAGAAAGTTTAAAAGCAAAAAGAACTCTCTCAAAAAAAAGCCGAAGCAACAATCTGCTGTGAAAGAGGGGTGTATATGCAATGCAAGTTTGAGTTGGTTAGCACTGCTGCCTCACAGCGCCAGGGACCCAGGTTCAATTTCAGCCTCGGGTGACTGTCAGTGTGGAGTCTCTCCGTGACTGCGTGGGTTTCCTCCGGGTGCTCTGGTTTCCTCCCACAGTCCAAAGATGTGCAGGTTAAGTGGATTGGCCATGGTAAATTGCCCATAGTATCCACAGATTTGCAGGCTACATAGATTAGCCACGGTGAATGCAGGGTTACAAGAATAGGGTAAGCGGGTGGGTCTGGGTGGGATGCTCTTCAGAGGATCATTGCAGACTCGATGGGCCGAATGTCCTCCTTCTGCACTGTAGGGATTCTATTTGTTCTAGCTGCATGTCTGGTACATGCTCCCTTCAATCCCAGATCTCTTCTGGGAGCACTGGCTCACTGCGTCGACCTTTAGCTTAGCAACATGTTCTGAGACACAAACAAGTAGAGGACCCTTTACACTCCTGCCAACTGTGCATTAATTATCTGAGAATGCTTGATGGTGGGGCTGAGTGTTTGAAATGGAAATTACTCCATTTCCAAGCACCAAGAATCCTGAGCAAATAATAAGCTACAGTAACAGCTTAAAATATATTTAAAAAGCCTTAAACAAAGATCAATCAAAATTCTGAATACACATTGATTTAACCGAGTAATTTGTAACATGAGGAATAATTTATTTATCATTTGATAATGCAATATTTTGTTGTTTTCTGTAATGTACAATACAGTGGTGCAGACACCAGTCATTTGCACAAATGGGTAATGTACACAGAGCTGATATTATATCCATCAGGAAAGTTAATGCAGCAATTGAGAAGCCAACAGAAACATGACTGATCTAAGGTTTATTTAAGGTTCAGCTCGAAGCTTTTTCACTTGGATTATATAAAACATGAATATTTTTGCTATTGTTGCTTATGCATGATGAATTAATTTGTAAGGAGCCTTGGTTCCTGATTTCTGTTGTGAAATTTTCAAGAACTCTTTTGTCATTTATTAAAGCAAGAGAAACTGGGCGACATCTGCTTCTCTCTCCGCTATGTCCCGACAGCTGGGAAACTCACCGTCATTATCCTGGAGGCCAAAAACCTCAAGAAAATGGATGTAGGTGGACTATCAGGTAGGACCCAAAAGCATTGATGGTAGATTCCTGCTTGA
Organism: Chiloscyllium plagiosum; assembly: GCF_037043375.1. Taxonomy (NCBI): domain Eukaryota; kingdom Metazoa; phylum Chordata; class Chondrichthyes; order Orectolobiformes; family Hemiscylliidae; genus Chiloscyllium; species Chiloscyllium plagiosum. Next base: position 8,314,947 of record NW_028270171.1, read on the forward strand.
AGTTGTCCATTTCTAATTGCCCTCTACAAATTGGAGGAAGCTACTTTCTTGAACCACTGCAGTCCATAAGGTGTAGGGACACCGACAGTGTTGTTAGGGAGGGACGTCCAAGTTTTGGACCCATCAACAGGGAAGAAAAGACAGTGTAATTCTGAGTCATGATATGGTGTGACTTGAAGGGGGACTTGCAGGTGATGATATTCCATGTGCCTGCTGCCCTTGTCCTTCGATATTGCAGAGGTCTTGGGTTTGGAAGGCACTGTCAAAGGAGTGGCTGTATTACATCTCATATGTGATACACACTGTGGTGGAAATGAATGCTTAAATTGGTAGATGGGGTTGCAATCAAATGGTCCACTTTATCCTAGATGTTATCAAGTTTCCTGAGTGTTATTGGAGCAATTCTAAACCAGACAAATCACGCGAATTCCACTGAACCTGAATTGTGTTGAAAAGTGTGGTGCTGGAAAAGCGCAGCAGGCCAGGCAGCATCCTAGGAGCAGGAGAATCGACGTTTCGGGCATAAGCCCTTCTTCAGGAATGAGGCTGGTGAGCCAAGCGGGCTAAGATAAAAGCTTTTATCTGAACCTGAATTGTTCCTTGTAGATGGTGCACTGTCTTTGGATAGTCAGGTGGTGAGTTATTCAGGAGCACCTTGCTGCAGATGCTGGAATCTGTACTGAAAACAACAAATTGTAGAGATCACAGTGGGACAGGCAGCATCCGTGGAGAAAGAGTAAGCTAACATTTTGAGTCTCGATGATTCTTCATCAGAGTTATTCACCTTGGAACCCCCAGTCTCAGTCTTGTAGCCGCAGTGTTTATGTAGTTTCTGGCTCTGTTGATTGAGATCTGGTCAGCAGTGCTTCCCACTAGTCTGGGTCAGTACAGCTGACAACAACATTCAAAGACTTGACACCACCATCCAGTACAAATTAGCCCTTTTGATTGGCACTACATCTACCCTCTTAAACATCAGCTCCCTCCACCATCATCAAGGCTTTTTTTAGCAGCACTTACCCCAACCCATGTACTCCACCTCCAAAGGGGTGCACGGGAACATCATCGTCCCACACACCCAAACTGGACAAATATCTTTGCTCCTCCACCATCATTTGGCTAAAATCTTGGAACTTACTGCTGAAGAGTATGGACTGTTCTGCAGCAGGATCTCGATAGTTTGGGAAGTGCACCGAGGAATGGCAAAAGGAGTTTAATATAGATAAGTGTGAGGTCTTGCATTTTGGACAGTCAAATCAAGGTAGGAGTTTCTTGGTGAATGGTAGGGTCTCAAGGAGTGTAGAGGAACTGAAGGACCTTGGAGTTCAGGTGTGCAGTTCTCTGAAAGTGCAGTCACAGGGAGACAGGGCAGTGAAGAACATTTTGGCAGACTGGCCTCCATCAGTTAGAGCACTGATTATAGAAGTTGGGAAGTTAAATTGCAGTTGTATAGGACATTGGTGAGGCTGCACTTGGAGTATTGTGTTCAATTTTTGTCACCTTACTATAGGAAGGATGTTTTTAAACTGGAGAGAGTGTAGAAGAAGTTCACAAGAATGTTGCCAGGACTTAATGGTCTGAGTTATAGGGAGAGGTTGAACAATGTAGGAATTTTGTTTTAGAGCAAAGAGGCTGAGGAGGAATCTTATGGAAGTGTATAATATCATGAGAGGCAGGGATAGGGTGAATGCACTCAGTCTTTTCCCAGGGTTGGGGAATCGAGGACTAGAGGGCATCAGTTTAAGGGTCAAGGGGAAAGAATAAAAGAGAACCTGAAGGGCAACGTTTTTACACGCAGGGAAATGGGGTTAGCGTTGATGGACCTGTTTGGGCCAAAGAGCCTGGCTCTATGCTGTAGGACTCTATGTCTCTATGACTGTATGACTCAACCAGGACATGGGTTTGAACAAGAGTTTGAGAAGGTGGCTCACCACCATCTGTGAAAGGCAATGATGAATGTATAGTAAATACCAACCTTATCAGCAAGGCCTACAGTATATACTTTTAAAAAATGCTTACTTCCTTTCAATTTCTCCTGTTCCCCACAGCTCTCTCCTCATCGTTCTGCCTTTATCCTATTTCCTTACCCATTTGACCCATCAGTCTCACCTTCACCAGTCACTGTCTTTCTCTTTCTGTTTATCTTCATTCTTCATATTCAGGAATTATGATGAGTCATTTCTCATGAGTCAGTGTATGTTTGCAGAATATATTTTAATCATATGTGCACATCCCTCAGAAGACATGTAAACCTCATCGTCAGCGGCAGTCCCTTGCAGACAAGGATAACTCAAATAAGCAAACGGCAATGAACCAGTGAGCTCAGGTTAATGGTCAAACATGTTAACCGATTGCACCACATAGACTCAGCTATAGTCTAGCTGATATATAAATACACATCAATATATTTTCCAATATATAATGGAGCTGTAGTTTAAATCCATTCAGAAAAAAACATACATGTGGCGGTAACCGAACCAATTTATTTCAAAAGAACTTTAGCCATTTCTATGTTAGGAAACTGATGAAGACATCGAGATTAAATTCACACCAGGGATGGTGGTTTGTGCAACT